>NC_083729.1:90262029-90585601 GCF_028564815.1 Eubalaena glacialis
AAACTAAGCATCACGGAAAGAAACCTCACCTCAAGACCAAAAAGGATTAGGTTGCAGGATGGGGTGGGGGAGGAACATAAGTTATAAGCGAGCTTCTGCCTGACCAATTGTTTGGGTTCATCTCCTGAGTGTTTCCGCTCCAGCCAGCCCGCAAATGAAAGGATGGCAGAAAGGCAATCATTGCAGAGTGGGGCTGAAAGGGACCAGGAAGGCAGAGCCTGTGTTTGGCGCTAAGGCCCCTTTGCCAGGACAAAGCCGAGGAAAGGGATTCACAGTCTGTCACGTTGAGTTTTTATCAATCAGTACAAAAATGGTCAGGCTGGCACATCTGGCTGCTGAGAACTTTGGAGGTGAAATGCCTTTGCTTCACACTTTCACTTTCAGCTCTCAGAGTCCCTGGTCATCTTCACCAGAGTGTATTCTGTGGACATTTTAGTTGTTGGGAACGTTGATCAAATCAGATGGTGGTGGCCGGGGTGGGGGGGGAGGAAGATGTCCGCCTTGAAGTCTTCTCCATTGACAGAACGCATGTTGGATCAAAATGCAATGCCATTCATCTCTTGTGGCTCTTTGTTGATCATGTTTGCTGGGAGGATAAGTGAACTCCACGAAAAGACATTTATCTAAATTATCCTCATAAAGTGCCGTCACTCTGTGTAAAAAGAAAAATGGGAGAGAAGGCCGGTCTGTACACAGATGCCTTACACTTGAATTAATTGAGGAAAAAGACAAGGACTCCTGGTGTAATCAGTGTTTATATACATATATATGTAAACTATATGTGTATGTATGCATGGATGTAATTGTGTATATATACGTATGTGTATATTATGTAAACCAGGATCTGAGAGGCTAAAAGTTATCCTTGTGGGAAGCTGTTCAGCGCTTACACTTTTGAAAGCACTAACCCAGATAGAAACTGAGACTTCTCACTGATAGAAAGCCAGTAACCAAATTGTAAACAAATATGGGTAATGTCTGCGAGTCTGTGCAGACAAGCAGATAAGAAGATAAATGTCGAGTTTCTCTTAATTAGCCTTTCTTAATTAAAAACAGCAGCAGTATTGTGATCAAAATGAACTCTGGTGGGAGCGTGGTCACTTGGTCTTCTGGGTATCACTCGAGGAAAATTAGATTTTTTTTTCCCCTCCTAGGATAAATTGTGCATTAAAGAAGGAATAAATGGTGTCTGTGAGCAGTGTCCCTTTGGTTTTTATCTGTGTGAGATGGATGTGCCTCTTGCCGTTTTCCGAATGGCATGGGGGCAGACTTAGCCATCATTAGCACCCCAGGATAGATCCAATTCACTAATTACTTATGCTGTCCTGGTTCACTGAGATTTAAGTACCAAGTCAATCCCATTATCTGCAGTCTCCCAAGCTTGCCAGAGCCATCCGTCTTTCATGGAAAAGAAGCACAAGGGTTATCAATTGGACCCCGCAAGACTTGGGATTTTCCGACTTTGGGAGAAGGCAAGATTAGTCCTGACTCGAGTCCAGGCCCCTCTAAGCCGCCACTTTGGATGCGATAAAAGTAAATGGTGACAATTATCCGTCACTACGTGAAGAATCGGGAGGGGAAAAGCAGAGTGCAAAGGGAAGGGAGGGGAGAGGAGGAAAAAGGGAGGAGAGATAAAAAACGTGGGGAAGAGAACGAAGCCCGGCTGTGACTCTTGGCCTGTGGTTTCAGGCAGCCCTTCCCATCACCTCCGAGCTACAAATGACAATTCATCTGTTACAAACCTATGGCCGGAGCTCAGGAGTTAAAATATCCCGGAGGCACGAGGCCCCTCTGAGAGGAGGGGGGACAGGGAGGGGCCGCGGGGGGAGGAGGGCCTGGAGGAGACTCTCCATCCTTACTGGATGCTCTGGACGCCCTGGACCCGTTCAGAGTCTAGCGGCTCCTCCGCCGCCTGCTCCAGGCAAGTGATTGGCACTTGCTCTGCAGCGGGGAGGTCTTGGCAGCTCTTGGCAGGTCGGACCGTGTTCATCCGTACACTTTAGGAAGCAGCAGTGTGGCTACTCATACAAAAAAGAATCTTCTGAGCAGCATGACATCTCTTGGAATGGAATATTTGTCTTTACAAATGATTGCTCCGCTGCCAGCCCTTGACAAGGTGCTCGCAAACATGTGTAATTGTTGGAAGTGTAATGATGATTATTTGCATATTTAATGTTAAAACAGTACTGAAGAAGCAACCCCGACTAAACTTTTTAGGGGAAGATTTGAATATGTTCAGCATCAGCCGGAGGGGTCCCAGGAAGGAGGAGGCCTTCCATGGAGAGCAAGTACGGCGGTCATTGACTTAAAGTGCAAGGGCACCGTGGCCTCCGTGTTTGGATTTACAGAGACGGTGGCGCTCTCTGGACCCATGCGAAGTGCAAGTTCACCAACGTGGGAAGGATGCTTTCTCTTGGCTTTGATTCAAACATAAACTGCAGAACGCCCTGTATCAGCCTGGTTTTACATTTGCTGACTGTGAATCCAAGAACAGTAGCCTGGAAAGTGGGATAAGAGTTCTGATGCTATGAAGAAGGATGCTATAGGCAGAATTCATGACACTTTTTATCCACTGGCATTATCCACCCATCCCTGTACCCCAAAGAAAGCATTCGTGGGGAACAACCTAGTTGAACTGTTAAAATGGCATTGTATTCAGACTGGAAAGGAGAACATTTTTTTTTTCTTAAAAAATAGAAGCCCTTCTAAGATTCTTTTCCAGTTTTCACTTAGATGGACCGTTGTTCTAGTAACCATTCTTTTTCTCCAGATGTCTACTAAACTTACTGTGGTGACCATTTCACAATATAGACAAATACCAAATCATTATGTGCTACACCTAAAACGAATACAGTGTTATAGGACAATTATATGTCAATTAAAAATGCTTTCTCTCATAATATTCCTTAAAAATAAAGACTGTGGTTGACAATCTAGACGAAATTAGAAGCACCTCTATTCCCCACTCCCCACCTCCCTCCCGCCAACTTTGACTTTAGTGCATCTCTGCCCTGTGGGTCCATAATGTGTGAAGTTAAATGCTTTGTCTTTCTGCTTTCCATCTGTGACCAAATGAATTTGGGAGGCCCCCAGTGGTTCAAGGTGGCATTTTCCCAAAATAGGATCCAGTGTAGAAATCGTGCCCCAAAATCCAGAACACAGAACATTCCCTGTGCAAATGATGCTCATTGCACCAAATTTCTTAACAGTGACAAAGACCCTGGCCCTGGGGACCAGGGCGCCCTGCCTGCCTTTCTGAGCCAGACCTAACTAGACTCTCACAGCAGGCCAACCTGCGCTTACCCACAGACTCGTAAGCATCTTGAACAACTTGAAACTCGGAGATGGTGCTTCGTGCTCCAAATCAGCAGGAAAGGAGGTTTTAGATGCCGGCAATCATCTCAGGGAAAATACACCTCCCTGAAATCAATAGAATAATTTTGGATAATGTAGCCACTTGATCTGGTAATTTGGCCTTTCACCTGTAGTGAACAACTTCGCTGGAGACTTTCTTGAGCTCTTTAGATGCCTCTTACTCGGAGGCTATCCTGTTCTTGTCTTTCAAAGGAGGCTGAATAATGAGCTTTTGAGTTTAGTGCTTTCGCTCCTTCCTCTTTCCTCTCCACCCGCCCCCAGCTTCCTCTGGACTCCCCCCAACCCCAGCCCCGAGCCCCCTGACATAACCCACTTGGGAATGAGCCAAAGCTCATCACCAACGAGGCACAGACGTTGGAGGAGCAGTGCCATCAACAGGGATCAATTATCATTTTCTAAAAAGGTTTTTAAAAAATCTGATGGGTGACTAGAGACTGAACGTCTCCCTTCCAGACCCCGTCCTCCCAGGCACTGCTCTTGGCAGGGCTGAGCCTGACTGGCAATGACCGTGAATGTGTTGCTGACCGTGGCACGGTTTACCTGCAGCAGGTGGGGTTGGCACGTTACCTTGCATACCTGTCAGTCAGATGACTAATCCTTTAGGAAATAGAAAAGACTCGAATTTTGCTTCTGAGCATCAAAGAAGTCAGCTGCTCTGCGGCAACGTGAAAGTGGGGATACCAAGTCAAGGAAGTACTGACAGTGAATGATTCTATAGTTCCAGACACTCTTCAAATTCATCTTGATTCTCACGACAACCTGATGAGATGGATATTGTAGTTCCAAGCCCCCCATTTTACAGATCAGGAAACTGAGGCATGGAGGGAATAAATGAGGCCAGTGTTCACAGCTCACAGAGGATGAGACTAGGATTCAAACCTGGGCACAGCAGCAGCACCAGAGTCTAACCATTATGCCACGCTGTCTCTCGGGATTGTTGGCTACCCTTCCTGCTTTGACGTTAACTTCAGGCATTATATGTGGACACGAAGCCAGTCTCATCTCCCGGAACTGTTTTATAGCAGTATTGTAAGACTCTGCTTGCCGTTTTGTGTATCAGTTTAGAAAGAGACTCATGGGAAGTGCCGACGACCATCGCTGACCCCAGGGATGAGTTCATTGCTCTCCTCCAACACGGAACACAGAAAGCTATGGGATTCATTTTTTAAAATATAATATTAAACCAACCCTTGGGAGACAAAGTTGAATTTTATTCCTTGTTAAATTCTTTGAAGAGCAAAGTATTTTTAAAAACATGTGAAAATAATTAGCAGTATTTCTTTAGGGGTTTGTTGGTTTGACCTTAGCCTTTTAATCTGTCAAACTATGCTAATTGGCCTGACAGACAGAAAGATAAAATGCAGAGGCAGACACACTAGTGGGGAAACAGGGAAAGACAGGAGGGAGTGAGGAACCAAGAAGAACCAAAGGGCACACAATCCGCTGGTCACTGTGGGTGGCGCTCTTCCTGGGTGGCCCCAAAGATTAGAGCTGGACAGAGCCTCGGAAGCAACTCACTATTTTTATTCTAAGCCCAGCAAAGTGAGCAAGCTCACTGGCGCATGTTCCAGTAATCTACTTTTCCCGGGAACTGAGCAGGAAATAAGGTTATAGTTTAAAAAGTCATGGATGGGATGGGAAATACATAAAAAGTCCTAATTGGAGGTTCCAATGCATGGCGAATGCAGTGCCCGCTGAATGCCATACGTCATTCTGTAATTTTGGCAGAGACATTTACTGCTCACCAAATATCCATGGACTTCCCAATTTTTCAAGTCTCCCTGTAGTAAGAGGGGGCTATATGACTGGCTGAGTGCAGATGACATTTGTCATTCTTGAGTCAAAGCATTTAAGAGCTGGTGTGTGACCTTCCAGCCTTCTCTCTTGCTGAGGAGAATGTAGGGTCTGGAATTCAGATGGTCCAGCTACCAGGTGAGCCATCCTTGATCTTCTGAATTTGAGAGCAACTGGATAGAGCTGACACAACTAGATATATGTACTATGAGCAGGAAATAAACTGTTGCAGTGGTATATCATTGATTTCAGGGTTATTTTGTTACTGCAGCATTACCCAGTCTTTTTCTGACTAAAGGCTACAGAACCACATAAGTAACTATTTCTAGTAACTGAATTGCATAGATGTTTTGAGTTCACACATCAGCAAACAACCTATTTAGTTTATTACTATACCTAGACTAGACAGGAAGGATAAAGGGAAATTACTGAATACATGCTTCATTGCAAACATTGTGTGAGATGTTTTAATAAGCCATTTCATTTTGGGCTCCCAGGAAAAAAGAGGTTAGATGTTAACATTTCATCACTTGTTAAATAAAAAAAGGGAAAGGAAACTCAGAGAGGATAAACAACTTACCTAAGTGTATACAGTCACTTTTCTGGAATTTTATATATTTGACTTTAAAATCTGTCTTCTGCTTTATGCCACCTAGCCCTCCTGTAAAGGCAAACTAGAGAATATACAGGTATCTTAGAAGTCAGGGAACAGACAGAATGATCCGCTCACAATTTTATAAGCCACAAATCTATGATTCTGTGTTAAGTCCAGCAAGGTAGCAATCATAAAGTTTCTCTGTAGGAGAATCTTAAGATTTGAAATTTCTTAATGTGGGATTTCTATACCTGAGCAGGGATAGTGGAGGTATTTGAAAAAGGACCCCAAAGAACATCTGAGTTCCAAGGACAATGGCAGTAGCAGGGTCCGTACCTATTACATACATCTCCCCCACACCCCCTTGAAATATTATTATTACTGGTTTCTTGGTGAACCTTTAGGTTTTCTTGAAGTTCCTATTTTTTTTTTTTTACATATTCTACATATGACATCATTATCCCAAATACCTCTTTTTTGTGTTGGACTGTGTTTAATATGTAAAGCAAATTAGTCATTAGTCAATTAAAGCATTGCCATTATTTTATTCCTCCCTTCCTCAAAAGTATGGAAATAATTCCACATATATATATATGTATATATATCATCCTCACTCACCAAACACACCAAATAACACCCATACACTCACACACCTGTTACACACAAACACACATAACCACATTTGGTGCTGTGAAGGGTCCCACAAATCCTAGGGCCAAACGTATAATGAAAAGTCTTGAGAACCACTGAAATGAGAATTCTGTTTTCTGGATACAGATATACTGAGACCAGAACATTGGAGGCCATTAAGGGAGCCTATAATAAGCATGATATGGTATTTAAGTCCATTTACTCAGTAAGTTTTTTTTTTTTAAACATCTTTATTGGAGTATAATTGCTTTACAATGGTGTGTTAGTTTCTGCTTTATAACAAAGTGAATCAGTTATACATATACATATATCCCCATATCTCTTCCCTCTTGCATCTCCCTCCCTCCCACCCTCCCTATCCCACCCTTCTAGGTGGTCACAAAGCACCGAGCTGATCTCCCTGTGCTATGCGGCTGCTTCCCACTAGCTATCTATTTTACATTTGGTAGTGTATATATGTCCATGCCACTCTCTCACTTTGTCCCAGCTTACCCTTCCCCCTCCCCGTATCCTCAAGTCCATTCTTTAGTAGGTCTGTGTCTTTATTCCCGTCTTGCTCCTAGGTTCTTCATGACCTTTTTTTTTTTTTTTTAGATTCCATATATATGTGTTAACATACGGTATTTGTTTTTCTCTTTCTGACTTACCCTGAGAAAACCATAATTCAAAAAGAGTCATGTACCAAAATGTTCATTGCAGCTCTATTTACAATAGCCAGTACATGGAAGCAACCTAAGTGTCCATCAGCAGATGAATGGATAAAGAAGATGTGGCACATATATACAATGGAATATTACTCAGCCATAAAAAGAAACGAAATTGAGTTATTTGTACCCAGTAAGTTTTTATTTAGCACCTACACCAATTCAGGCATTGTGCTGTAATAGGCCATACAAAGACAATCCTGACACAGTCTTTGCTCTCATGAAGGGTACACTTGAGTTGGAAAACTGCCATGCATCAACTTTCACTCAATAACCATTTCTTGTCTTATACCACTGCCACGTTTCTCAAGGCAAACTTCTCTTCCACTGTGTCTTCCCCAATCTTCTCCTCTATATACATGACCCATGGGTGATTTATTTTAACTCTTTTGCATATTTCACCACTCTCCCTGTTCTAAGTGTACTGTGACCTACTCTGCTCAGCGCTCTCTCCTTCTGGAATGCTTACCTGGATGGCTGTGCTACCAATGACCACCACCACCACCATCATCATCCTGCACCTGAATTATGTGGTACTCTTTATCTTCCAGGCTTTACATCATTGTTTCATACATGTGTGGAAAGTGCTGAAACCAACATTAAAACCTGTGTCCTCTTGACCTCAAAGTCCATTCCTTTCAACAGTGGGCTAAACTTCCTCACCAGGACATCCAAAATTTAATTCCACATTGCAACCAACCCATTCTTCTGATATTGCAATTCAGTAGAAGCACCATTGTCCAGCCAACTGGGAGTCATTCCCTTTCACTACTTGTCATGTCCTAAAGATTCAGACTCCTTAATTGCACTCAACTTTGCCAATTTCCCTACATTTCCATAAGCATTCCTCAGGAGATGTCTCCATCAGGGCTCGCCTTTACTGTCTCCTTCAAATTCAATGTTGACGTTGTTGCCTGAGCGATCTTTCTAAAGACCTGACGCTAATGTGAGTTTCCCCAGCTTAAACTTTCCAGAGACACCTCACAGCTTGCAGGGTAGAAGCCCAGCCTTTGGCAACAGGTCCAGCCCTTCTGCCCCAAGCTCACCCTCTGGCTGAGGTCCTGCTCACAGCTCTCTACAGGCACCGTCTCTCCCATCTCACTCAAGGGCATTTACACAGGTCTTTCTGCCGTGGGCAGGGGTCCACCGTCTCTTCTCAACCTCTCCCCTCTAATCCCATTGAGGCCCTTGGCTCAGGTATCACCTCAGCTTCTCCATTCCCTGCTCCTTCCTCAGGTTTACCTTTAGAATGTTCTTTACAGGGTTACAACAACCCAGTACAAGTAGACAGAGCAGGTGTTGTTTTCATTGTCATCTTACAGAAGTGGAAACTGAGTCTTGGGCTGATTAAGGGCCACATACAGGAAACTGGTTGATATAAAAGCAAAATCAAGAGCCTTGGCTTCTAAGTCCTAAAAGTGTTTTTCTAGGCAGTTTCTTTCAGTTAGGATTGAAAGTTGATGCCGAATCTGGCCTCTGGACCCCAACACTGAATTAAATCTCAGAGACAGAGTTTTGGGTGAAGTAGAAGAGCTCTATTGCTTTGCCAGGCAAAGGGGGCCACAGCGGGCTAATGCCCTCAAGACTGTGTGTCCCACCCTGGAGGGGGTCATGAGGAGTTTTACAGTAATGGTTCAAAGAGGGCGTGGTCAGCTCGTGGACATTCTTCTGATTGGTTGGTGGTGAGGTAATCGGGAGTCGGCATCATCAACCTCCTGGTTCCAACCGGTCTGGGGTCTCCGTGCTTGTGAGCAGCAGACAGTTAACTTCTCCCACCCGGTTGGGGTTTCAGTATCTGCAGAAGAGCTCAAAGATATTGTTTTGTGTATCCCTTGAGGGGGAACCAGGACCCTGCTCCAAGGCTGCGCTATTGTTTCCTGACTGCTCCTCCCTTGTCTCTGCATCCCCTCCCCTCCCTAATTAGCATCTGTTTGAACCTGCCTGTTGGAACTCAGGGAAGGTTATGGAGGCTGAATGAAGCCCATTTCCTGTAATCAAGAAATGGGGGACACAGAAAGACTTTTGTGCCCAGGAGCCCCACAGGGTCCTACTGGGTTTCAAAGGTGCTCTGGGCAGTCCCTGGTTTCTTTCAAGAAGGGGATTGTGCTTCTTACTGCATCTCCTTAATTGCTCTTGTAGATGGGGCAGCTCTTTTTGCACTTGGCATTCTCTGTTCTGCTTTGTGTCTTCCTAGGCAGGCAAGGAGGTGCAGTGTAAGGAGGAAGAATCTTCCATATTCTTGCTGTGTGACTTTGGGAAAGTTACTTCGTGTCTCTGAATTCAGTTCCCAAATCTGCAGTGTGTTTAAACTAGGAGATACCATTGAGCTTGTAGGTCTTGTCTAGCCCTAGCATTCTGTATGGCCACTAAACATAAATTAAGCCCCACAATGAGTATTCTGGCCAATCCATTGTTTCACAACAGTAGAATGTTGCCCACCCATGTAACCAGCATTTTACTTTTCTTTTTTTTTTTTTAATTTTTAGCCATGCCCTATGGCATGCAGGATCTTAGTTCCCCGACCAGGGATCGAACCTGTGCCCCCTGCAGTGGAAGCGTGGAGTCTTAACCACTGGACCACTAGGGAAGTCCCTAACCAGCATTTTAAATGCTTAGTTTTATCAGTAACCTAACTCTCCTTAATAACTTAAATTGAAACTCCGTGAATACTGGGCTTGGATGGGTCTCACCTTTCAATTGCTGAAAGAATGCAGATGTATTGACTGAGGGAGATGTGGTCACTGGGGCAGGACCTGAGTTCAAATTCTACCTTGGCCTCTGATTAGCACCAGGTACCCAGCACATCACCTGCAGGTTGCGGGTAATGGTAGCTCTACACCCTACTTCACATGGTCCATGTCTGAGACAATGGAAGTCAAAGCCTTTTGAAATGTCTTAGGCTAATAAAAGGTGTCACTACCATTAATTGTTGATCTTTGGTAAGTCACTTCCTCTGACTGGACCACAATCCACTCCTTTAAAATAAAGGAATTTAGCTACTTTCCCTTTCAACTTTTCTGAGTATTGGAAATAAGTGATGACAATGACGATGTTAGTGATAAGCACGTAAACCCTGAGTGCTCACTAAGTGCTCTGCTGCACACTTTAAAGGGACTGTGGGCTGGTCCTTGGATGGGAGGACTCTCCGTCCTTAGAACACAGACTCCAGAGTAGCTAAGACGGGCAGCGATCAGAAGAGAAGTCACGCTGGCTTTTACGTCTTCCCCCCTGGATTTGCTCGTCACGAGGCTCAGAGATCGAACTTAATATTGTGCCCAGTGTCTACATCTTTGAACTCTGATGATGACCTTACAAATCCCCTCTACCCACACCAGATGATTCAGCATCCCTCTCACAGGCACAGTGACATCTATGATCTCCTGATGCCTCTACCTTTCCTCTTGTTGGAAGTCCTAGCTTTCTTCTCCTGGAAATCTCTTAGGGTCCAAGACTGTGACTTCCAGGTCACCTCTTCTCTGAAGCTCTCCCGAAGGAAGCTCCCTCAGCCAGAGGGAGGATTGTCCCCCAGGACTGCCAGGGTGTTTGCAGGCTCGTGCCGTGTGATAGCACTGATGGCTACCATTTTGTTTACATGGTTTCCTTTCCTTCTAAGACTGAGATCTCCCCTAAGGCAGAGACTGCATGCCCTTAGCTCTCAAAGGCTCAGCACTTGTGGGTACTGTGTGAAGAGTTTTATGAAATGATGACTCAGATGTTCAGTAAATGTTTTCCACCAGCTTTCCTTTTTCTGTTTTTCTCTAAAATATACTTTATAGTTATACTCTGCTGTTCCCCAGTCTCAACTCATTGCCTCTAGCTGGAATAACGAATATAAATGACTAACAAATAAAAATAAATATGAACATTCAAGTCTGTCTTGTTTCTTATACCCAGAGTCCCAACTAACCATTTAAATATATATTTACAAAATGCTAGAATCTTAACTTGATTTCTTCTGCTAGAGGTCTTAATATTCAGTATATTTCAAGAAATGGAGAATTTCCTATGTACTGGCTAGTTTTAGATGGTGTGAAGGATGCAAAGAAAAATGGCACTGCCCTGGAGTAGAAGAGACTTGTACAGAAATCGTTGTGATTCTGGAGAACATGATTAGTGCTGCAGGATGCTTGAAAGCAAATTGTCATGACAGCTCAGAGAGAAGGGGTAGACTGTCTAGGCTGGGGGAAGGCTCTTCCTTGCGAACTATTAAACACTGGTAAAAATCAAAAGCATTAGTCAGGCCAGGCTATATGGAAACAGTAAGCCCTGGCTTTGGCAGACGTAGTGCCCATGTGGGCAGAGGCGTAGACCATGGGACAGGAAGAAGAGAACAGGGCCAGAGTATGATGAAACTTGAATGCAGGGACAGGGTTTAGATTTCAATATGAAGCTGATGGAAATTTTTGAGCTGGGGACAGAGGGTAGGGAGACAAAGCACAGATGCTGTGCTTTGGGGTTTTCACTCTGGCACAGCTTACAGGAGTGCTTGAAGAAAGAAGAGTCATTGTGGACAGGGAAACTATTGTCATAGTTCAGTCATTATGTTAATTATTCCAGAAATATGATTCAAGTGAGTATATTATTAACTTGTCATGGAGAACATTGGTCCAGTGGATAACAGCATTCCTAATCCTCTGCTTTAAATATGGTTGTATTATTAGCAATGGCAAGAGTTTGAACTTTTGAAGAAAGGGTCCGTGAATGACAGCATCCAAAATGGCATACAAGTCATAACCGCACTTGAATTTCCTAAAACACAGTGCCTAGGACTTAAAAAGACCATCTACCCAATTCGGCTAGGACTGACATTTTACAACTGATTCTTCCTTTTTGGATTCCTTGTCAGGCCTCGCCCTCATGACCAGGGGTCTCTCTGCCCTCACCCAGCCTTCTGCACACACCCCCTCCCCTGCACACACCCAGTTTTCTTTTGGTGCCAATCCAGAACTGCCATTGCCTTTCCTTCTCTCCTCCAGCTAAGATATCCTGTAAAGTGCTGTGCAGCCAACGCAGAGGGTGGTGGCGGGGAGGATGCCAGGGGGAGGCTCCTTTCTTCCAGAAGCAATATCTTCGAGGTGGGCTGTCAGGGAGCCTGCAAGATCTGAAGTTTCAGAGACTGAATGAAAGAAACACTCAGCTAACAAAACGGGGCGCTGCAGAGGACGCTTCATCTGCTCTGGCCAAATCCCTTCTTTCTTTCTATCCTTTCTTTCCTAATAACAGCTGCCCTCTCATTCCCTGTTACTCTGCTGTGAAGAACAAAACCTCCCTTCGACTATCTGTTTTTCTTTTCTTCCCCAGAGTAGGTCTCATTACTGGTGATTAGCAGATGATTAAAACCAATTCAGCTTCCCCCAGTAGATATTTTCTCCCTGTTTGTGCCCAGCCCGTCAGCCTTCGGTGAACGTGCTCCTAAGCTTATTAACGGGCTCAGAGGATTAGCTGCAGCCAAGCGCAGTGGCTCCTATATTGTGATGCAGGGAGTGACATGGAACCATTTGCAGAGCGCAGACAGGACCACTGGGACCCAACTCTCTCAATCACAATTTTATTTTCCATGTAGAGCAAGATAAAAAAAAAATCCCAACAATAATTACAAAAATCAAACGTTTGGACGAGTCTGAAAATCTTCTGAAACCCAGTGGCAGAAAACAGGCTAAACCAATCACGAGGGGCATCAGGGTGTGTGTGTGTGTGTGTGTGTGTGTGTGTGTGTGTGTGAGTTTACATGGATGTAGAACCACACAGTTTACCTACATTCCCACCCGTGTATAAAGATAAATGTCCTCCTTTATTTAGCCTTGGCCTTCACTTTGGTGTTTACACGGTATGTGTTTGTACGGATCACATAGGGATAGATCTCTTTGAATGGAGACTTAAGAATTGTCAACTTAGAATCTAACAGACTATAATTTAGGTAATACTTTAAAGAGCATCGGATTCTCCAAAATTGTGACACTTGGATATCGGCAGATACACACAAAGGGATTCTAAGTAACTGGTTTCACTTCTGTTTCAAAACCACAAAAATGCCATAGGGTGTTTAAAGTTTACAAGGAATGTTTCCCTATCTGCAAGGCTTTTCTTTCCTGTATAACTAACTATATATGAATTACAATAATGATCATGATAATAAAAGTGATCTGTTTATTAGCTGGGATCACAATCAGTAGCTTAAGAAGTGAAAGGCGTCTAGCTTTAGAAAGTTCTGAAAGGGGAAAACCCTCCTGGTATAAGTGCAGTAGAGGGTGTTTGAGGGCTGCGTTTCGGGCGATGCGATTGCTTTATTGTTACAAATGGACTCTTCATCTAAATCTTTATGTTTTTCCCATTTATTTCTTTTCCACCTTTTCAAGGCAGCTTAACTCTGAGCGTGCTGGAGCTTGAAATCTAGTTTTCAATTCATAATAGCAACAGGGTTTGCAGAAAATGTCAACAAATCCCCATCAGCAGGGAAAGTGGGAAATGTGAAAGGTGAGTCACGCCAGTCTCCCCCTGGCTGCACGATGGATCTGTGGAGGAGGAGAAGGAAGGAAAATCCTAGCAGGAGAGACCTTCCAACCAAGCAGTGAAAGCCAGCAACGCCAATTAAACAAAGGAAAACCTGACGAAACAATAAGAAAGTAATGAGAAATCAGAGGAAGATATTGTCAATCACCCAAAATGGCACAATCATATTTTATTTAATTTCATCATTTAATATCTAAGGGAAAATGACAGACAAGGAATTCTTATTGGTTCGATTTTACCAGCATTAAAACATTTCCAGCAATATCCTTGACCTTGCTTGGCCCCAATAAGTAGGTAATTGCTAAAGGATCAATTCCTTCGTCATTCAACAATAGGCCCCAAACGAATGCAATATATTCAATCAAGTGACAGAGAAGCACAGCTGAAGGTAACAGAATACAAAGAAAGCTTTACAAATGATGGTCACAAAAGTGCTGGGATAAATACCAGGAAAGCATTTATCACCAAGGACCTCTGATAATGTAACCGGAATGTACAGGAAAAAATGATGGTTTATTAAGCTTCTAAATATTTTATGCCATGCCTATGAGGCATGGCATATAGAAAAGAGTATTGCTGGGATTAGAGAAGGATAAATATTGTTGAAGGAAATACTTTTGCTTGGAAGTATTTCACAGGGACTTGAGAGGATTTCCATGTCAGTAGAGAGGCAAGCTCAGAAGCAGGGCTGTGCCAGCCTCAATAGATGAATAGAAGAAATGGTGCCTTGGGAAGGGGGAGAGGTATCCGTTCCCTCTTCCGCCAGCTCCGTGCAGGCTGGGGCCAGAGCAACGTCATGAACTGAGGTTCTTTCACCCACTGAATTAAACATCATAAAAGAGGACCGCTGGTCTCGCTTCCACAATTCTTCAAATAACCTCCGCAGTAATGGTGGCCACCAAGCCGCGGTCATCCTGATACTTAAGGAATCTGACAATTATTTCTGACTTCTGGATGTCCAGGGTCGCTTTTTCCTTCATAATTTGCCCTGTTTTCTTCTTTTCAGTGTTATGGGATAGAATTACATGATGCACAGGACAGTGCCTGTCAGGAGAGAATGCATCCTACAGATTCCTTTTATCATTAACATCACAGTAACATGGCGGTTAAGAACTTTGAACTTGGGTTTGGACCAGCTCTAAAAACTACTGGGGTCATGACCTTGACGAATTTACTTAACCTCTTTGAACGTTAGTTACAACACCTGTAATATGGGGGGAATATTACCCATCTCATTGAATTAATAAGGATTATTGCCATAACAAGGGTTAACCAGATGATGCTCTCTAAGGACTCAGCCTACCCCTGGGCACGGAGTCAGATCTGTGATGAGTACATGTTGATCATATTATTAGTGGTGTCACCAAGAGCGACAACCGTAACAAATTCTTTCCGATGTGGGGACACTACCTTGATGGGAGGGTACAAAGGAAACTATCTGAGTTAATTAAGACCCTTAGAAGAAGTTTGAGACACAGTAGCTACCTCTGATAGACCTAAATCTTATAGGAGTAGAAGGCGGGAATTGGGGTGAAGCAGCCAGATCAAAGTAAACGGGACAGGATGCACATTAAAAGATCAATAACAATCTGAGGCAGTGTTGTAAAGTGACAAATGAGTGTAAGAGACAGTAAATACAGTCAGGAGGGGAAGGATCATTAAGGGCTTGGGCTGCCAGGGATACCGGTACTAGAAGGAGGGCCTGAGGAAAGACCAGAGCTATGAGGAATGTGGATGGGACCCTTCCTTGGCAGGTCCCTCTGTGAGGGGAAACACAGACTGAAAGCACCCACCCTGGCCAGGCAACATAGTAGCCACTTGCATGAGTTCTCTTAGAACAGGAGCTCCTGGTAAGGAACGTGGAACTAAAAAGCTACCACCAACCGGAAGAATTTGGGAAAGGTCAAAAGGAGGGAGGAGACGCCGGTCCATATGTCCTACCAACCTCCCAGAATCCTTCTCGCTGGAATCCATCTTGGCTGAGCCTTGCATGCACCACCAGGAAGGACCCTGAGTCAGAGTGGTTGTCCAGAGACCACCCGGAAAGTAACCCCATCACCATAAAACCCGAGACTGAGAGCCACGTGGAGAGCAGTTCTCTTGGCTTCCCTCACCCTGCTGCTCTCCACCCGGGTGCCCCTTCCCAATAAACTCTCTTGCTTTGTCAGCACGTGTGTCTCCTCGGACGATTCCTTTCCGAGTGTTAGATAGGAGCCCACTCTTGGGCCCTGGAAGGGGTCGCCCTTCCTGCAACACCTCCAGGCATCCCCTTTCTAGAGGATTCTGTCCAGACAGCAATCCCCTGGATACATCCCGAGTTGGGGGCTACCATGCTATTTTGTGCTAGTAAATATTCGACTGATGGAAGGGTTATTACTGTTATTATTAATGATAATACTACTTGAAGCCACAGCCAATTTAACTCAACCATTTGGAAGAGCGGCATGGCTCTATTATCCAATTGATAATTTCAGGGTTTTATTCACAGGCACAATCATAAGAAAACAAGGAGAAGACAGTCCCCCAGTTGTGTACATATGCACAGACTTTGCCTTTTGAGAACATAATTGAGGATGAGAGTCACAGAGAAAAGATCATTAAGAGTTACAAAGAAAGAAAGAAGCTGAAGGCAGCACGCAACCCAAGAGGGTGGAAACAGGCGGGTCCTGGGGGCAGCAGACATCAGGGCAAGGAGATAAAAGGGAGAAGAGGGCACAGGAATGATCTGTGCTGGGAGAAAGCTGCAAGGGAAGTTTCGTCCACCGAAACGTTAGGCAAAAGTGGCAAATATAGCTGCTAGCAGGGTTCCCTTCCCCGCTCCCACCCACCCCATAAACAAAACGTCTCCAGCAAGCCAGGATCTCTAACAATCCACATATCACTAACCAAGGCCCTTAGTGCAGCATGGGTTAGCAACCCAGGCAATTCCTGCCTGTGGTCTGAAGCCCAGCAGGGGTGAAACTGGGAGGGGGTGTGATTTGGGTGGACACGGTGGGCCTTGGCTGGCCACTAATCCCAGAAACAATCCAACTGTGAGGGGCTGGAGGGCGTCAGAGTGTTTGCAAAAGCAAAGACTTGCCTGATCCATGTTGCTGGCAGAACCTGAGCATCGATTTAGCAAAATCTGTCCGCAGAGAAGCAAACAGCTTGGTGGGTTTAGCTAACCATAAATAGACAATTAGAAATATCAAAGGTGAACATTGATCAATCATCAACAAACATAAATAGATATTTCTAAGAACTTCCCAAGAAGTAGGGCAAGGGGCAGTAAAATCCTTGTCTTGGGGAGAGCTGATAGGTAGATAGATGAAGATCTGATCTTTATATCTTAGGCTTGACCTTTATTTATCATCTTTGTATTTATGTATGTATGTATGTATGCATCTATCTATCATTTATCTAGCCATCCATCTTTCTAATTTTCTACTTTTTCCTATGATACTAGCCATACACCTTTGTAGGTAGAATCTATTACATCTTGGATTTTCCCACAGAACCTACAGGAGAATTCCTGTAGGTTTATTTATTCTATTTATTTATTCTCCTACATACAGGAGAATAAATATGTTTTGAATGAATACATAAGTAAAAGCATTCCTGATAAGACTCAATAAGGAAATGAGCAAGACACAGATTCAGAATCAGTACAGTTACTTAAAAATGATACAGTGGTGAGATCATGCCCTCCTTTAACCATATTCAGTAGCTTCTGATTCTTGTTCTGTTGTGCCATTGGGGGACCTGCTTGTAGGGTAATGTAACTGAGGTCTCCTGGCCCATAGATGCTACTGCCTTATAAGGTCAACTTCTACTCAGAAATAATAACAGCTAACACTTATGTGCCAGACACTGTTCCAGGTGCATTTTGAAGATTAACACATTTAAACCTCATACCAATCCCATGAAGCAGGTGATGTTATGCTTTTCGTGTTACACACAGGGAAACCTTGCACAAATAACTAACTTGTATAAGATCCCAATGTAGTGAGTGAGGGTGCTGGGAGTGGAACCCAGGATTCTAGATTTACAGTCTGTGTATTTAGGTGTTTCTGCCTCTGAGCATCACTCTTTTCCTGTGTTATATACAATTTCTTGGAAGTCTCTGTTGCTTACCACTAGTAAGAAATAGTCCTAATACTAGGACAATAATTTTCAAATCCCACATTTCAATCATGATGGGGGATTATAACTAAACACCTAATACCTGTCCAAATACTTGTTCCACACTCCTCAAAAGATGAACACTAAGAGAATATCCCAGACATTCTGGATGGAACAAACAAGCTAAGCCATCATTATATTTTAGCATATATTGCACACCTGCATGGGCTCTCTAAAATAAAGGAGGTAGGTTTATCAGATAGTTTTATTTCTTGGTACCCCAAATACCAATGCAAGATATGAGAGAGTTCATTCAACCCTTAAAACCTACAAGGTCGAATTAGGTTTCTGTAGAGAAATCAGATTGTTTGGTAGAGCCGATTTTTAATTACATTTATAACATTTATTTCAAAGCACAATAAGCATATTATATATGAAAAATGATGCATTGGAGGAATTTAACATGTTTAAGAGTTAAAGAGGGACTTCCCTGGTGGTCCAGTGGTAAAGAATCCACCTTCCAATGCAGGCGATGCAGGTTCGATCCCTGGTCGGGGAACTAAGATCCCATATGCTGCGGGGCAACTAAGCCCACGTGCCACAAATATTGAGCTCGGGTGCCTCAACGAGAGAGCCTGCACGTTACAAACTACAGAGCCCATGTGCGCCGGAGCTCGCACGCCACAACTAGAGAGAGAAAACCTGCACGCCACACCTAGAGAGAAGCCTGAGCCGACCGCGAGCCATAACGAAAAGATCCTGCGTGCCTCAACAAAGATCCCATGTGCCACAAAGACCCAATGCAGCCAAAGAAAAAAAAAGGAGAAAATGTTTAAAAAAGAGTTAAAGAAAGATTTAAAATGTTTTAAGATGTTTCAGGAGTTTAAGAGGATGAAGGAAGGGAGAAAAGAAAGAGAAAAAGGAAGAAAGAAAAGAAAGAAAGAAAGAAAAAGAAAGAAAGAAGGAAGGAAGGAAGAAAGAAAGAAAGAAAAAGAAAGGAAAAAAGGAGGGAGGGAGGGAAGAGGAAGAGGTTGGGAGGAGAGAGAATAAAAGTGTAAAGTCCATTTAAAAAGGTGCAGAAGATGTGGTTCTTGCAGACACCCGAAATGAATTGATTACTAAATTAAATTTGGCTCTAAGTCTTCAAAACATAAGGCAAAAAGGAACTGTATCATGAAATAGTTGTATTATTATATTAAACAAATATTACACCCTTTACTTTCATATACTATACATATTATGTTTAGAAGTACTTGTTATATCTTCAATGCATAGTTTATTCACAGTACTAAATATAACTGAACACAAATATTCACATTCCACTTGAGTAAGTCTCGCTTTTGTATGACAAATATAATGTAAGTCAGTCTCTGGAGCCTTCTGAATTGAATTATCACATCACTGATACCTTGTTATTAAAGACATCTTAGATTAAGATAAAATACCACTTGATGCTGAAAGGTAAGCTGATCAACTAATTACGTGACAAGTTTCAAAAGAGATTCCCTGAAAACAAATAGAATGAACATTTTTGAAATTGAAATATAATTATAAAGTAATGAATATTATGTAGCACGTAGATCCTTGAGTATTGACATTAAACAGTCAAATGCGTGCCTGGGAAATGGCGTGAATTTCCCCAGGCAAATGCTTTCTCAAAAGGTTTTTCTAGGATGGCTTCGGTAGGTGGAGGTCTAGACAGGATTTTGCTGCCCGTGGGAGCCATGGGCATTGGACACACCCTGCACAGCTGTCAGGGCGACATTTTAAACACAGCTCAGCTTGTGATTGTCCAGTCAATTAACTGATATCCGAGGAGCAGGAATGAGGAAAGAATCTTACTCTCTATGTGTGCAAGGCAGTGTTCTTCCCCCAAGAAGCTAATCTCATACAGGTCAATTAATCTCTCTACACTTCAGTTTCTACTTTCGTTTGTCATTTGAAAATGGGAAAGATAATTTCTATCTCATTTATTCATTCACTGGACTCATATTATTGAGGGAACTAACAGACACAAGGTCCTTGCCCTTCATCTAGTACAGGAGACAGATAATAAACAGGTAAGGACATAGCACATCCAGTAGTGATGATTGCTATGAATCCAAATAAAGCATGGCAGTGCGGGCCCCAGATACTGGGATGAAGCTTGCTATTATATGAAGGTTCCTTAGAGAGGACCTTATATGGAAGAGACTACTTGAACAGAGAGCAGAGGACATGTGAGTATCTAGAGGGACATGGCTCTAGGCAGAGGAAGCAGCAGCTGCAAAGGCCCTGAGGTGGGGCTTCCTCACACATTGGAGGAAGAGTAAGGAGGACACTGTGGCCAGGAGGAGATGAGTGAGAAGAAGCATCGCAGGGGGTGAGATTGGAGAGGCAGGAGGAAGCCGCATGTTAAAAGGACACTGGCAAGAATCTCCCATTGCAGCAAAACAGTGTAGCCTGTAATTCTCCTTTTTACAAATAAAAATGCTGGACGTAACACACCAAACAAACAAAAAAGACTCTGAAAGATGATGGAAAGTAGAAGGTGGACTGTTTAGGGTCTCTGGGACATGAGGAGCGGAGTGGCTTGTGCTGAGTTTCCTTTTTGTTCTTATATATCCTGGACAGTACCCTGCATGCCCAGCAGGAGCCTCCATCCAGAATCACCAATAGGCACTGACAAAAAACCCCCCAAAAAACAAAACCCCAAAGAAAAGCCTGTTTCTCCTAACCAAAGGACTGAGAAAGGGTGACCTATCAACAGAAGACCTTTTTGGAAATACCCCTCTCCCCCTCCCCCCCATATCATCCAAATACCTGTGAAAGCTATACCCTCGCTGCACTCCTCTAGAAACTGGTAGTGAGCTCCTCTCCCCTCACCTGGAAGTGTTGGTGGGGCCCAGCAGAGAGCTGACCTTTCATCCCCCACCCCATCCTGCAAAACAAAGCGTGCTCAGATTCCCCTGCCAGCATAGTAGCAGGATCTAGCCTCAGGCTGAACCTCCATCCCCATCTAGCACCAAGGAGACTTAACAAGGTGGTTGGAAGCAGGGCTAGTCAGTTCTCCTTCCCACCCCTCTGGTATCAGCAGAGCCCGGTGAGGAGTGATCTCTACACCCAACATCCTACTTAATGGTGAAAGACTTTGCCTCTCAGATTGGGAACCAGGCAAGTACACATACTCTACCTACTCTTATTTAACATAGTACTAGAAGTTCTAGCCACTGCAATAAGGCAAGAAAAAGAAACAAAAGGCATTCAGATTAGAAATAAAGATATAAAACTGTTCCTATTTGAAGATGACATAATTGTTTACATAAAAATCCCAAGGAATCGGAAAAAGAAACAAACAAAAAATACCCAAATAAACAAAAAATAAGCAAAAACCCTTCCAGAGCTAATCAGTAACTTCAGTGACATCTCAGGACCAGATCAGCTCACAAAATTCAATCACATTTCTATATACTAAAAATCAACATATAGAAAGCAAAATTAAAAGCATACTACCATTTATAAACACTCCAAGGAAAATTAAATGCCAGATATAAACTTAACAAAACATGTACAGGATCTGTACACTGAAAATTACAAAATGTTGAAAGAGGAATCAAAGAACACCTAAATAAATGAAGACATACAATGTGTTCATGGGTTAGAAGATTCAAGTAGTAAAGATGTCAGTCCATCCCAAATTGATCTACAGATTTAATGCAATTTCTATCAAAATCCCAGCAAGATATTTGTAGACATAACAAGCTCATTCTAAAATTAATATGGAAATGAACAGACCCTAAGGTAGTTCCAACAATCTTGAAAAAGAAGAATAAAGTGGGAGAAATCATTGTTTAGATATGAAGGGCTATTATATAGCGATAGTAGCCAAAGTAGTGCGGTATTATCAGTAGGATAGAAACATAGATCACTGATAGAGAGTAGAGAACCCAAAAATAGTCCCCCAAAAATATGGCCAAAAAATATTTGCAAAGGTGGACAAACAAACAGGGTTAAGACAATATCTTGGACTGAATTGTGTCCCCCTGAAAATTTATATGTTGAAGCTCTATTCTCCAGATAGAGGGAATCACAAGAGGAAATTTTTAGAGTTAGGAAACAGTGCTATTCCAAATGTGAATCACCTTTTCTAATTAGAAAACACTTAATAACCCTGGCTTGTTTGGGGTACATTTGCTATGTCACAGGAGCTACGCAAAATGCTTCATATGTAGTTCTACATTTAATCTTTAAAACAAACTTGTGAAATAAGTCTACTATAATATTTTGATTTTCCCACAGATAGGTAAACTGAGTCCTAGAGTGTCTAAATAATATTGTCTCCTTATGACAAAGCTAATAAGTGTTAGAACAAATACTCAGTAACTCTGAAGCCAGCTTGAGCACCAGCTTGTCTTAACCTGTGGCTTCAGCTTCACCCCAGCCTCTCTCCCTGGTCCCCATGCCCTAGGATGGGCTTCCTTCTTCCTAGGCATGTCTTCTGATTTCCCGTTTCTATTGCATTGTTCATGTCAGGGTCCACCTGCAACAAGCTTCCTTCCAGCCCTTTATTATTCAATTCTTCCTCACGAGCCATCTGGTATAGGTTCCTCCTTATACATGTTCTCTGCATACAGCAGGACTCACTAAATGGCCCTATACTTATTAATCTCCACCTGGATGAGTGGTGACTTATGAGAACTGATTTGAAACAAATATTTTATGCACTTTTGATTACCAAGCACATTCATTTCAACACAAGCCCTCAAAATCATCTGTGACCTTTAAGAACATGTTGGTAAACCAATCTTGGCTTGTTTTCACTGATCCAGAAAACTCTCTGGGAGTTTCCAAGTGAATAAATAAGTCATTGCCCCTACTTGATGACAACCCATCCTCTCAAATTCCTTTGCTTTCGTGTGACATTTGGCAGACAAATCTGGTACACCTGCACTGCAGCTTATGAAGATTATTTTAGCCTCTGTGCTCACAGGGCACTAACAGGAATAGGACGATTCAGACCTTGGTGGTGTTGGCATGTGTATCTTTTAGGTCTCAACTATGCAAAGAAAATAAGCAGGGAAAAACTAAAAGAGTTAAGTTTAGTGGGCTCAGAATCTCTTTATATATATGCTTATATATGAAAGTGCTTATTTATTGGGCCAAGGTCCAGAATATGAGCTCAGTTTGGTACCATCCAGCCACTTCCAACACCTGCTTGCAAGCT
This sequence comes from Eubalaena glacialis, assembly GCF_028564815.1. Lineage (NCBI taxonomy): Eukaryota > Metazoa > Chordata > Mammalia > Artiodactyla > Balaenidae > Eubalaena > Eubalaena glacialis. Next base: position 90,284,963 of record NC_083729.1, read on the forward strand.
GCAGAGCTTCACAGATGAGAAGTATCTTTGCCCGCTACTTTTCAGAAAGTCCTTTATCATGGGGGTGGGTGGGAGAGTGGGTGTTCAGTAATTTGGTTGATTCTGTCAAATTCATTCCCCTGTTAAAAAGATTTCTTGAAAAAAGATAGGCAGCAAACTTTATTCAAAGGGAGCTATCATGAGACAAAGAGGAACCAGTGCAATGGGGTTTTGCAGTAGGAGAGAGAGATAGGGTTCAATTCCAAATACAAGGAAAAGTGGGAACTTATACCTAAGGAGCAGGACATGTGTGTGTGTGTTTGGGGGGTGGTGTCAGTGGATGGAAAATTATTGGGAAGAAACACCAGGGATAAGGAGGGTGGAGGAGAAACCTGATCAAATATCAAGGATGACCAGAGAGCAAGGATGGAAGATTCTGGTAAACTGACGGAGCGGGATTCTTCCTAAAATTGGACAACACACAGATGAGCATGGAAGTCCCCCAGACAGGGCCTCTTTGAGAAGAGAGTTCAGAAGTGCCTGAGTAGAGTTTGGTCAAGCAGAGAATCTCTGTGCTCCTGAATCCAGGAGAACTGCAGAGGGAAGCAGTCGGGCGTTCTCCCAGAGCCCTGCATTTTAGCCAGTGTGTCTGCAGAGTATTCCTTTATCCACATCTGCATCTTCACTGGGGGCCTCTGGATCAAAACCACAGCCCATTCACATAGGGAGACCAGATATTCCAATGCAATTGTACATCTGTCCATATCTGTGACATCCATGTGCGTACCATTGAATACCTTTCCGGGGAAACATGTTCATGGAAAGAACTATGAACTAAATCATGTTTTCCTTCTCCTCCTCCTAACAGTTTGCTGCGGTTTCCTCAGCTGGTGTGCCTCTGAGCGTTAATGACTAGGGAGACAGATGATTCTCTTCTATGGCTGTTTCATGTGAGACCAATTCCATTCTGGAACTTCGTGCCGACATGGCGGGCTATTGTCACATCATCTGCCATAGCCATTCACCTCTTTCACAAAGTGACTGTCTTCAAAGAGCCTTTAGAAATGACTTAATCCCAGGATTGGCTGCTTTCTATCACTAAAGCACAGGTAACTGATATCTGAGATTTACTAACTCATCCACACACTAGTCACATGTGTTATACAATGAGAAGTTAAATACAGAGTGTTTTCACACTCCAGAGTGATGAGCATTGTAATGGAAGAATCGTGTAAGGAAAGCTGCACACCTGGTTTGCTGGTAGACATCCAGAGGTGCGAAGGAATCTTCTCGTCCAGCGGTCCCCAACATTTTTGGCACCAGGGACCGGTTTCCTGGAAGACAATTTTTTCATGGACCGAGGTTGGGGAGGGGATATGGTTCAGGCGGTAATATGAGCAATGGGGAGCGGTGGGGAGCGACGGATGAAGCTTTGCTCATGCCTGCCACTCACCTCCTGCTGTGCAGCCCGGTTCCTAACAGGCCACGGACCGTACTGGTCCACAGCCCGGGGGTTGGGGACACCTGTTCTAGTCCGAAGTCTGGTACATAATAATTGCTCTTGCTGTTACAGTAATACTCACCAAAATTCCCTTTCTTCTTTTGTTTACAATGAATGGCAACATTTATTTTTGACAGCTAAACCATTTGTTGAGAATAGATAAATCCATACTGGTGAGAGAGAACTAGGTATATTTTAATATATAATTAATTTAAGAACAAATGTGTCCAATAATCCACAAATGCTATATGTGAGATTTCTCTGTAAAACTTTTGATTTCTCTCTGTGGATTATGTGATGGACAGCCTCAGGTCATTCCCATCTAACTACTTTTTATTCATATGGATTTAAGTCTTTTTTCTGAATGTAACAGGATATTTTAGGGTGTAATTATAGACAACGTAGGCCCAGTTGACTTCCCTCAAAGAAGTTACAGCCATACTTTATTAAGGGTTTCATGTAAAAGTGGAGTGAACCACATTCTTAGAATAAGCGATTCTCCATTAGGACCATTGATGGAATGACAGTGATTTTTCTATAATTTAAACTTCTGTTCTCAATAAAACATCTAATTCCCCTCCTGTGCAGAAGGAGGTAGTTTAAGGTGAGGGACAAGTTTTGAGACTTTTATTTTAGAACCTGGAAAAGCCTAATGTTCCTCTTACTCTCTGCTATCTTTTCTTTTTCTTGTGCTCATTCAATTCTTGTCGAAGACAAAGGCTGTGCTTACTTCTGTGTGTAATATTGCATTTGGGAGTGGGGGAGCTTGCAGTCTGGGTACCGGACTGTTCTGATTGCAGGAGCTATTGTTTTAGTTGTTAGTGGTGATACCAGCAATGTACTCAGTGACCTGGCAGACAAGAGTTAAGAATTTATCTTAAGGGTGCAGAGGATAGCTCACAAAATAGCACTAAAATGACCAACATTTAGCACTGTTTTGTTTTTTAAAACTACAGCTACCTGGTAAAAAAATATTGCTGATAACATATCACATAATAATTGTAATCTTTAAGTGCTCTGTGTTATTTCTCTGGGGTTTAAAAGCGATTGGGTTTCTTACAGAATGTCTGAAAAGGTTAAAGGCTCTCTCAGGAAAAATACTTAACCGTACAGATTGTGTGTGTGTGTGTTTTTTTAAAGCATATTACCTGGATTGAAGTTGGTGATGGTAGTCATTATGAAAAACTGGATCAACACTCTTGCTAACTGAATTCAACAACTATATATTTTAAAATGTGATCTAAATATCTTAGTTTTAAATAAGCATGGTTGAGGATAGAATTTCAGATACATGGAAGGATTGAGTGTAAAATATGAAAGCATCACCATCAATATCACTAGCACTAAAACTGCGAAGAAAAAACAATGGTTTAACTATTTTTAGAAAGAGCAAAGGATTTCTAAGTATGAAACTGATGACCCAAATTATATAGAAAATTATTAATCTATTTGATTAAAAATTAAGCATTTCTTTACACCAAATCTTTCACAGACAAATTTAACTTAAAAATTAAAAATTTATCATATATTTATGATAAATGTAAATAAAGGCTAACTTTCTGGTCAATCAATAAAAAAAGCACTGATACTTTGAGAAAAAAAGGGTATGAACCGCTGATGCTGTTCACTCTCGGTCTAAATAGTATCACTCGGTCCAGTGCGTGCTCAATATCTTACTGGTTTGAAACCCATATTCCTCCAGCTGCTGGGACTCCCTTCTCCGCATGCCTAAACATCTAAGCATCAGGGCATTATTGCTGGGTTTTCCTCACGTAGACAGAAAAAGAAAAATCAGAAACACGGTACAGGCACATGAACACACATTAATTTGCTCCATGCCACATTACTAAAAGTGATTTTCTAAGTGTTTCAGCCTAACAAATAATCCCAGTGCATTTTTTTTAAAAAAGCCTTTCAAACATATATTGTCAGGGTTACTCATACTGACTAATGGAAAGCCATTATTTCCCTTGCAAGCATACACAATTGCAAAACGGTCTGCTTTTGGCCAAAGAATCTACATCCTAACCTCTGGAATTGTGCAGTGCCCCCTTCCTGGTGCCACTCAGGTTGCATCTCTGTAACTTCCCTATTCTTCCAACCCCTTCAATCCTACATAACTTAGCAGGCACAAGAGAAAAGAAACAAATGCATTCCCCTCATCAGATAGCATTACACGCCATTCTCTGTAGAAAGTAGCCTTGACCCATCTTAAGATTGTTTGCTTCTATTTTCTGGCAGCTTCATCCAAATAGGACTGTTATTATTCATCAGATTTGCAGCATTCTTTTCCTTCTGTGTCAGCCAAGGATATGTTTCTAGCCTTTTCCCTCTCTACTTCCAAGAAGCCAACCAGCTTGCAATTCTACGAAGTCAATGGAAATTGCACGCTCATAGCAGCAGTTGGGGGCACAGAGCAACACAAGATGTCAGTCAAGAATAGACGAGCACATTATCAATAACATCAGTGTGTTAGGACCTCCCCTTGGCTAAGTGGTTTGCAAGAGCCTACTTAAAGTGATTACTTAAAAAAGAAATAAACTGTAGATTTAGCTTCTGCACGCTCAGCTTTCTAAAATGATTATTATTATTTTGTACATATAAAAGAATGGAGGAAGACTTCTCTCTCTTAGAGAACAGCAGTATCAGAATAATATTTTCCTGTTAAGCTCAAGCTTAAACTACTATAACGTTGATTTGCACACTTTGCACCAGCTGAACACTGGCCTCACTCAAACACAGCTTAGACCCAATACAACCAGCTTCTACCATGTAGCTTAACGACTCTTTCCCAAGATCTATCTGGCAGGTGGGGTAATGGGTTCTGGCAAAGGATCCATGCCTTTAGCCTCTATTTAGGTTCTTGATTTCAGACCCATTGCTGGTGGTTAAGAGCCAGGAAACTTGGAAACCGTCCATCTAAGTGCACACGCTGGTTCCACTATTTACTAACTGTGTTATTGTGAGCAACTTATTTCTTGTCAGTGTCCCTCCCTTACCCCATCTTTAAAGTGAGGATAAGAATAGTACCTACCTCGGAAGATTGCTGTGGGGTTAATGAGGGAGAATATAGTCAATTGCTGGGAACAGTGCCTGGCACATAGTATGACCTGTCATCATCGTCATCACCATCATCACCATCAACTTTCCTATTGGCTGACTTTAGACTCTTCCTTCAGGGGTTGTGTGTAGTGGTGAAGGAGAAACTCTGTAACCCTTAACCTTCCCTCTGGGTATCTGTGGGGCTAAAGTCCAAACACATCAGCAATTGCCAGCTTTATAGAGGCTGTGGGGATCTCCTAGTCTTCAGCTGAGTACTGTCTGTCTATGTGGCTGAGGATCTTGTCTTTCGACACTGCTGCTTCCCTCAGCAGCCATGCCTTGCTCCTGAGGGTGGTCCAAATGCCCAGGGTGACTTTGCCTTCTAAAGACAATAGCTTATGCTATTAAAAAATTAATAGACAACATGCTTAAGCAGCTTGTCTGAAAAAAGCCTGTATACTAATAGTTACAATTGCTGTATCTATAGAACTATATTTACTGAATACTTACTCTGTCTAGGAACTTTCCTAAATACTTTACATACGTTTTCTTAAATAATCCTTTTAATAAGTCTATGAAGTGGATATTACTATTGCTGACATGCTGCATATGAGGAAATTAAGACAGAAAAATTAGATAATTTACACAATGTCAAGCAGCAGTTAGTTCAATGCCAGAGCCAGGAAAAGAACCTATATCTAAGTCTGCAATCAAGATGGCAACTGTAATGCCACACTACATCTAATGTGGTGTAATGGCATTCTGAATTGCACAGAGAGTGCCCTTCCTCTGAAATTTTCCACGAACACTGATCGGGAAGACAAGAGTACCTGATAGGGTTTGATTATTGACCTAATTTCCTCATTCTCTGGATGCTCGTCGTGGAAGTGTGGAATTTCCGGACATGAACCTTCTCAGTTATACCTGATTCTGCCAAAATGCCCTCCAGAGTGGCTGCACTAAATTATAATCCCATTAACTGTGTTTGAGAGTCTTGTATCTCTACAGCTGCACCAACACTGGATGTTGTCAGGCTTACTTTTTTTTGGCTAACACCTTAGTATCTCTTTCTCATGTTAAACCTCTTCTACTTCCTTTAATCAGTGTGTGTCTTTACTTTGCTACATGGTTAATGCTTTCATTCTCCAGTATCCTCCTACTCTTTATAATAGCACACATAAATAGAAATAATATTTCTTGAAAAAGAGGAAAACAAGCTAAGCTCTGAATTTATTTACTGTCCCATAGGAATAATCAGGATTGTATCAATATTATCATCTGTATTAGGTGTTCTCTTTAGATAACAAACTTCAAATGTATAAATAATTTTAAAAAAGATTCCTGGAGACAATTTGTTTAATTCCAACCCTGTCCCTGAGATGTTTAATAATAACCTTCGATGCCTTGGAGGCAGCAAGGATAAAATCATGCTTGAGTCACCCGTTCTCTTTCTCTCTATTTATATGGACCTCTGGGATGAGTACACATTTGCCTTCTGGCCAGTAGGCTTTGTTTGGTAATATCAGTGTTTGGTAATATCTTCAAGTTGGGATTTACGATCCAGACAGTAACTAATTAATAGGAAAGAAAGTGTATATATTTTCATGGGGAACTTCCACATTTTTTTATTACATGCTGTTTATTTAATTCTTTCTACTTCTGCATTTTCTAATTTTCCAACTTCAGGCCAAAATTGGCTTTGAGTTGACCCCTATTAAATTTAAACCTCTGTCATTGCTCTCCTTCACACACACACAGAGTGAATCAAGAAAGTAGTACAGAAAGCACATTCCATATTGATATGTCATGTAATTAAAGTACTTTCTGATTCTTTACCTTAAAATAGTGTCTGATGCTTTGAGTCCTTGGAGTGACTTGGAGGTGAACCAGGAGGAGAGGCATCCATTGATTACCTAAAGCGTCCTCTTCAGCAATCCTGCCCAGAGATTCTACCAAGCAGGTAACTCGAAAGTCTTATTCCCTCTTCTTCCTCTTTTCCCACTCAGGGAGCTCCTACTAGCCATCCTTCTGTTCCTGTTCAGTAATCACAAGACTTTCCAGAAAGAAAATACAGCAATCCATTGCTGAAGAGTTGTGGCCTCCGCTCTCAAAATAACAAAGTTATGCGGCCAGTTCAGAAAATAAAAAGACCACCTTGGACTTTGAATACGTGTTGTATGTTCCAAAAACTTTGCTTTGGGAGGTCAAGGATGCTTTCAAAGTTCGGTGCCAGACGCTCACTGTCAGAACCTAAACACGTTCCTTAATTACTCTCACATGGGACGACAGGGACTCTTGGATGACAGAAACAGTTTTCTGAAATAGTTACAAATCATTTAGAGTCATACATAGTGATTAAGGTGAGTGATTCTGTGAGGAATCAAAAATGAGGGATTAATTCCAAGATGGGAGTATAAAATGGAACTTACTAAAGAAAATAGATTATTTTCTTCATCATGTTATACAAACCAACCATTTGGATTCTGTGTGTGTGTGTGTATGTGTGTGTGTGTGAATAAAGCTAATGCTTGGAAAAAATAGATGGCTCACTATGGCCATTCAACATGTTTTCTAGAGAGACATGATCAACCGTCTTTCTGAGTCCTCTCATCTTTTAGGGACATGGCTCATGGCTTTTACCTCCCCAGTAGCGTAGGTTTATTGAGATAAGATCCTGTCCATCCACCATCATTTCCTCTCTTCATGGCCTAGTCCATTGTCTTGCACACCATGGGTACCAACTGATTTTATCTAAGTGAACAAATGAATGACTCTGGCTCCAAGTCTTGGTCTGGGTTTCTGAGTGCACTTCTCTTTCACACTGTCTGATCACCTTCGATGCTGGTTTTTATTTCCCACCCTATGTGGACCCCATTTTTTCCTTTGCTGAACAATGCTTTCAAGCCTACTTTCCAGGGAACATAGCAGAAATGTCTCAACATGTGTTTCCTGTTATATGCTACAACCCTTCTGAAGGAAAAGAAACAGGATTTGATGACTGATTGGATCAGGGGATAATCTCTCACATGTCAGGTCTTTTAGAACAGTTGATGTCTTCGTGTAATTAATCTTGTACCACCTTAAGGGGACTATGCAACTAGGCAGAATTCGATGTTCTAGTCAAGGTGTCCAGCTATTGGGTCAGAATCCTTCTATCTTCCCCTGGTCAGCTCTTCGTTTCATTCTCTTCTAACTGGCTTATAATGGATAAAAGTGCTATCCCTGAAATAAAAACAAACAAACAAACAAACAAACACCTGTTAGATATTAGATCCATCTCTTCCTAATTGGCAAGTTTCTTGATGTAGTTAAGCTTCAGTCTCCTTTCTTCTAAATCCCCAGTAAAAGTATCTACTTCCCACGGACGCTCTAAGTTTGGAATGAAAGGATGCTTGTAAAAGGCTTTATTGGGTAACTGGCACCTCAGGTCCTCAATACCTCAATACCTTGCCACTCCATTATAATTATAACAACTCTTTCTGCAAAGCAAATCATTCAAATCTTCTCCTTGGTTTTCAAATGTCTCTCTGAGTAGATGGTCTTCGTTCCACTCATCTTTCAGAATTTATTCATTCTCCTCGTACAATCTCATCTATGCTCATGGCTTTGGTTCTCTCTATGCTAAATATTGCCAACTCTCTGTCTGTGGGCCAAATCTTTCTTCTGGCCTTTAGACCTATTTATCCAAACTGCTGTTGAACATCTCTACTTGGATGACCTAAAAAGTCCTTCACATTCCATAAGCCCAAAACTTAAGCCATGATCTGCCTTAACATGTTCAGCAGAGTGAATGGATTGCCACACACCCCATTGTACACTCCAGTCCAATTTTTCACACTGTGTGGAGAGTGATATTCCTAAAGCATACATCTATCTATCCATTCCTGTGGTTCCCCATAGCACTTAGGATAAAAATATAAATTTCCTTAGCACCACTGGTTTCCAACTCTCTCTCTGTCTCTCTCTCTCGGCCCTGTTCTCCCTTCCACTGACAACCTTCCCTTCACCACTTACCCACTACACATAGTGTGATTTGACTAACTATCTTTTAGGTAATCAATTTCCTTACTATCAGAGCCCTGGTTCTGTTTGTAGTTGCAAATGTCCAACTTAAAACAAAAGGAAACCAAACAAACACAAATTAGGAGTGGCCGTGTGATATATATGTGGAAATGTGCTTATGATTTCTGTGAAAGTTTTGGTTTCCTGATATAGTTGCCCTGCTGCTTCTTCTTGCCTGGGATTTGGACAAAATGCCCAGAGCTGCAGCTGCCACTTTGACTCTCAGATAATCATAGTGATGGTAAAGATTTGGTCATTGTTGCCAATCCCATTGCCAAATCTTTCTTTATCTGCAGATCAGGTATTTGAGTAGGAAACACTTCCGAGGGTTGAATAGCGGCTAAAGATGTTGAAGTCTTTACTCATTACTTTGTAAAGGGGTCTAGGTTCGCATAGGAAGCTCCCATTCCCTCCAACCCACAAACCTAAATGCAATAAGACGCGTGTTATTTTACAGAACTGTTAGTAGCCAGCCACCACTGTTTACGTTTAATGACAGGGATTAGCAATTTTCAATTTCATTAGCAGATACAATGGTGACAATAACTGCTTTTTAATGAACACGGTTCTATGCATATTATCACATTTAATTATTGTAATAATCTCATATAGTAGGTATTATTATCTCTATTCTACAGATCAGGAGACTGAGATTAAGGGAAATAAAGTGCTTTGCCCAAGTGTATTCAGTTTGTATTTAGTTTGCCATCACTGGAGCCAGGACTTAAACGCAGAGACTTAATATTTCTGACCCCAAACCTATGGCTTTAACTATAATCTTGTGTTGACTTCCGCACATGGGCAAGCCTACACATTATCTTATTTAATATTTGTCTGGCCTTACATCCTCAGGAGGTTAACCGTGTTTTTGTAAATGCCACGTTTTCTACTTCTGAGTCAAGTACACATGTGTAAAATAAAAACTTATTGGTTCATTTACTCTAGAACAAGGATGTATCCTCCACCAGTCTTTATATCTACCCAGTATGAATGGAATGGGGCACGATATTATAAAAATGCTGTATTCATTGGTTTTTGGCAACGTCGCTAATCACTCCCTCTCTCTTGCATTCTGTTCAGCTTGTAGATACTGCTTTTTTTTTTTTTTTGGCTGAATCAACATGTGAACCTCATTTTGCAGGATTTGTTAAAAATGTAATTAAAATGTTGTATAAAGGTTTAGGCCAAATTGGCCTGGATCCTAGAACACACTCTAAGCAAAACCTCAAGGAATATACGTTCATAGGAAAGGTTTGCTCTCTGGGATCTCCTCCCACTTGCTTTAACCTGATATTTTGCTTATTCTGCTATGAAATTCCTCAGAGGAGTGAAACAGTAGCTTGCCTCATTAAGACGCATCATTTACAAGATGTTGACAAATGTTGGCATTTATCCTGTTAACATAATAAATGTGAGAAAAATGACCATTTGGCATAGATAGTTCCGTGCAAAACACAAGCATGGCTGAGAATGAGGATGATTTGTTGTGTTGTCTTCAGCAGCATCGTTGAGGGCTACATACTGGAATAACTATGTTTTGGAAATAATAATTATTTCTTCTTTGCCCCACAAATATAATTTTTCATTCTTGTTGGCAGTGGGCAGACAGGGTAGCTCAAGACATAATCAAACCTAGAACTCAGAAAAACATCCATATAAATTTTGTTTATTTACATTTTTCACCTGAAAAAAGTTTTAAGTGTTCTTCCTTTTGGAAGAAAGTTATTATTTTTTGCTTATTTTTTTAACACTTGGTTATACTTTTCATACCACTTGTAGCTATCTGACAATTACACATTTTTTTGGTTCAATATTATAGAGCTTTAATCTTAAAGCTAAATAAAAAAAGTAAGGAAGTGTATAATTTCCCCAATTATAAAGAGCTGGCTTGAATTTTCTTAATGGAAAGGATTTCATCTCCATTAATGAAAATATGTTGAGAATTTAGTTTATTCAGTTTTACAGAATTTGAATTTGACACTGAGCTTCTAGATATGTGTATATACACGTGTGCACGTACACACATTTACTTCAGGAAGGAGAAAAGCAGACCTTGACCTCCAGGAGCTGGCCTGGTGGTACTCACAGCCAGGACCTGGTGTTCTCCTGTTGAACAGAAACAATTTTACAGAACAGCTGCATCAGACAAGATCACCCTGTGACGGACAAGACAAAAACAAGAACGCTGCACAATCGTGGCTGAAGATCGACAAAGTCATAAGCGCTGCTCTCTAAACCACAAAAATGGCCAAACACCCCTCTATTCTGGCTCCTATGAATGACCACTGCTTCTTGAGCAATTAAATGCAGCTTATTTCAGCTGTACTTTCGTCTACCCTTCTTCTAAGGTAATACCTATTGAGGGTGTTAGAAAGGATGCTTCCTGTCAGGTCCTGTGCATCCTCCCTCTGCCATGAGCAACGCATCCAACTTGCATCCAAATACAAGTGTGCTCCTGGTGGTCTTGGGCTGGAGAGACTCACAATATATAAACAGTAATACAATCGTGTTACTTAGAAACACAAGCTGACCATCACATAATACATGTCACTTTAGAGTTAAACATTTACACTCGAAAGTATTAACTTTACATATGCTTCTTCAATCGTTTTTATAATACCTTTATGAGCAAGTGTTGGTAGAATCATTTGGCATACAAAGGAACTGAGATGAAAGTAGTTAAGGGACTTAATTGTTCACATTTAAAAGTAACAAAGTCACTTTGAATCCAGGTTTTCTGATTCCCCACTCTAAGCTCCATCTTTTTTTCTTTTATATTTAAATTTTTATTGTTATGTAATTTACATATACCATTGTGTAAGTTTAAGATGCACAACGTGTTAATTTGATATATTTGTATGTTGCGACAGAATTACTACCTCAACTTTAGCTTACACTGTTGTCAGGTCTCATAGGTATCATTTCCTTTTTTCTGCATGTGGTGGGAACATTTAAGATCTAGCCTTGGCGACTTTACAGTACATGGTACAGTACTGTTGACTGTAATCGCTGTGCTGTGCATTAGATCTCCAGGACATATTCATCATCTAGTTGCAAGTTTATACCCTTTAACAACAATTTCCCAATTCCCCCCCCCCCCAACCCCAGCCCCTGGTAACCGCTCTACTCTCTATTTCTATGAGTTCAGCTTTTTGAGATTCCACATAGAAGTGATATCATACAGTAAGTATTTGCCTTTCTGTCTGACTTATCTCACTAAGTATAAAGCTCTCAAGGTCCATTCAGGATGTTGCAAATGGCAGTATTTCCTCCAATAATATTCCATTGTGTGTGTGTGTGTGTGTGTATGTCTCCCATCTGCTTTCATCCCTTGACAGACACTTAGGTTACTTCCATATCTTGGCTATTGTAAATACTGCTGCAATGAACATGGGAGTGCAGATACCTTTTCCATATCCTGTTTTCATTTCTCTTGGATATATGCCCAAACGTAGGATTGATGGATTACGTGTTAGTGTTATTTTTAATTTTTTGAGGACTCTCCATCCTGTTGGTCACAGTGGCTGAACCCACTGTAGGGAAGCAAAATGTGACCCCAAATAGTCTCTCTTAAGCATGTAGATTAATTTAGGCTGATTTTTAAGGCCCTGAAGACTCAGGAAGAACCTTTCCTCTTCCCTCTAACTGCCTAAAAGAATGTAGATAGAGGACCTGTTCAAATAGGAAGGTAATTGTACTAGTAAGTTTCTGTGTCTCAGAAACAAGCCCGGTGCAATTCAGAGACAGAATAGTTGTTCTTGTGGGGGAACTTGAAAGAGGTAGAAAGGGCTCCAGGCATAAAAAGAGTACCAGGCTGGGAGGCTACCAAGATAGGAGGTTTGTAACAAGGGCAGGATAATGACTTGTACAAAATCTTCTAACACTTGGTTTTTCAGACATGAAAAAAATAATGAAGAAAATACAAGAAAGAATCTGGATCAGTGCTAGAAATTAGGATATAAGTGTAATCCAAATGTAAGAAACATTGAAAATGTTAGTTAGATACAAAACTACAAAACTGAGGGGATGCAGTTGAAAGACATTGGGGGAAATTATCATTTATCTGCCGGTTAAAGCATCAAGCCCCAATGAGAAGTACAGAAGGGATACTCAGGACCCCAGGCACATAGCCCAGTTTGGACGGGCCTGGATGGATGGAAAAGAGGGCATATGTGAGGATCCACAAGGAAATCACCACACTCAATATCGGTGATGCCTCTGATATTGTATTCAGAATGTTAAGGCTAGTATCGTTTAAACTATATTAGGTAAAAATATACTTACAATATGATGACAACTATTTAAATGTACCCACAAATTAGGCACAGCAAAATAAAGACAAAGGAAATAAACACGTAATGAGTTGCTACATTCGGCTGATGGTAATATAGGAAAATATGCAGTAAGAATGATATAAATGAAGTGATCACAAAAATCCTATAAATCATTCCACTCCAAGTCTTTCCCCTATAAAATATAACCTCTACCCTTGCCTGGCAGAGACAGCCTGAGCCCCAGCAAGTAAGCTGAATTCAGGAGTAGCAGCTAGGTTCCTCTGGATTTTTCTGGGCTGACCCCAAGCCTCACCTCACCTGTCTCACCTCACCCACAGCCCCACTCGCATCTTTCCTTCCTCACCTCTTTGCTTTGCTTGGTCCTTCATGGGCTTTATAGGCATCTCCATCAAGGCATCTTTTCTCCCACTCCACCTCTGTCTTCCTGCTCATCTTTTGTGGAGCTGAGGCAACTGTACCCTTACTTTGGAAACCTGCCCTGAGAAGGACTCCCGCTGGCCATCTAAGGGTTCCTCCTCCTTGATCCTTCCTTCCTTGTTTGGATAGCAAACAGTTGACAAAGGAAAAAGCCACGCTGCTTTAGAAAAGGAATGAGACACCTACGTGTCTCAAATATTGAGTAATTAACTACACTGGATTTCTAAAATATGTGCAATTCCCACTGACCTATAGGTACCACTGAAATATATTATAAATTGTTTCATGGCACTGTTTTAAGAAATCCTTACTTTAAAAAAAAATATTTATTTAATTTATTTAATTTGGCTGTGACAGGTCTTCGTTGCGGCATGCGGGATCTTTAGTTGTGGCATGTGGACTCTTAGTTGTGGCATGCGGACTTCTTAGTTGTGGCACGCATGTGGGATCTAGTTCCTGGACCAAGGATCGAACCCGGGTCCTCTGCATTGTGAGCATGGAGTCTTACCCACTGGACAGCCAGGGAAGTCCCCAAGAAATCCCTAAGTTTATAATAACATTTTCACAATTGAGGTAATGACATGGCAGTATTATTATTGTTCAATTTTTAAAAATGAATATATGCTTTTGAATGTGAGATAGAACGTCCAGAAAATCACTATATGAAAGAAATATAAAGGTTTTTTAAAACTATTAGTTTCTCTCATGATAAGGCATGTGAGTAAATTAACATATAATAATTATTTATAAACATGTGATTTCTAATTTAAATATTATTGGGTTTAAAAATTTGAAATCATTTAGCAGCAGTCCCATTCAATATTTATTTTACTGTATTTTAGCATTCATAGTGTCAGATTTTAAAAGTATTCATTACCATCACCATTTCAATAATGTTACTGTTGTTCAGGATATATACAAATAGTGTTAAGATGCTTTATTTGGTATCAACACTTGTACTTTATTCTCAAATAGAATTGGATGATGACATAAATTAAAAGACGTTAAATCATACTTCCTGGTAGAATCCTATCGTATGCATCAGGAATTTAGAATAAATAGAAGAGTTACCTGGACCTAGGCTTTTCAGAATGTACAAACCTGCTATATCTGTGATGCTTTCAGCCACTCCAGAGAGTTGGTACACAGAACAACTATGGTGAATATTATTTTAGTAATGAATTCATGTAATTCATTCACTTCTCATTTTAATAATAAGCATTTAAGGAATGCTTGTCCAGTGCAAGGTACTTTGCAGGGTATTGTCAGCAGATGAAGAAATGTTTCAGTCCTATCCTGAAAGATGATGTGATTCACAGAAAGTATTATAGACCACAGACGTGCTCATATTAAGCATACATGGTTTAGTCCTGGAAGGTCTGTGGGCTGTGGAAACTTTTACTTTTTCCGTAAAAAGATGAACTCGAGTCTCCTGATGAAAAGGTAACGAGCTAGAAGACGAACACTTAGCAGAAGCTGGATCCTAGCAGCCCATAATTTGCTCTTACGTTCCTTGAAATCACACTCACTTTCACTAAAGTCACCGATGCTACTATTAAATAAACTTTATGAGTTAAGTGACAGAAGCTGGCATTCTCGACATGGGTACTTGGTCATTGTGATGGTCATTCCTTAGGAATGTCAAGGGCTTTCAAAAGTTCCAAGGTGATTGCTCCATGCTCAGGCTTCTTCAGACCAGGAGACTGAGTGTCAGCTGCAGAGTGAAGGAAACTGACCCATCTACAGGTCATCTGCTGTCTCAAAAACCATCTGGAGCACCTGTGGTCATTGTCCGTCCTGTGAATGTTCTGGAAGTTTAGTAAGTTTTGTCGTGGTTGTGAAGAGACTTTTATGGTTCAGGGTCTACACTGAAAATGGTGGAGTTGTTCAAACCTCCTTCAGCCACCTGGTAATGGATCCAGCCTCCCTAACCACCGACCCTCACAAGACTCTAGGCTTGTTTATGCTTCTGGAGCTGCTACCTGAGGGCATCCACGTCCCGGGCACTTAGGTCTGGATTTTGTGGAATGAACAGCGGCTCAGAAGAGAGTCACATGAGTTAATATGGTCCACAGTCAGTCTGTTCACTTACTGAAGAATATGACAGAAATGTGGGAATCCTATTTTCGTGACGTTTACATTCTACTCCTCTTCATTCTAGGAAGGCTCTTTTGAGTTAGAGGTGAAAGTCTCAGAGAGCTTTTACCTCAGCAAATATTCTCAGCTACATTTCCAGGGGGAGAATATGAAAATAAATCCAAAACCACCTCTTATATTATTTTGAACATTTTAAAATGCAGTTTCATTGGGAATTAACATTTTTGGAAATCCGGTTTTGAGTACTGTCATCAAACTTTAACCCAAAGGATTTCAGAGAGCTGGGGCTGGAATAATCCATGCACATCCACAAGGATAAATCTTTAAAAATGATTTGGCACTTGATTGAATCTTTCTACTGTGAATTTATCTCGGGATGCATTTGGGTTTTATTTTGGAAAACAATCTTTACATAAATCTGAGCAGGTAATACAAAATGAAGAAAAGTACATTTCTGATAGCAATAGGGAACCTGGAATTTCTCAGCCTCAGGAAAAAGAAGCCTTAGATTTGCACTGGAGAAATGATCTACTTTCAGAGTTAAGGTGTTTATGAAAATTGATATGTGAATATCTGCAAATTTGAAGCTTTGCAGAATAAGACCACTTTATTTGTATACACTGTTACAAATCCCTATTTTCTTTCATGCTTTTGTTTGCTATTGGAAGCTTGCCAGCCTCAAATAGCAGACTAGCTAAAATATTAGATTGGTCAACTCCAACATAGGAAAAATTGACAATCATAGTTTCTGGAAGTTCATTGTCTGCCTTTAGCCATAGACAATGAGGCACCCTGCTATAATCAAATATACACAAACATTAACAACAGGTCTTCACACTATTTTCAGAATTATTGATGCTGCACATTTTAAAAGTGAAGTTTATTTTGTGTGTAAAATAAAGACATCTTGGTAATAAGGACTTGCATGCTGATAGGGATTATGAAATCGTTCCAGTACACATCTGTCCCTGCTCTGCTTTCACATGATATTTTTTAAAAAAAATTTTAAAAACCTGATTACTAAAAAGGTAAAATCTTGGAAAAAAATTATTAGGTTTTCTCTTGACAGGTATACTTTTAGACCTTTTCAGTGACCTAAATTTGAACAAGTCTGCATTCTAATGGCTTAGAATGTTCTCCATTAAATATAAGAAAATCCAGTTAATTAATTAGCCCTTGGTGTTAAATGAATTTTTTAAGCCTGAGAGATGAGGGGAATGTGGGATTTGTGATGACTTGACAGTGAACATGAATGATGTTGAGCCCAGAGTGTCTGTGAATATGAACTACTTTGCACCTGGGACTCTGGAGGCTGAAAACAGGCAAGTACAGCAGGCAGACCTGAAGGTAGGAGGTGGGTGTTGATTTATCATCAATGCCTATATAAGTCTTGTTTTTTTTTTTTTTTAATTTTTATTGGAGTAGAGTTCATTTACAATGTTTTGTTAGTTTCTGCTGTACAGCAAAGTGAATCAGTTATACATATACATATACCCACTCTTCTTTAGATTATTTTCCCATAGAGGTCATTACAGAGTACTGAGTAGAGTTCCCTGTGCTGTACAGTAGGTCCTCTTTAGTTATCTATTTTTTATATAGTAGTATGTATTTTGCCTACATAAATCTTGTTTTCTCTCATCTCCAGCAACTATGTATTATATTCCATTCTTTTATTGTCTCTCAAGATATGGTTTCAAAGTAACTGCACATAATTTAACAGTAACATGGAATATTTTTATGTCAGTTTTCTTTTAATCAAAACTGGATTAATTAGGGCAATTGACAGATAAAGTTGTACTTTTTGGTATGGGCCTCGGTCATGGTTAAATCTTTAATAAAACTACAGGAAGCATCAGAGGATGGAGTTGAGGCATGATTTATTTAAATTTCTTGTCCAGTTATCAGAGAGGAAACAAAATTTCCCTATTGGGGAAATACTTGATTTTGCATTCTAAGAGCTAATTGGCTGGAATGGGATAATGTATTTTAGTTCCAATTACTGTTCTAACCCTTTACATATAGAGATATTATGACTTCTATTGTATTCCTTTATAGTAAGATAGGTGAAAATTCAAAATCCACTCATTCAGCTAGCATATTAGATGCTTATTCAAGTTTTTGATGTTAATCTTTATTGTGCAAATTTTTCCTGCATTTATTTAAAAATGTGGAGTATTGGGTAAGATGTTTCAGATCTGTCTAAATCAGGTGACTGTTCTACTTGCCAGAGCACCTGGAACTGAATCGACCCCAACCGTCTCATGCAGTGTCAGCCTCACATGGGCAGTTGTTAGCGAACCAAACTTGGGTCCGCTTGTCGGTGTGCGGTGAAACCAATCTACTGACACTGGGTAGTGGTGAAGGAAAGTGCAGCCTTTATTGTAAAGGTGCCGATACCAGGAGAACAGGTGGCCCATGCTCTAAAACCCTGAACTCTGTTTCAGCAAGCATTTTTAAAAGCCAGGTGAGGGAGGGGGGTCACAGTGTATATGATCAGCTCATGCACAATCTGATTGGTTGATGGTGGGGTAATAGGGCGGGGACACAGTGGTTAACCTTATCAATCCTTGGGCTCCAGGAGGTCTGGGGTCTTGGGGGGGCGGTCAGGTGCTCATGGTCATCAGGTAGTTAAAGTCTTCCATTTGGTGGGGGATGTCACATCAGTAAAAACAACTTAGGAAATGTGCATCAGATACTATTATCTGGGTACTTCAGAGAAGAGCTACAGCAGAGGATATGGGGGAAGGGCCTGCCCCAGGAAGGCCCCAAATGGCCCTGCTTGGTTACACAGTGATACCTCTCTGTTTTGTTTCCTGCTGCACCCCTGCAAGTACTGCAACAGTGCTTGCCCTGTAGGAAACCAACAAGATTTTTTTTTTAAAATTATGTAGCATACGTGTTGGTTTCTAAGTTTGCCACAACTATGACCCCTGCAAGCATCACAGTTTTCTGAGATTAATTAGCAAATCAGCCTCCTTCAATGACAGCACATGAAAGGAGATGGAAAAAGGCACTTCCTCCTATAAACTCCTTTTTAAAAACACTAAACCCTTCCATTCTTACAAGGGTCAATTAAAGATATTTAATATATTCTTATCCAGAAAGGAATTGTGTAGAACTCAACAGCCTATTAGTGACAATTGGACAAAAGCAACCTTCAGTGTTTTTTTTTTTTTGAAGTAGGTACAAATAATGTGTATCACAAAGGAGGTGAATTGTAAGTCAGGGAAATTGAAGTTAACAAGGCATTTAAAGAAGCCAAGTTACTGCAAAGAGCTCTTAAGCTAATTATCCTCAGTAATGGAGCTGCTTTTTGGCTCATAAAAGATAGCACCTCCTTCAAACAGGTATAGCTGGGGTAGCATATTCTAATCAGCTCTTAGTTCTCCATGTGGCCACTTAGGAGGGATTTTAGAGATGGCATGGAAACCTAGATGTCTTTAAAGTGATACCCCATTTTGGAGAGATTGCTTGAAACATCATTGAAGGCACCTAAGCTTAAAGACTAATCCCTGGTTAAAATACACATGTCCATGGGAAAGATGACATTTTAAGCTGCTCCCTGTCATTTCTATTTGATTGAAGGAAATGGCTAAAATCAGGTTCTAAGAAAAGGGAGGAAAGCAGAGACTACAGAGTCCTTAGATACTAAAGGGAGAAAAGTTCATTATTCTAAGGACCCTGTTCTCCTGTGGTCGGCGTAGCATTGCACTCATTCTGGGGCCGTACAATCTCGATTTCTTTTTTCTCATCTCTTTCCATGACTACCTGTTTGGATAGTATTGAAGTTCCTTGGTTACCTCTCCTTATCCATGTCTTAACATGGCACTCCGAGACAGGAAAATGTTAGGGAAAAGGTGAAATTCTTGTCAACTTCATTTCTTCACACTAGGTGACTATTTAAAAGCCTTTTGACCTTCTTCCTTTCCCCCCATCTCTTCCACTCTCTGTCCTTCAGTCTGGCAACTTCACTGTTCTATAGATACCCCTTCCCTGAAAGATGTCATTTCAGAATTCACCTCTCCCACTCAAGTGCTCTGTCTTGACCTCATTAGTCCTGTATTTAATGATGAAAGGGAGTGGTCCAAGGGAGTGTGCATCACCTGACTTTATTCATCTTGCCTAGGGGATCACTTTCAGGTAACAGCTACTAATACTGCACCACCTATTTCTTTTTAAATGTCCAACCCCAGCAGTTCTAATTCTAATTACTCACACACAACGTTTTAGGGGAAGACCGTGTTCTTGGGTCTAAGACTAGAGTCTGCAGTGGCATCAGGTAATACCTCCTCTTCAACGAAACCCCAACTCAAGGGCTTATTACATTGTGGAGTGGTCAGGCATTGAGTGACTGTAGTTTCAATACAGGAGTGTTCTTAAGCATGTTGATTTTCATCTTGGCAGAAGAGTGCTCTTTTCTTTGGGGCACAAGCTTTTCTTTCAAAAATGTATATGGAGTCCTCCCGCACAACCCACCCCACTCCCCCAAAAAACTCATCTTCCACGTACTTGCCAATACTTAATAGAAGCATCCATGGCTTTCCCCCCCAATATTCTTCTATTTCTTCAACTTGAGTCAAAAATCAGAAATAAATATGTGATGACAGAAAACTGTCGGTTTGGGTAGATTTAGACTTCTTTGAGAATAATAACAATAAAGATTCTGGAAAATATTTGTAATTAACCATGCTTTAGATTATGATATGCATCTTAAAAGTATATATTGGTGGCTTTTTTGAGAGTCAGAAAGCCTTAAAGACATGTACTTCGATTGTAAGAAAGGTACAGTTAATGTGTAAATAACTAAAGTAAGTAGCAGAAATGATATTTCATAAATGAAGCTCTAGGAGATAATGACATAAGAGTTTAGGGGGAAAAGAAAGCAAAAATTTTCTTCTGGTTAAGAGCTTCATATAAGTAGTGGGGAGAAGGTTCCTTTTTGGGCTTTGAAGTGTACATAATTAGGACAGGCAGATACGGAGGACAAGCACTTCCAGGTGGAGGTGAAGCAGAAAAGAGAGCGAAGGTGAGGGAAGGGAGCCATCGCACATGGTCCATTTTGATGGGAGTAGGAAGAGAGATCCAGTTATGAAGATGAATGAATCCGCAACTTAGGACTACAGTGATGATACCCCAGTGGATGAGTGTGTATTTGATGGCATGGACAATAGGGGGGCCCAGGATATCTTAAGCAGGAGAAAACGTTGCTAGGAATTGTGCATTAGGACATTTAACTGGAGAAAGATGTGGCATTTACTCTGACAAGTATCTGACAAAGAATTAGGAAGGGGAAGAATTGAAGGTGGGTAGCCCAGTTAGGACATCATTTTGATAGCCTCAATGAGACCATGGAATATGCGGAATGTTGAATGCTCATCCTAGGAATATTTCCAAGATAGAATGGATGGTAAGCAGAAAGTGATTTTATATTTGGTGGAAGCAGGTTGAAGATGGAGTCACAAATAAGGCTGGGGCTAGTAAAAGGGAGTATGGGGTGTGGTCCACCGAAGACAGAATCTTGATGAATACTGTATTGAGAAGCAAGTGGAGAGAAATGAATGAAGGAATGTTTCTCTTCCAGATAACATAGTGCAAAACTACGTACCAGTCACGAAATTGTATGAACCCTTAGTATCTTTTTTTGTTTCTTTTTATTTGCGCTCAATTCTATATGTTTAAATACTTAGTATCTTTATTCCAATCAAACCTGCAAAAACATCCTAATAGTGTTTCAGCATCCCCATTCTATATGTGACCGATAATCAGTGGAGATCACACCAGCAAACTCAATAATTAGGACCTGGAAACTGAGAAATAGAACAAATCTTAACCATCAGTCAATATGATCTGGGTGGTAACTAATGATAATCATGCAAATATAAATATGGTTGTCTATAAACAGTGGTATCTGCCCATGTTTACAATGTTACAATGCCTGGTAAATGTTGTCCTCTGGGGGACTTCCCTGGTGGTCCAGTGGGTAAGACTCCATGCTCCCAATGCAGGGGGCCCAGGTTCGATCCCTGGTCGGGGAACCAGATCCCACATGCATGCCACAACTAAGAAGTCTGAATGCCGCAACCAAAGATCCCATGTGCCGCAACTAAGACCCGGTGCAGCCTAAATAAATAAATAAATATTTTTAAAAATATTGTCCTCTGGTATTAAAAACACAAAATATTTTCATAATATTGATTCAGTTACTAGGCATGTAGATTTCACCTTGGACTCTTAATAAACTGCCTGTTCAGAACTGCTGAAATATATCTGGAAATTTCAGAGCAGAGCTCAAACCAGTGTGAATTTCCATCTAATCCAATGTTACATATTTCAAAGACACTAATTTTAGAGCAGCCTAATACTTAGCTCTATTGAACTTTGACACTTCTCTCCTCCTTCCACCAACAAAATCTTTTCTTCTCAACTTTCCTTGCAACGTGTCTGGGTTCCTGTATCAAAATTTTCACTTTAAATGATAACACCAAGATTACAAAACTAAGATTGGACTTAAAGCTGTAATCATCAACTCAACACTAACCATATCATGAGGTTTTTTTTTTTCCACAGAGATTTTTAAAACTGATGTCATTATACTGAGAATAGAAAATATCTACCTGAATGATTGAAAATTACAGTGGGAACAGAAGTAAGTAGAGCTAGCAGTGAAGATGTCCTTAGCTGAAAATTTCAGGTTCTATTTCTAGATGGCTTTCTTCTTTATGCTAATTCTTTATAACAGGGTGAAGTGTCATTTTCTTTGATTGTGGATGGAGGGAATGACAAGGGAGGAACCTCTTGAGATGACAGCCTGACAGCCTTTAAATCAAGGAGGATCTCTTTCCTAGCAAGCCTGAAGATTAAACAGACTAATGAATCAATGTTTTAGACCATCCACTCCTGGGAGAACACATCAGGGTCCCATCAACAATGGTCAAGTCGGGGAACATTCTTTCCTGTCAACTGGCAAGTCTCCTGTTATGTTGAAAGTCTTGTTCTTCTCTGGGAAATTACTCTATTTAATGGAGACAGATGTCACTCCACATAATTTGATAGTTCTTCACCAGGATCCAAGAGGTAAGATCTCTTCAACCAATATAGAATTTTTAAATTGTGGTTGTGTGTATTTCTAAAATCAGTTTCTTTCCTCTAACAGTCAATTTTATTTTTAATAGAGAATTTTTTATTCTACTCTTCTGAATTTTCCCATAAAAAGCAATATCCAAGGTGCCAACTGCCTTCAGAGTTCTCTAGAAATGACTTGATCTGTCACCATTCAGTGGGTATGAATGTAAATTTTAAGAGACTTAAATCTTAAAGCTTTCAAGAATGTTCTGAGTCATACTCCTTCTCACCTCCCTTTATATCTCTGGATTAATCACAATTTCTGATGCATTTCTTTTGAAGTTGTTAATTTTATTTGAGACAATGGCATATCCTCAGTACATAAGGAAGCATAAATGCAGACTTCTTTCCCCTCCTCCTCCATAAGACGGTATTATTCTGAAAAATAGAGTATGTGAAAATATCACTGAAGTTACAAAGCAGATATTAAATTTTTATTCTAAAATGAATCCCAATGATGCATATCTTAATGAATAGGAGATGTGAATTTCTTTTAATTAAACAATTCGTTGTTTCAATTAAACTTCATTTTGTTTCATTGCCATCCTTTAAGTGTGGGCAACTTTTTTCTCCCACATTCTGCTATTTCCTGTTGCTTCTCTGCTGACATTTTGCAAGTGAAAAGAATAGCAAACTATGAGTGCACATCGCTTAGTTTTAATACAATATTAATATCTGATCCTTGACACATTAAATGACAAGACTTGCCATTTTTGACTTTCTACTACTTAACATTGCAGAGCTGTTCCTAATAGCTCTAATACATATTATTCCCTGAAACATTTGTGAGCAGTAAGCATGACGGAATAAGAATTAGTTTAGCAGGGAAAAGCAAAATGGTTTCATTTCTAGTGTAGAGATATATCATACTTTTAGATCAAAACTATTGATTCCGGGGTCACTATAAACCAATCTACAAAAACTTTATTAGTTATTGATCTATCTATATTACCTTTTAAATATACGTTTTAATTTCAAAATATAGTTACATAATCCACAATTTAAAAAAACAAAACATTTAAAACATTTGTTTTTCATTTTGAAACTATACGTGCTTTTGATGAATTGGTGCTTGGATACTGAGCTAGTTAAAACTCCCCAGAAGCCCATGGCATTTATTTTCTGGTTTCACCATGACAAAAACATTGAAAGAATGGCTGAAAACAAACAAACAAACAAACAAGTCACCCTTTTCTCAAGTCTCCATGGAAATTTATATAAACTCAATTCCCACTTATTAAGTGGTAAGTTCTGTTAGAAACACCAAAGAAAGAGTCAGGGCCTCTCCCCTCAAGGAACTTGAGGGTAATATTACAGGGTGATGTGAAAAACACACAGGAAATAGCTAAAGAACATATCTAAGGCAACATATTAGTAACGCGTGATAGTACAGAGCAGACTATTTAAATAAATACTGAAGAATTTAAAGTAAGGGAAACTTTGCCTTGTGCTATGTTCAGCCAAAGAAGGAAGCTTAGGTCAGCACCGATGTGCTCTTTGAAGGAAATGAATATTCAGGGTGGGTTAAGTGAAGTGAGGGGTGTGATTTCAAGTTGGGGGTCTGGTGGAGGGAATGGGGTTTTGGAGGAAAGGCCCAGTGGAGGGAAGAGTTGGAACCAAGAGTGAGCTTTCTTCATCTCAGCCTGGAAGCTCTTGGACGCCTGATATCCTGAAGGCAATTATATGCTTCTTCCCTCTCACTTAGAGAGTTGCTTGTCTTTTGGGAATCATCATGAGTTCCATAAGGGTTCCCCAGGGTGACAAAATGATGTGCCCTGGGGGAAACGAGACAGATGTAGGGGTCACATGGCAGATTTGCTGCACTTGGCTCTTGCGCTCCTGTTTCTCTGGATACCTAAGAGATGCTGGATGGTGGCCCACTGTCCTGCCACTGAGCGGAGTCACGTTTGCTCAAATATTGACTCATTTTGGCAAAATGTCATCATGCTTAGTGTCAACAGCAGCCATACCTTAGTGTCAGTGATGAAGAGTGGTGAGAGCACTGGGAATGAAGCATAGGGTTCCAGCTCCTTCTGGGATCAGCACATCCGCTTCCCTCATGGGCCTCAGCTTCCTTACAGAAAGTAAGGAAGTTGGGCTACAGTGTCTCTAAGGTACCATCCAGAAATGACTCCCTATTATTTTGTATTTATTCCAAAGTTGAAAACATTGATATAACAAAGGATATTTTCCCAGCACAATACTTCATTCATGCCTAATGGAGAAATAAGAGAAAGTCAAAGTCTTTACCCATGAATTTAAAGTAGACTCCATCCTATATCTACCACCATTTGAGCAGTGAAGCCTACAAAACCCAGCACAAGGATGGCACTCAGCACCCTCAGCCAGGGTTTGCAGTACCCCTCAGGGTTGTCTAGCCCTTCTTGGCTGACTTTTCAGATGGACCTGGTGAGTTTCCAAACTCTCCTACAAGGAGAGGCAGTTGGGAATTTTAATGTGAGGCTCAAGAGAACATGAGGAGATAGAGACAGGAATTTGGGGTTCTTAGAAAAATTGGGACCTGTAGACCTGGGCTTGAGTACTTCCCCTCTACTCCCTACATTGCAAAATTAGAAGATAAATAACCTGCTGTATCCACTTAGTGAACTAGTGGTAATACTCAGAAACCCAGACTTCTAGTCTCCTGATCTAGCCCACAGACAGTGCTTCCATTTAATTAGTCAGATTGATTGAAAACTTAATTACACATAATCCCACAGAAAAGGGAGTTATGATAATCACACATGCAAAGCTTTAGGGATGTAAAAGAGAGAAGGGCCAAGTTTATGATAGCCAAATGACTGGAAGAAAAGAATTCTTATCATAGCCATGCTCTCTTCATGGAGGAACCACTTAATAAAGGAAAGTGTTTTCACTGGAATGTGTTTTTTTCTGGTTGTAACATTTTATAAGGTAGAATTAAAAACATAAAACAGGGTGTGAGGTGGATGTAGAGGAACACCTTTTCCTTAGGTGGAATTTGCTAGAGAACTGGATACAATAATCCAGTTTGGAAATTCTCAGGCAAGGTGCAGAGCTGCCCCTAAGAAATGTCCAGATATTCATAAGGCTTCCAACATTCTTATGGTGTATTCATGTTCTCACTTTGATATTTATTGGAAAGATTTGGGAGACAGTTTGAAACATTTTGTAAATCAGAAAAATAACTCTCTTAAGAAAGAACGTGAAGTCACAAATCTGAGGATTAGTATTATCCATGTCAAATATAAAATGAAATAAAAGAGGATAAGATAATATGAAATGAAATAAAACACTGCCTTGCCCCTTCCTTACTTTCATACAAAGACAAGCACATAGCAACAAGAAGGCAAAACCCCACTGTCTAAAGTAAGAAGGGGAAAAGGTCCTCACTATCATCATGTTCCCATTCTCCACTAATGTCTTCATTTCTAAAAGGATTTCAAATAGTGTTTTTATTCCAAAATAATCATTGGTTATTTTTCTTGCAATGTTTCTGAAAGTCTAAAATTATATCATACAAACCACATACTTGGTAGCTCTGTCTAGAGAATCACAAAGTAACTAATTGGAAATTGAGTCAACATAATGAATTGATGCTTTATTGTGAGGTGTATCTCTAATCAAATCACACACACGCGCACACACACACACAGAGAAGAACGGAACATTTGGTTGGTCCCACTCATGGGTTTCTTTTTGTTTCTATCCACTGGTTTAGTAAAATAAGTTTGTTTAAGCTTAAGATGATAATCAAGGGAAAACTAATATAAAAAAAACAGGTTTGGGGTAGGATTATTCTTCTATTGTTAGCATCTTCATTCTAAAGGTAAGGAAAATAATTAGAAGTTACAATTTCCCTAAAGTTAATTGTACAAAAAAATAATTAGTAAAGACTTAAGAGAGAAGGTAATATAACTTTCATTTCTCCACAATCTACAGCTCATCCAATTCACAGCAGAGATAACCGAACATCTCAAAGAGTTTTAATTGGATTAGCCATTGATATAATCTCTTGAGCGCATTCATTTGTCAGATGAAGGCTTTGTCTGTCAACTCAAAAGAAAATATTACCCTTGAAAACATTAAGTTGGGAAGGATTTCAAAACTGTCCCTTATTCAAATTGTAGCAGATTGTTTTGACAAGGACATGCAGGGAACATTTGCAAACAATAAATAGCCATGCCTTTCTCCTTTGGATGAACACAAAGGGAAGGAAAAAAGATTGTCATTTGTCTCCATGGACATTTGTCTTGCCAACAGTGCATTAATTCTCTTTGAAATCAGTAGTTGTATATGTTGTGTATAAGATGTATTTGATGATGGTGATCCTTTAGCCATTGTGTTAAATTCTCCTGTATGGCTCAAGATACCAAAATAAATCTATAGCTCTTGTTCAAGGGTGATGTCTAATCTGGCCAGCTGGAATGGCCATCAAGATAAATATGTATTTTCCTTGAAAGACACAGTGATGTGGCCTTTGGGATTGAAGCATAGGCCATATGACCTCAAGTTTAAGTCTTCAGATAAGAAAAAGGACATATATTGCTGCCAGCATGTACCATGCCCTGAATATCAGGGCTTGGTACATGACGGCTGTGTCTATAGACAGAATCTTTTCAATGTGGCCACAGGGTTGTCATCAAAAATCCCCTCCCACTCTTCAGGCTATTGTATTAGATTTCTATGTTGTGTAAGAAATGACCACAAACTTAGTGGCTTAGAACGGCACCTATTATTTATCCTACAGTTTCTGTAGCTCAGAAGTCCAGGCACAGCATAGCTGGGTTCTCTGCTCAGGGTCACACAAGTCTGAAAGCAAGATGACTACAGAACTGAGTTCTCATCTAAAGCTCAAGGCCTTTCCCTACACTCATTCAGCTTATTCAAAAAATTCAGTTCCTTGTAGCTGGAGAAATGAGGTTTCAGTTTTCCCCATATCTGTTACCTGAGGATCTTTCTCAGTGGCTGGAGGCTGCCCTTATGTCATTCCCATGGGACCCTCTTGCAACACAGCACCTTTAATGTCAGCAGGAGAATCTTTCTTTGCCCAACTAAGATGGAGTCATAAAATGTAACTCAATCACAAAAGTGACTATCCTATTACTTGTGTCTCATGACATAATCTAATCAAAACTAAACTTTCAGCCAGAATTGGGGAATCCAAAATTAATTGTAACACTTCTGTGTTTGCCATTTCTTGATTATAGGACATAGGCTTTGTTCAGCCTCCAGGACCTTCCCTGAGTTCCAAGGAATAGGTTCAAACAGTTGTTGATTAGGGAAGTGAGGAGATGCAAAGACAAGAGAGGAGCAGTCAGGAAACAATAGCGCAGCCTTGGGACAGGGTCCTGGTTCCCCCTCGAGGGATACACACAACAGTATCTTTGAGCTCTTCTGCAGATGCTGAAACCCCCTCCAGGTGGGAGAAGTTAACTGTCTGCTGCCCACAAGCACATAGACCTCAGATCTGTTGGAACCAGAAGGTTGATGATGCTGACTCCAGATTAGCTCACCACCAACCAGTCATAAAAATGTCCATGAGCTGATTACATCCTCTTTGAACCATTGCTATAAAACTCCTCACGACCCCCTTCAGGTCAGGACACATAGTCTTGAGGGCATTATCCCGCTGTGGCCCCCTTTGCCTGGCAAAGCAATAAAGCTATTCTTTTCTACCTCACCCAAAACTCTGTCTCCTAGATTTAATTCAGTGTCGGGTACAGAGGCGGGATTCAACTTCAACACTGCTCTCACCTGAGTCTGGCACGGAGGTCCAAGAATAATGCTGACAATTGCGGAGGTTATAGAAGAAGCCATGAGGGCATTGGTGATGAGATAAAGTGATGGCTGAGACTTATGAGTGCTTATTACATGCCAGACTCTCTCCCCATATGTTGACTCATATATTCTTCATGGTGAGCAAAATAGGGACCATTGATGTGCCTCCTGATGGGTGAGGAACTGGGGCACACAGAGATGCAGTAACTTGCCCAGGACTGCACAACTAATAAGTGACGGAGCCGGGATACAACTTGAGACAGTCTGACGCCAGAGAGCGTGAGCCTAACCTCCAAGTTCTACAGCCTCTCAGAAGAAAGAATTGGAACAAACCCAACAAACCCCTATGGTATGCATTCAGAAGTTTGCCTTGTCTCCAACCTTTAGGCAAGGAACTATCTAAATCATTCTTAGTTGATGAGAAACTGTTTAATTTACAAAGGACTTCTCACGCAAGAATGGATTTTAAATTGTAAGATCTTGGCTAGTAATAGAATACAATTATGGATGTTTTTACACAGGAAGGTAGGGCTGTGCTGAGGCAGGAGTGATATGAAGGAAAGAACAATGGATCAGAACCAAGAGACTCAGCATTTTGATGGAGATGCATTGAAATTTGGCTTTTCCTTAGCACTGGGTTAACCCCTCTAACTTGGCTTTGAACTTTCCCAACTGCCTTTAGAAGACCATCAGTTTGGGATCTCCTGAATTTTATACTGTCAATGATCCTGTGGTCCTGTATTTAACATAGGTTATCATATCTCCTACTGAGCTTAACGTCTGATATATAAACAAGGCATACCACTTAGATTCTCTTGGAAAATCAGAAAAAACGAGAACATTTTTCTATATATGTTTTAGATGGTAAAATTCTACTGAAATATAAAGTTATAGTTATAATTGCAAGGGAGAGTTATGCAATAATTTATGACAACTGTTAAAACTGTAAATTTTATACAGAGGCCTATTATTGGGAACTCTCAGACAACTAAATAAATAGATTAACAGTTAAAACTAGAAAAAAATGAGTTAGCCAAATTCAGGAATAATATATTTTTTGAACAACTTGCGTGAATAAATAGATGTAAACAATATTATACTCCTGTTTTATATTTCTTTTCTTGTAGCATTTTTTTTTTGCTATTAAGGGTCATACAACAAATAAAATATTATTTAAAACAACAGTCAATCCTCATTCCTTATAGATTTAATATTTGCAAATTTGCCTACTTGCCAAAATTTATTTGTAAGTCCAAAATCAATACTGGAAGCCTGTACTTTCAGGATCACATGCAAACGTGTACAAAGCAGTGAAAACTTTTCAGCCACCGTACAGGTATATTCTGAGCTGAGGATGAACAAGAGATGTTCTGATTTTTTGTTTCTACCCTCATACAGTAAACAAGGTTCCTTCTCTAGGCCTATTTAGTGCACTGTTTTTTGCATCCTTGTGATTGTTACTGGTGATTTCACCCTTTAAAAAACCTCCTGAATGCAGTGCTGAAGTGCTTTCTAGTGTTCAGAAGCGTGAAATAACTGAGATGTGCCTTAGGGAAAAAAATACATATTATGTAAGTTTCCTTCCAGCATGAGTTATGGTGCTGTTGGCTGTGAGTTCAATGTTAATGACTCAATGCTATGTATTAAGTAAAGTATCTTTAAACAAAAACACACATAAAACAAGGTTGTTGAAAATGTGACCAGAGGCTCACAGGATTCTAACCCTGTATTTCCCCTGGGAGCAATGGTTCAGTGTTGGCTGCGACTTTACAGAACATAACTATTCTGAATTATAAGAATTGGTTGTAATTCTAATTTTTAGTTGTTTAATTCCATTGGTCAATGAGTCTTTCAATTTGTGGGAACTCCTTACAATTCATGAAAATGAACTAAAAATAGAAGATCTATTTTACCATTTGGAAGTTAAGTGAAGAAACATTCCAAAATCATGCATGTCGTCCATGAGACATCGTCTTAAACCAGACACAATAAAGAATATATAGTATGTTTTCAGTATGAGCAAAAGATGAAATATTAGGGAAGTATGTGCCACCCTCAAAATATCTTATTCTTCCCTTAACCTTGATAGAAGATGAATCTCAATTTAGTTTAAAGTACAGCGGATTGTAAGAGCAATGGAAAAGCTGATGGTGTGTGAAATGTTTGTCCTGTGCTGTAATGCCAACCTAAAATTCAATGACTCTACTTTCATAATAAAATTGCAATAATAATTAAATACTTTTGGACAAAGCTTCATATTTATTCCCATATCTCATAGAGTCATCATCTTATGATGGTGATGTTAACCTTTGATTGAATGTTGATTTTTGACTCGCCCCATTTAATATTCCACACTTGGCCACCATCTACCATGTGTATTCAAGTGAACCTAAGATTTGACTCTGTGTGTGCTTAAAATAAGAGATACCATATGGTTACATGAAGTTAATAATGTAATAAATGTAAGTCTTAGAATAATTTGAAAGCTCAGTATAACGATTTAATATTTATATCAATGTCTATTACTTTTTTATTGAAGTATAGCTGATTTACAATGTTACAGGTGTACAGCAAAGTGATTCAGTTATGCATCTATATATCTATTTTTTCATATTCTTTTCCATTATGATTTATTATAGGATTGAATGCAGTTCCCTGGGCTATACAGTAGGACCTCGTTGTTTGTCTGTTTTATATATAGTACTGTATATCTTTTAATCCCAAATTCCTACTTTATCCCTCCCCCCTTTCCCCTTTAATAACCATAAGTTTGTTTTCTATGTCGGTGAGTCTATTTCTTGTTTTGTAAATAAGTTCATTTGTATCGCTTTTTTTAGAGTCCACATATAAGTGACATTGTATGATATTTGTCTTTCTCTGTCTGACTTCACTCCGTGTGATCATCTCTAAAGAATGAAACAATGCTATTTGCAGCAGCATCAATGTCTTACTTTTTAAAAATACATGTCTAGCTTTGCAACTGGCGGAAGGGGCGAGGGAGTTCTCTGGGGTCTCTTTCATAAAAGCACTAATCCCAGCCATGAGGACCCCACCCTCATGACCAGATCACCTCCCAAGGGCCACACCTCTAAATACCATCACATTGCAGGTTAGTTTTCAACATATGAATTTGGAGGGACACAAACATCCAGTCTATGCAACAGCTATCTTATAAGATTGAGATGTCTATCCCTCTGTAAAGATCAAGGTAACGAAAGTCAGAGTTTTAAGGAAACTGCTTGAATGATTCGTATAGCAAAGATTAGGATTTATACTCGATTCCAGATTTTTCCATTTGGCATTTGTGGCTTTTCTATTTCTCATACATGACAATTCTTATCTCTCTTGTGGAAGTCGTTAATCATTTGTTGGGCCCAAATACTAACATCCAAATAATCCTCAGCCAACCAGTGGTAAAGCATGACCTAGTGATTGACGTCTCTGTGGTCTGTACAGACTCACGGTCCCCTCCCCAGTGCTTCTGGACCCTCATGTTCTCATCTCAGCCCTTAACTCCCACCTCAGGGACTCAGAACCCTTTCTGATGCACAACCCTTTCTGGTGTCAATCTCTAGATTCTGGACCCTGAGCTGCAAAGAAGAGATGCTTCAGTCTCCCATTCCAGTCCATCGCAGAGCTCACCCACCCCTTGTACATGTCATGGGGGGAGGTTGGAAAAGAAGGAGGAATGTAAATTTGTAATGACACCTCATAAGAACACAGAATAAGGAGAAGTTAATTCTGGGCTTCAGAGTGTCTGACATGATTCATGTTCATTTCACTTATTACCAGTCACTCATATCTGAGTGCCAAAAACATTGCCTGCCTTACAGAAAGTGCTCGGTACATTTTTGTTGAAAAAAGCAATTAAAATCAATTCAAATATTGCATGCACAATCAGTGCCAATTTCTGCCATAGCCATGCCATGACAAACTGACAATGTTAACAATAATGTCTATTTTACAAAGGGCTTCTCCACACCCTATTTTTGGATTCCTTTAGCCTTCATGAGGAGTCTGAGGTAAGGAGAGTACAATCCCCATTTTATAAATAAGGTAACTGAGATGTCGAGTTCACATATCTGGGTGGTAAAGGAAAATAGCATAATTGATGTGGGAAAATATGCATAAAAATACATATAGATATATTTACTAAAACACAATGGCATTCACATTACGTTCGGGAATTTCATTTCCATCTCATCTTATTGCCCTGGAATACGAAAACACGTGGAAGACTATTTCCTTTAATTCAGAACCAATATGAACTCTGTGCTTTCCTCTGAAAAGCTGAGCTCCATAACCAACCATAGCCTCCCAAGCTTTCCATCCCATGTTGAAAGACATTTGCTCTTTCATGGCCCGATTCCCTAACTTTACAAGCTGGCTTGCATCTCCCTGAAGAGATGTGATCCCTTTGAAGCCAATTGCATACTGGGGCTGCCATGTAGCTCTCATTTCCATTAAGGAAGGTTCTAGACAGAGTGCAGGGCTACATCCAACAAGTCAGATGTGGAATTGGGAAAGTCGTCCTGGATTCCTCCTCCCTTGTAAGCCTTTTAATCAATCTCATTCTGTTAGAGTGTCTAACCTTTTATGCCCAAACCTAAGCAGAAAGCATGCTTGACAAAAATCCATATTATAGCAACATTGCATCTGTGAGAATATGAGTAGGTAAACCAGTAACTGCAGTAGACATTGTTGCAGGCAAGTGACACTACATTTGGAGCAAAAAGTTGCTATAAAGTATCTATTGTTTATATCTAAATGTCAAAAAGGTAGCGCAAAGAATATACTGCTGTAAAAAATAGCATTCACTGAAAGAAATGTGTATAAATCTGGGTTGCACACGTACAGTCTGAAATGAAGCCACTGCAGGCTAAACTTATGTGAAAGACGTAAATATTTTCTCTTCCTCTGCTCTCTAATTCTATGACTCCAAGTATTTGCGTCCCTCAGAGTTGATGATACTCTTTAACGGATATTGATTGTTACTCACACAACTGAACCGTATTTCCCCAAACTTGTATAGAGGAAAATCATATTCCTTGGGAACAAGTAAAACCCACCCCATAGTAAAGATAATCACGAGGACAGTTATGGTTAAGTCACAAAAGTTCATTGACATTTCTCCTTCTCAATTCAAAGTTATTATAAAAACAGAAAACCTGATTCAACTGGACATTTTGTTAAAAATCAGACTGGAAAAATATCACAGTTAAACCAATACATTGAAGGACCCAGATTAAAGTAAGAACTAGCATTTACCGAACATAGCTCAGTTTTATCCTTAACAGTTTCTACTAAAATCAATAATAATTGTAGTGAATAATTAGCCTTTTGTGTCTCCCCGCGGTTCTGCAAGTAGAATTTATAGTTATAACACATAAACTTTTCAAAGAAAGGAATGTTTATTTGACCTACCTGCATGTCTTGAAATATGTATTTAGCACAGCTGTTCTTTTGTGTTAAACTCATCACAAAATGCAGCTTTAATGTAACCCACCATTGATCTGCAATGAGTGGAAACAAAATCTCTCCTTAATTAGTATCATCCAATCACTTTTTTACATTTCTACAGAACACACACTGTGAACTGTTTAATGGACTATTATTTAGAAAAGTGGCAAAGAGAGCACCAAAAAAAAAAAAAAAAAAAAAAAGACGTAGTGAAAATGGAAACTATCAGTGTCAATGAAAAATAGGTTGTGAAATAATGGGAAAAAAAAGATGTTTCGTTAAGATGAGCTTTCCTGGCATTTTACTGTAGAGATGAACGGTGCCCCAATTGCTGCCAACAATGGAGAAGAAATAGAGAGAGAGATTCATTACCTACCACATCCTTAGCTGTCTACCAGTGAATTCACTTATCTGCTCCTTTTTCTAGAGAACCTGCACAGAGGGGGGAGGAAAAAACAAAGAACCGGGGAGTAAATGTGTCACAAATTACCACAAACACACTGGGTCTCGATGCACTTTTCATTTCTCTCCTCATTAACTGTGTCTTGCTCAAAATGAACGACTGGGTCCAAACATAATCAAGTCTCACAGATAACAACTGACTTGACTGCTGGGGCAGTCACCACCTCCTAGCTACTGGGAAATAAATTCAGAAATAAAATGCGTTAAAATAAAATTCACTCTGCCCTCTTTTCTGCACTCAGATAATTTGAAGACCATCAAGGCCCACAGAAACAATCCATCTCCCTCTGAAAAAGAAGGTCTTTCTGCCACCACCAATAAGGGACACCTTTAGTGTTATCGAGAGTGAGTATAATTACACAGTGCAAAGGCCATCAAAGTGTCTTGGGCACTGGTATTTTTTTCCTGACATCTTTATCCACAGTGCTACCTGAACAATAAGAAAAGAAAAGAAAAGTTGTGCTAGGGAGAGCCAGGGAGGATGGAAAGAAAAAAAAAAGACCTCTCAGATGGGTGTAACTGACCTGTAATTTTGAGAGTACAATATAATTTGAAAGTTGTAGAAAACCCCTTTTTATTGTTGTTGTTGTTATATCCTATTTTAAATCAAGGATTGTTTTGAAGAAATTTTGAATTTTTGTGTGTATGCACTTGTGGGTCTTATTTCATCAAAGCGCCGATTTCTCAGCAAAGCTCTTGAAGGGCTTGCTGTTGAGTTTTTTTATGCTAACCAGGATGCTTTATTTCCCTCTAAACCAGGATGAAGTGCTTATAAGGGATTCAGTCACTTTAGGAAGTTGGGGGCTTGCTTCTTAAACACAGAAACTCGGGTATGAAAGCATCCTTTCTCCTCCTTGAGCCAGTCCCAGAATGTTTCAGATTAAGGCTAAACGGAACTAGATTTACATGAAAGTGACAACGAATGACTCTGATTCTACCTTCATTCCATCCAATATTTCACTTTGCCTGCTTCACTTCATGCCGGTGTGAGTGACATTGGTTGTTAAGCCCCCTGCCCCGTAGTCCTTCTTGGGCACCAGAAATGCTGAATCTGGCGTCTTTCTCCCATGTGTCATCCAGCTATATTAATATATTAATAACCTGCCCTTCTTGGGTTGCTTTCTCCTCTTCTGCCCTTGAATCTATCTCATCTTTAAAGCCCGAAGCCTGGTTTCCTTACCTCCACTGTGATTATTCTTTCTCGGAACTGCACTGTAGATTGAGCGCAGATCATTCTGAGAGTGATGGAAACAAAACAGAACAGGTCATTTACACATTAAATTGTACCTTTCATAGATGACGTGGTGGCGCAGTTTCACCAATGAAATCAAGTTCCTGTTACATCAATAACTCCTTGAGCAAAACCCACGACCCCTGGAGCGTACGGGGAGAGTTCCATCTCTATAATAGTTTAGCATCTTGCCACCTGGTTTATTTGGGGGTTATGTTTCGTTGCAGGGGTGTGATATGGCGTGGGAGCTGAATAATAAAAGAACAAAAAGAAAGAAAACTCCTTATTTCAATCGTGGGGTGCTTCTCAAGCATGGTGCCTATTGGAATCATCTTGAGAGCTAATGAGGAAGACAGGAGGCCAGGACCATGGATATACAGGAGTGCCCAGAGGATGCTACACCTCCAAGTATGCCAGTCATCTCAAAGCTAACCTCATGCTTCTAAGTGAGACAGTCTGGGACCTGGGACTTGGGACACTTTGCTGCAGTGCTTGCACCTGGACAAATGTCTCCTCCAGCAACAAAATACAAAGAAACTATAAGGGACTAAAAATAACTGTGCACGCACAGTTGGGACAAATTATGAAAAACAAGATACAGAAAGACCAAAAACCCAACTGCCACTTCTGAGGTGTGGGGAGCAAAAGCAGGGTACTGTGCATGCATCTTGCACACGGCACCGCCAAGGGGGTGGGCAGACCACCTAAGCCACCCTCCGTCCTGACCCCTGGACCTCACCCCATTTAAGGGACCAGCTCACCACCCCCTCAGGAGCGAGCAAGGGCACCTGTTACCTGTTTTCACTCCCTCCTGCACGAGTCCCAGTAAAGCCTGGCCTGAATTCCTTGTCTGGACAAGGAATCCATTTCCGTTGATTAACGAGTCCAAGAACCCTGGTCAGTAACATAAGTGTAACGAGAACAAAGGTGAATTAGCACAGGGACCATATTAGATTTATTGTGGAGACTAAAACATACACATTACTAAAAAAAAATCTACTAGAAATTAGATTCATTCTGGCTATTGTAGGTTCCAGGTATCTCAATTTGATGTGATCTATGATGTGGGGTGTTGAATGTCATCATATTTCCACATGTGCCTTGGCATTACAATTCCCTTTTTACTAATCTAGGATAAAGTTGACTTATGGAACCAAAATATCGCCCAGGACAACTTACTATTAGCCTGTGGGACTCTGGTAGGACTCTTACAAGATTAGTCCAATTCCTGATTGGAGAACACAAAGTTTGAATTAGTATCTATAGATCTAAATAGATATTAAATTAAAATTTTATGTATAGACAAATATGTTTACACAAATTCAGACCAGTTTCCTTCTTGAAAGAATTCTCGGGGTTTACATTTCTCATGTGCTAGGTAAATCCAAGAGAAGGTAGCATTCCCCTAATTTATTTCATCACAAAAAAAATTATTCAAGGAACATCTTATCAAATGAGGTTCGCCTGAGGACTCTTTGGGAAACACCAATCTAAATACTAAAAATGTTAATAATATATCATGAGATATAACATTATTCTATTTAAAAGGAGGTGAGTTTTAGTTTTTATTTATAATCTCAGTCTTTAAGTAAAGAAGTCTTGTTTAACTCAGTAACTGAAGAAAGTAAAGGACAAGCTTTACAAATGACATTAAAAATAGCGTGGATTTTTAAAAAAAATTGCATAATACTGATATCTTGAAACTTAAGAACATTTTATATGGTGGCCATTGTTGATACTGTACTAGATACGTTTTAAAACAAAACAGAATAAACCTACTGCTAGACTATTCTCCCTAAAAAAAAAAAGAAAAAAAAAATTTAGAACAAGGGAAGTAGGTGTGAAAACAGGTAGAATTTCCTGCTCTATTCCTAATCACAGGATTCTGAAACATAATACATTCCATAGTCAGTTATCTGCCGCATCTTATTGGGTCTGGTGATTGCCTAGCTGATGTCAAGCAGGTGAGTTTGATTGCTTTTCTGTTTGTCCCACTATACATAACCCTATCTTATGGCATCAAGAGATTAAAGTAACAGAGAGACCAGCCAAAAAGGAGCTCAGAGAAGCTGGATTTGGAAAGTGGGCAGCAGTGGTTTGAACAAGACCCTCAGCAGTGCTCGTGAGAAAGATAAGACACCTCTAAAGTCTGATGAAAGACAATTGCATTTACTCAGAATTGTATGCAGTTAAAAATAATTTTCAATTACCGAATACCCTTAAATGCCGGCCATATTAAACTATAGTAAGGACCCCACTGATGGGATTAGTCACTTGATAATTGGCGAATTCCTATTTCATTGTATCTGACAGCTCAATGTGGACATACGGAAAACATTTAGAATACACCCATTTTACAGAAAACAAGACTCAGGGTAAAAGAAGGTGAAAATATGTGTCACGTAACTTCCATGCAGCACATTCGAGGCCATGATGCTCTGGCTCTTCCCACATTCCCGCTCACATTTATCGTTGTGTTTTTTTCCTCACACCCCCTCTGGTTGATGGAAGAAGTCATACATTGACCAAATATTTTGGCTGGAAAAAGGCCCATGGAATCCAGAAGGACCATCCAGTTGAGAGGTCAACAAAATAATCTGTGGCAACCTTCCAAAATTCCACCAAAAAAGTTGGAATACTTAAATTTATACCACATAGAGGTACTTTGGCGAACAGGAACTCAGATCAGGGCCGTCGGATGGCTCTATGCTTTATAATGCTGTGAAGTTCTTAGTAGTTCTTTTTTTTTTCATTTTTTAAAATTTATTTTATTGAAGTATAGTTGATTTACAATGTGTTAATTTTGGCTGTACAGCAAAGTGATTATATATACGTATATATTTTTCATATTCTTTTCCATTATGGCTTATTACAGGATATTCAGTATAGTTCCCCATGCTATACAGTAAGACCTTGGGTTTTTTTGTGGTTATTATTATTATTTTTTGTAATGAATTTTATTGGAGTATAGTTGATTCTGTTTGGAATTAGGTGCTAGAGTTGAAAAAAAATGATTGCAGCTAATCTCACTACATTTTTATTTGAATAATGCACAGAAATTTTGAACAACTCTAAAATTTAGGGGCACACAGTTGTAAATGCAGTGAACTAAGCCATGCTGGTTTTCATTAGACTTCCATTTAATTTTCTAATTAATCTCAGAATACATTAATTAATTTTGTCTTTTCCACAGTTGGCCTGGCACCCTTGGGCCTGAAACACCACAAATATTGCTGGCCTGGAGCAGTAGTAATCAACATTTCTAATTCGTTTGAGCAATCCAGTGGCTTTTTCCTTACTTCTTTCTCTGATAGGTACTTTAACAATCATTTAACCCCTTGGTTTTAGACTTTCTATGAAAGCATAAATGAAAGAAAGAATAGACATCTCAGGTCAAAGGGAAATAACAGGACAGATGTCATGCAAACAAGTTTTTACGTTGAGACAGAGTTGAAGTCTCTGCTGGAGAAATACTTGTCTCCGTTTTAGAAGTGTCACAAGCTAACGCCGTTTTGAGGGTGGCATTATCCGGTCATCTGCCAAGATGTTCACCAGGATCGCCTGCCTGACTCATCAAAAAACTTTCATAATGTTAACTCACAATGAAATTTATATACAGAAAAATAGACACCCTTAAAAGCCCAAAGCACTAGAGTTGGTAGTTCTTTTACATTTTGCCAGCAAAAAAACACGTATTTTATAGTTTTATTCTTTTTGCCAAAAAATAACAGAGCGAAGGCAATTTCAATGTGCAGTTGAGCCCAGTTTTGGAAACAAGGAGAGGATGTGAGGTAACAACTACAGTACAGGGGCAAGTGACTTAGAGAAGAGATATTTGAGCAGTAATGCAAATACATCATTTAAAACAAATAATTTATCTCAGTTAACTACGAAGGACATTAGATTTTCTATACATCATACTGTGTATGTTGAAGGAGTTGTCACACTGTTCTATTTTAAATTTAAAATGCCTTTTAAGATTTTACTGAGAAATACAGTATACCTATAAAATGTTTATACTATACACCTATTTAAAAAATAATAATAAAATTAATGTCCTTGTACTCGCAACCAAGATTAGGAAACAAAGCATTATCTGCCCTAAGAAGTTCCCTCTATGCCATCATCAATATTACTAATATTATGATTATCCCTCTTCCTCATAAGGGTAATCATAATATTATCCTGATTTGAGGTTTTACTGCTATATCTCCTTGTGTGACGATGGTACTATTTACTTGGCCATTGTTATTACTTAGGTTATTTGGGTCGGTTCCAGTATTTACCATTACGAACAATGTTGCTATGGGCATTCTTTTACATGTGTCTTGATTCAGCTGTTTCTTCCAGCTATATACTTAGGGTTGGACTTGGGGGATTAAAAGGTATGCACGTGTTCAGTTTTTAAATGGTCATGCCTAAATTTTTCAAAAAATGTTGCACCATTTTGAGCTTATTTTTGTGTATGGTGTTAGGCAGTGTTCTAATTTCATTCTTTTACATGTAGCTGTCCAGTTTTCCCAGCACCACTTATTGAAGAAGCTGTCTTTTCTCCATTGTATATTCTTGCCTCCTTTATCAAAGATAAGGTGACCATATGTGCATGGGTTTATCTCTGGCCTTTCTATCTTGTTCCATTGATCTATATTTCTGTTTTTGATTGGATTGTTTTTTTGATATTGAGTTGCATGAGCTGCTTGTATATTTTGGTGTTTAATCCATTGTCAGTTGCTTCATTTGCAAATATTTTCTCCCATTCTGAGGGTTGCCTTTTCATCTTGTTTATGGTT
The DNA here is from genome assembly GCF_028564815.1 of Eubalaena glacialis. Taxonomy (NCBI): domain Eukaryota; kingdom Metazoa; phylum Chordata; class Mammalia; order Artiodactyla; family Balaenidae; genus Eubalaena; species Eubalaena glacialis. The sequence goes on from NC_083729.1 coordinate 90,325,181, forward strand.
TCCTTTGCTGTGCAAAAGCTTTTAAGTTTCATTAGGTCCCACTTGTTTATTTTTGTTTTTATTTCCATTTCTCTAGGAGGTGGGTCAAAAAGGATCTTGCTGTGATTTATGTCATAGAATGTGCTGCCTATGTTTTCCTCTAAGAGTTTCATAGTGTCTGGCCTTACATTTAGGTCTTTAATGGGCAGAAGACCTAAATAGACATTTCTCCAAAGAAGATATACAGATTGCCAACAAACACATGAAAGAATGCTCAGCATCACTAATCATTAGAGAAATGCAAATCAAAACTACAATGAGGTATCACCTCACGCCAGTCAGAATGGCCATCATCAAAAAATCCACAAACAATAAATTCTGGAGAGGGTGTGGAGAAAAGGGAACCCTCTTGCACTGTTGGTGGGAATGTAAATTGATACAGCCACTATGGAGAACAGTATGGAGGTTCCTTAAAAAACTAAAAATAGGGCTTCCCTGGTGGCGCGGTGGTTGGGGGTCTGCCTGCCAATGCAGGGGACACGGGTTCGAGCCCTGGTCTGGGAGGATCCCACATGCCACGGAGCAGCTGGGCCCGTGAGCCACAATTACTGAGCCTGCGCGTCTGGAGCCTGTGCTCCGCAACAAGAGAGGCCGCGACAGTGAGAGGCCCGCGCACCGCGATGAAGAGTGGCCCCCGCTTGCCGCAACTAGAGAAAGCCCTCGCACAGAAACGAAGACCCAACACAGCCAAAAATAAATAAATAAATAAAAATTAAAAAAAAAAAAAGTTAACCATCAATTATTAAAAAAAAAAACAAAAAACTAAAAATAGAACTACCATATGACCCAGGAATCCCACTACTGGGCTTATACCCTGAGAAAACCATAATTCAAAAAGAGTCATGTACCACAATGTTCATTGCAGCTCTATTTACAATAGCCAGGACATGGAAACAACCTAAGTGTCCATCAACAGATGAATGGATAAAGAAGATGTGGCACATATATACAGTGGAATATTACTCAGCCATAAAAAGAAATGAAACAGTTATTTGTAGTGAGGTGGATGGACTTAGAGACTGTCATACAGAGTGAAGTAAGTCAGAAAGAGAAAAACAAATATCGTATGCTAACACATATATATGGAGTCTAAAAAAAAAAGAAAAAAAATGGTTCTGAAGAACCTAGGGGCAGGACAGGAATAAAGACACAGACTTAGAGAATGGACTTGAGGACACGGGGAGGGGGAAGGGTTAGCTGGGACGAAGTGAGAGAGTGGCATGTACTTATATATACTACCAAATGTAAAATAGATAGCTAGTGGGAAGCAGCCGTACCACACAGGGAGATCAGCTCAGTGCTTTGTGACCCCCTAGAGGGGTGGGATAGGGAGGGTGGGAGGGAGACGCAAGAGGGAGGAGGTATGGGGATATATGTATACATATAGCTGATTCACTTTATTATAAAGCAGAAACTAACACACCATTGTAAAGCAATTTTACTCCAATAAAGTTGTTAAAAAAAAAAAAGTACCAATTTACCCTCCCACCAACAGCAAAGGAAAGTTTCTGCTATTCTACATCCTAGTCAATGTTTGATATAAACTGATTTTTAAGAAGATATTTGACAATTCAGTGGGTAGGGAAAGGTATCTCATTGTAGTTATAATTTGCATTTCCCTGATTCTAAATAAGATTGAGCATTTTTCTATATGAGCTTTTCATATATTTTCTGTGAAATGTCTTTTCATAGAATTTTTTTTCTTTCTATAAAAACTGGTTTTTTTTTTTTAACTTATTGATAATTTTGGAAGTTCTTTACTTATTCTGAATACTAATCCTTTGTCAATTATCTGTTTTAGCAACATCCTTTCCCAGTTTATGGCTTGCCTTTTCAATTTCATTGGGGCCTTTTTATAAACAGAAGTTCTCAATATTAAATGATTTAAATTCATCAATTTTTATTACAGTTTGTATTTTTTATGACATAAATTTTTCTTGACTTTGAGGCCCTAAAGATTCTCCTACAATGTCTTCTTATGGTTTTTATTATGTGGCTTTTGCATTTAAGCTTTTAATCAAGCTAAAATCGATTCTGACATGTGTTTTAAGGTAGGAATTCAATCTTATTTTCTCTGATATGGGTAACCTATTTGTGAGTTAACAAATGAGTTTGCCACAGTTATACAGACGCTGACAGAGACATTAGGCTACTGGGTAATGGACAAAGAATAGCTTATTTGTTGCCGCCTTAGAAGTAGCCAGAATGTCATCGTTTTTGTGCAGGTTCACTGGGCCACAGTTCCCAGTGGATGATGCAAAGAAGGCAGGGGATGCCTGCACACACAGTGAGCTGTTTGATAGGAGAGAGACTCCAAACTTAGGGAGCCCAAATCTTTTATAGTGGGCCATGAGCCTATCTGAACTTTGCCTGGAAAAAATTATATTTGCCTTTGTATTAAATTTATTGATTTATTTGGATACAATTAATATTTTTACATATTTGTGAATTTTTCAGATTTCCTCATGTTATTGATTTCTAGTTTCATACCATTGTGGTTAGAAAAGATTCTTGGTATGATTTCAATTATTTTAAATTTGCTAAGACTTGCTTTGTGGCCTAACATATAATGTAGCCTGGAGAATGTTCCGTGTGTGCTTGAGAAGAATGTGTATTCTGCTACTAACTGGACAGAATGTTCTGCCTGTGTCTGTTAGGTCCATTTTGTCTAAAGTATAGTTCAAGTCCAATATTTCCTTATTGACTTACATTCAGGATGATCTATCCACTGTTAAAAGTGGAATATTGAAGTCTCAAGGGAGTATTGTCCATTAGTCTGTCTTTGTCTCGGGTTATAATATTTGACTTAAAATCTATTTGATATAATGAAAGTATGGCTATCCTTGCTCTCTTTTGGTTTCCAGTTGCAAGGAAGATATTTTTCTATTCCTTCACTTTTGTTTTTTGCTGTTATTTATTTTTATTTATTTTTTTATTGGGGTATAGTTGCTTTGCAATGTTGTATTAGTTTCTGCTGTACAAAGAAGTGAATTAGCTATATGTATACATATATCCCCTTCCTCTTGAACCTCCCTCCAACTCCCCCCCATCCCACCTATCTAGGTCACCACAGAGCACCGAGTTGAGCTACCTACACTATACAACACGTCCCCGCTAGCTATCTGTTTTACACATGGTATTGTGTATATGTCAATCCCAATCTCCCAATTCATTCCACCCCCCCCCTCCCCCGGCCCATGTCCACATATCTGTTCTCTACATCTGCATCTCTATTCCTGCCCTGCAAATAGGTTCATCTGTACCATTTTTCTAGATTCCACATATATATGTGTTAGTATACGATATTTGTCTTTCTCTTTCTAACTTACTTCACTCTGTATGGCAGACTCTAGGTCCATCCACATCTCTACAAATGATCCAGTTTCATTCTTTTTTATGGCTGAGTAATATTCCATTGTATATATACCACATCTTCTTTATCCATTCATTTGTTGATGGACATTTAGGTTGCTTCCATGTCCTGGCTAGTGTAAATAGTGCTGTAGTGAACATTGGGGTGCATGTGTCTTTTTGAATTATGGTTTTCTTAAAGCTAAAGTGAGTCTCTTACAGGCAGCATATAGTTGAGTCTTGTTTTTTTATGCATTAAGCTATTCTGTGCCTTTTTATTGGAGAATTTAATCTGTATACATTTAATTATTTATATGTAGGGAATTTCTATTGTCATCTTGTTAATTGTTTTATGGATGTTTTGTAGTTTATTTTCTCCTTTCTTCCTCTCTTACTGTCTTCCTTTGTAAATTGATGATTTTCTGTAATATACTATGATTCCCAACAGCAATGGTAAGTGCCTACTGTGAGCACACTGTCGGCTACAGGAACCCTGGCTGTTGGATGCTGTGTCTCACCAAGGGCACGTGGCATTGGAGGCTGGTGTCAAGAGTCAAGCCAAGGGTGTGCAGGTGCACAGCTAAAGGAACTAGCTGTAAGTGAACCCCTGGGTGTCAGCTGGTGATAGGAGACAGGGCCAGACCCAGGCCCATAAGCAGCCCAAGAGCCCCCGTGGTGGTCGTGCACTCCTGTAGCTCTGTAGTCTTCCTGCATATACATGGAGGCCCATGACAGGTGTCAGGCCAGTGGTGTGCAGGTGCACAGCTGGAGAGGCTAGCCCCAAGTGTGCATACATTGATGGGGGCAGCTGCAGAGGTCTAGGCTGGTTTCTTGCACTAGCACAACACCACCGGCCAGGGATGGCTGCTGCTGAGGTCCCAGCCCTGGCAGAGGCAGGAGGGAGGGAGGGAACAGGGAGACTCTCAGGAGGTCGGTGTCTTCGCATGCAAATTCCTGTGGAGTGAAATCTGCAGGGGGTCCACAGTGGCTGTGCTAGCCATTGGAGTCTTCTGAGGCAAAGGATGTTGGAGTTACTATGTTCCTGGAAGAAAGCTGTGTAGTTCGTGATGGGGCAGGTTGCAGTGATATCACATTGACCTGATAAGGGTGATTTATAGGAAACTATTCTCCTGGAGTCAATACGAAGATGGTATTCTAATTCTCATAGAGTAAAGGGAATTGCAGCCTAGAATGGGTGACTCCCCTCCCATTTTCACCCTTGCTCACACACTGCCATCTTGCCTCCTCAGAGTCTCTACTGGGTCACTCTTAACTTGGATGTTTGGGGTTCAAACGTGTGCCCCCTGAATTTGAGAAAATTGCAAAATGCAATCTTGGGTTGGAGAACTAAGAATTTTGGAGGGTATATTGGCTAATCTGGAAGATTGAGGAGGACACGATTAAGAAAGTCGTCAGGACTAGACGGAATGGCAAGAAAGCCTTTACCTGGGAGGTATAGGAAGGCCAAATGTATAGGAGGTACAGGAGGTATAGTGTGAGAGCCGCTGCAATGGTGGAGAGAATTTCAGTTGTCTGCAGGGGGACTCTCTAGGTCTAGAATAGAGCTGGACTCTCAGTACCAGTATGTGGGCAGGATGCCCAAATTTCCATCCTTCCTATCACACAGGCAAAACTTCAGAGTTCAAGCCTGGACCCTGGAGGGAAATAGCCTCCTCTTGCTTCCCATATGCACTCCTTGCTCTGCACTGTTTCCTCATGTCTCTCCCTTACTATATTCTTATTTAAAAGTAAGGACTGGCTTTTGTTCACAATCGTCATTGACTAGCTTCTAGTACATGGAATATTTTATTGGAAACCAAGAAACGTTGAATCCACTCCTTTTTAAGAACAACTGGACATAAAACAGGAATATTAGAAGAATGCAAATTTATTTGACTGAGAGATTTCTGAGGGCTCAGCTGAATGAGGGCTCAGTGAAGAATGATGGCTTTTTAGGTTTGATGGCTTACCCCATCTCTAAACTTTTGACGTTGTACTTAAAAATAAAAATGTACCTTTTCTTAGCTATTTTGATGTTATTTTTAAAAATAGAATTAAAGAATTATATATTCATCAACTAACCATTCAGCTTGAAATTTTGCATTCAAGTGGTTTTTGTATGTTATTCAACAAAATCAGTGAGTATGTTTGGAGTGAGTAGGAAGCTAGTTCCTGGGGGTGGGGTGGCGAAGGGAGAGGTTACAAAGAGGAACAGGTATGGTTCTCTGCATATAAAGAACATCCTAATGAGGTTTGGACAGGTTTATTCAGTTTTATAAGGCCATTTGCTTGCATCATTGTGACCACATGCCTTAGCCACACCTGGTTTCCCTACCTGGCTCAGTTTGTACAGGAGACACCCCTGTGTAATCCGCTTTGCTTAATATTTTCCCCAGATAGAGAAAGAGAGCAAGAATAACTCTTTCTACTATGTACTGACTGTGTTGTGAAATGCCCCAGGCATTGAGCCATAAAGAAGTTTCGGAGGACTTTCTAAGATGCTTAGAAAAAAAAGCAGCTCTGAGATAAGGGACAATCCCAGCTCAGAACATGAGAGGGAGCCTCCTCTTGGCTTGCTTTCTCTCCCCTTCTCTACATCCTTCCTCATGTGTCTATTTGGTTAATCCGCAAAAAGGGCACTTCACCTATCAGATGGTTTTTAAGGATCTGACACTACTGAAATGATGTCAGTAGAGATTTATTTGAAATTATAATACTATTCAGAACACATAGAGTATGTCAAATACTAGCTTGTCCAAAATGTATAAAACGGACTTAGAATCTATTTTTTTTTCCTCCAGAAGCTTAGCTCTTTCATGAAGTCATGAATATTTAGTTTCCATGTGGGAGATTCACACCATTACATGGAAAATAGATTCCTCTTAGGAGATCCTGGCTCAAGTATTCAAAGGGCTTTCAGGCTTTGGAGGTGAAAGAGACACAGTTTTTCTTGCCATTGACATAGTGTACAGTCGCCCAGTTATCTTTTTCTTTCAGTCCTACACAGTAAGAGGCATTTTGCTGTCAAGCAGTGAACCTCTATTAGGGCAGCCTTCACAAAAAAAGTGGTAGAGACACAGCCTGACAACATCTGCCGATGACATCTTCTCAGGGATCCTTTCTCCCTCCCTATTTTTTTTTTTTAAGAAATAGAGTAAAATTATTTTGTGCAATCAAAGGTGACCTCTAGGATAGCTAGAGACATTAAAGTCTACTACTGAGCATTGGGAATGGGAGCCAGGGAATTCTGATTTGTTTCTTGTCTCCACAATTTATTTTCTGTGCTAAATAAATTTAAGCAAATCACCTAATCTCTCCGTGTCTGAGTTTCTACAGGAATAACATAAGGGAAGCAGTATTCATTTGACTTTCACCTTTGGAAAACTGAGTAGGAAATGTACACAGTACATGAGAGTGCATGTGTGTGAGCACATGTATGTGTATAAATGAGTGTGTGATTATGTGCTTTTTTGGGGGAGCAAGGAAGTGAGAGTGACACCTAAACCTTATATCAGTATGCAACGATTTATATGATTATTTTATTATACTATTGGGTGGTTTATGCCATTTGATGTAGACAGTACATTTTCTTAATTTAAACTAAGTTAGGGAGCCTTTACTTACTTTAGAATGTTCATGTTTGAAAGTTTTGAAACAATTGGACAAAAGAGCTTTATTCATTGATACTACATTTTGTCAATACTTAAAGCCCTTTACATTTTTGTAAAATTTATATATTTTAATGTAGAATCAATTATACTTGTAGAATTGTAGGTAAAATATCTTACTTTACTGTCCATGATTGCCGTTATTTAATATGTAAGGCAACAGAGGGCTCTTGAGATTCTGTGATTTAATCAAGGAAGCAGTGTCAGAGCTGAGACTGGGAAGCAACAGAGTTGGTGACAATGTTTGGAGAAAACCTATTTCCTATTTTTTTCTCTATTCAGGAATTATTTGCTTTATCCTCATTAGTTATGGTCAACAGCTAGGAAATGTGTCTAGTCTCTCCCCAACTTTCACTTCTCCAGACTAAGCTTTCCTGCTTCCTTAGACTAAAGGTGTATAGATGTCTGATTTTTCATTTTTTTCCTCAAAGATTCCTCTGTGGAATCTGTAGCTTCCTGGGGTGGGCTGCAGAGAGCTGCCATTTTTAACGTCAAAAATAAAATGTTGCATTGCGATGTAATTTCCACCTAAAATAAGAGAAATCACTGAGACAGTCTAAGAGTGGTCACCCTGAGAGTCCACAGGATGGCAGGGGTCCTGCCACAAATAACTGGATGATCAGAAGATTAGAGCATAGATTCTGGAGGAAAAGCCATCATCCAAATTTTGGGAGGAACCATGGAAATCATCATTAAATCCAGGTTCCTTAGAAGCATCATATGCTTAAAATCTAGGTTGACATAACTGCTTTAATTATTAGTTTTAATAATAATATGAAATTTCTAAACATGTGGATATTAGTTTTCTAGGGCTGCCATAACAAAGTACCTCAGCTTAATGGCTTGAAAAACAGAAATTCATTGGTGGTTCTGGAGTCCAAGATCAAGGTTTTGGCAGGGCTGTTTAGTTCTGAGGGCTGGGAGGAGAGGATCTGTTCCAGACTTCCTGTGTCTCCTCACATCATCTTCTCTCTATGCATGTCTGTCTCCACCAACATTTTCTCCTGTTTCTAAGGACGCTAGTCATTTTAGATTAGGGCCAACCCCAATGACCTCATTGTAACTTTAGTACCTCTGTAAATACCCTATCTTTAAATAAGTTCACATCCTGAGGTACTGGGTGTTAAGATTCCAGCATATCTTTTGCAGGGCAACACAATTAAACCCATAATATTGTGGTTTTTTCCTTACTTCCTTTCTCCAAAGTGTTAAATATGACAGGTCTTCCCTACGGCAAGGGACTAATGATAAAAAGTGACATCCTAGAGGGAGTCTGGAGTCCACGAGGGAGGAAAGAGGAGAGAAGGAGGGCCACCTGGAATTGCTGTGTTGGTTGAGATGTTCAGAGAATCAGCCGTTCTCTCCAGTGTGTCAGAGAATCAGGCAGGGGTTTGGAGAGTCTTACCTCCACGGAACACACACTGTTTTATATCTGACCACTGAAGAGGGGGCCCTTTGAGTTGGGCACCGTAACCAACACCCCTGTCTCCATCTGGGAAAAGGATTCAGTCCTCACCCAGTGATCAGAGAGCAGGGACAGAGGGAATTTGCCCATGCGCTCTGTTGGTGCTGAGTATATACAAAGTGGACTCTCCCCTTGTTTAAGGAAAAGCACAAAAGTGGGGATAACACAAAGAAAGTTCTACCCTTGTTCAAGGAAGTATAGGGATTAATATAAAATGAGGATGAGAAATGGAACAAGAACAAGTTAAATGATTGTTAATATTTAGGTAGGAGAAAAGATAAGGCTCAGTGAGGAAACAGGAAGTCTTAAGAGGCAAAAATGATGCAATTAAACAGAGCAGACCTGTTAAATAAACATAATATAAATGTCCATTATCCATTCTATGTAAACTTTTAGTGACGTAAGATAAGAGACTACCATTAGTGAGTCATATATTAGCATTATTACTCATTAACATTTTCATTATTATAATGTCTGTTTACTGTACTGTGCTCTTACTGATAAATCACATCAGACCAGGTTATTCTGTGGTGGTGAACAACCTGCACTTCTTCTTCCTGCTTTAAAACAATGACATTTCATTTCTTGCCCACAGTACGCTTGGGGACTCTGCTCCAGGTCTCCTAGCTCTGGGACTCTGGGTGATGAAGCGACAACCATCTCAACTGGCAGAGTCCAGCAATGCGTTTCCTCTGCACTTCAATGCTCTGGCCCCCAAGTGCCTTGCAATGTCCCAGCTGCTCACCACTCACCTATCACACGGCCCCACCCAACACTACCGGGACCAAAAGGGCATAAAGCACCCACCCCCTCCTGAAAGGAGCCAACCCAATAGCGCCACCTAGTTTAGCGCATGGAGCGCAACATCCACCCTCCGGGAGTTTTTTCCATCTCAGTTCCTCCCTGGCCATCTCTGAAAAGGGCGTAGGAGAATCTGTTCTCCTTGGAGCTAAACTGCTTTCTCAGAGGGGTTCCCATCCAAAGAATGGTGGGAGATCGTGGGCTATTTTATGTCTTGACTAAATCACAGTTTTTAAGGTCAGACTTAGGATTTCTTTGGGCTTAAACTTCCTTCAAATATAATGGACTTGTTATGTGATACTTTGATTCCAATGGCTCCACATCATAGCTACACCCATAGTTCTTCTCTAGACACATTTAATGATTTACTGTTCTCTTTCCTTTACATGATGCTGTCATTCTCTACCTAATTGTTGGAACCATGAACCTATCCTTCAGAACCACACGTGAATCTTTCTTTTTTTTTTTTCCCTCTGAAACGTTTTGTCCAATTGATCAGATTTACTGGGTATCGAAGCCTAATTGCGTGTACACTCTGAAACACCTTAAGACCTTCAGGTTTTTTAACGAAAGGATGTGGAAGTCATGCCCTTGATTTTATTCTTGCCGCAAGTCTAAGTTCTAATAGACCCTCTTGCTCAAGACCTCTTCAGTTTTATCTTTTACCCTGGGCACAGAGAGCAACTTTCCCTTTTACCCCTGCAAACCTTGCTTTCCTGGTATCTATTCATTCCCTTTCACCCCTGGTTTCAAATTGACCAGTTCTTTTGTGAATTCATCTCTTTCTTGTGATAACCTGTTTAATGCAGCTGATAGTAACCACACATGCTGCTGGCATCCCATTGTCCAGCCTCCTCGCTGAGAGCTGGAATCCACTGTCACATACCTCCCTTCCAAGATAGTAGAGGCACCAGTTTCACCAATTGTTTTCCACCGGTAATATGCATTGCCCTCTTCCAGTCTCCACCAGGTCCCTTTGCTAAATAGCACCAATAACGACCAAACTTCATCTGTGACAGATATAGTACTAAACATTTCCCTTATGTTATTCTGTTTAATACTTATCAGCTTCTTTGTAATATAACCATTGCTTAACCATTAAAGAAATCAGCACTTAGTTTAAGTAAGTCATCTAAGGTTACACACTAGTGAGCCTGTCAGCGCAGCATAATATTCTTTTATTTGAATAAACCATGATTTCCTTTTTCCTTCGTGGGTGGCCATTTGAGTTTCTCTAATTTTTTTTGTAGACAGTGGACATTCATATGCACCTGAGAGTTTTTCTAAGTCAAAAAATGAAAAGCAATGTCACTAGGTTATACAGTACATATTCTACATGGTGAAGTATTATGTAACTGTTGGAATGAGGAATAGGTCTATACAGTGTTATAACCATAGGTGAAAAATGCAAGATAGAAAAAAGTGTGTAGTACGCTACTGTCCATCTAAGAAGGGTAAAGGGTATGAATGCAAACACACATAAAAGGAGTATGAATACATATACACACAATACACTGCAATGTGTATATATATATACATACATTTCATATATATTGCATATATAAGTAAAGTTTGCTTATATTAAATATTATTTATTTATATATTAAAAAGATATAAATAAAATATCAGGATAAACTAAATTATTTTAAAAATTTCCTTTCCTAAAAGGGGAAGGAGGAGAGAGCAGTGGGGGCGGGGGGGGGGGTTGAGGAAGAGAAGCTGAAATTGATGTCTGTGTACAGTATAAGGTAGGGATATACTTCATCTTTTTTCTCCATGTGTGTAAACAGTTGTCCCAGAAATATGCGTCCTTATCCAACTGATTTACCATGTCATATATCGGATTTGCATATATTGTGAGTCTGTTTCTGAGTATTATGGCTTTTTTCTCCATTACACTATATTTATCCCTGCACCAACATTATTCTATTCCAATTGCTATAAAATATTGCTTTATTAAATAGATCTTGTTATTTGGTAGGGCAAATCCCCTAACTTGTTCTTCTTTTAAGTTGTTTTTGATGTTTCTCTGACCATTGTACCGCCATAAAAATCTATCTCTCGGTATTTGAATTTTCGTCTGTGTCTAATGTGCTGTTTAACTCACCCATTAAGTGTTTAAATTTAATGACAAATTTTTTTTTATTCATAGAAGTTTTCTTTGGTTCCTTTTCAAATACATTTAATTTTTAATACTGCATTCCTCTCTCAAGTTTTGAGACTATCTTAATTTTCTTTCCTTCATTATTTTAAACATAATTATTTTAGAATTTATGTCTGATCATTCCATTATCTGAACTTCTTGAGAGGGGGGCATCTGTATTTCTTAGTTCTGTTAAAACCTGAGATGGATTTCCATGTTAAGTTCTCAATTTAGGGTTTTCTGGACCTTCAATGCAATGTAAATTCAAACCCCAAATCCAAGGGAAGGTAGTATTACGGTTATGAATCTTCGGAGAACAGTTTTATTTCCAGGCAAAGTCCAAACCATGACAAGCCTCAGTCATTCCCTTATCTTATTGGATGATGGACTGTTTTTTCTAATATACCTTTATGCTAAAGGTAAACTCAGACCCAGTTTTAAGTCACTATCTTAGCTTCATCTCCTCACCTTGTCTTCTTCACTTCGTAGGCATTAGAAATATACATTGCTGGGTTACACGGACAAGCAAATGCCCTGATGACTGTTAAAGCATCAGTACCCACTTACCATGTAGATTGTCAGCTTCTTTATTTTCAGAGTCTGTGGATTTTCCTTCCTTTCTTGTAATGTCAGCTATATATTTAAGATGATATGTCATAATTTATTTAATATGCTTAGATCTATGTAGTCATATGGTGAATAGTTATCCTTTAAAAACTCATAACCAAATCAAAGTGTGTATACTGCTTTAAGGAATAAACCTCAACTATGTCTAAAAGCGGGACCTGGTGTTGCTGGGAAACTGCCCTTCCCTTTACCAATGAAATACCTAGGAAAGTGTTAGAGTTGTTTGGATAAGATTTTGTACTTGGAAAGTGGGCAGAGTTATAATGGAAAGACTATCTAAGCGGCTGGGAAAATTCAGGATAGCATGAAGACCCAGTAAGATCACCCAAAGGAGATTCTCATGCCTGGTGAATCCCTACTCAACAGCAGGTGTATTATCCACATCCACGTGTGTCTGTGGGAAGTGTATGTAGAGTTGGGAAACTGTGTATATATATACACAATATATATATATATACACCATACCCAACGTTTTCTTCATCATTGGTAATATTTACAGAATTCCACATTCAAAACATAACAAAATTCCTCATAAGGATGGAGGAAGGAATTACGGATCCATTTGCAAGTAGAATATGATTTATAGAAACAAAACCCAGGATGGCTGTCCCAGAGAGGGGCAGAGCCAGGATGGAGCTGCAGGCCTCCTTGCAGCATTCAGGGGCCAGGTCTTCCAAGGAGAGACTTGACAAAGGCCGGGTTGTGACTACAAACTAGTAAGAAGCAGTTGACTCTTTTGTTTCTCCCACCAGATAATCACTTAAATGAATTCCACTTGTGGTACTGAAATGGTCTATTTTATAATTAGCTGTAACATAACCTAAATCTTAAACAAACAAAGCATCTTATAGAACCTCTAGCATCTCAGAGCCACTTGGAAGAAATTCTTTTTAGCACTTACCAAAACCTTCTCACAGAGAGCTTCTAGAAAACTGTTGAGTGTCTCCAAAAAGCTCAATCCAATTTAAAATGTTCGTATTACTGACTTATTCTACATTTTACATCTACATGTAGCTTTACCATTATTTATGCAAATTCATCTTCATGTTCCTTCATCTTAATTTTCCCTAAACAGGAAATATACTGTTTCCTTCTTTATAACACTGCCTTGCTAAGTTATTTTTAAACTTTATTGTTGACATCTTCCCTTTTCCCATATCAGTAACAACTCTGCACTCTTTGCCCCAGCAATTTTACTTTCAGGCATTAAAATGTTCATCATAGACATTATTTACAAAGGATATCATCATCATCATTGAATCTATTGATTAATTAAATTAAAATTGGCTTATGTTAAATACATCATGATACATGTAAACAATGCAGTGGCTGGCTATACTGAGGCCTGATGACACATGACAAATTAAAACAATAAAAAATTTTATTGTTATTCTTATCATCCAAATAATTGTTTTACCAAAATAAAGAACGCACTGATGTACTTCTGTTATCATTAAAAACTATCTGCTTCTTCTTTCTTCTACCTTCCTTTATCTTCCTCTATATTAATTGTCTAAAGACCCTTCCTAGGTCAAAAAATCTTATTAAAAACAAACAACAAGTGTACACAAGACAAGTGTATTAAGGAAGGAATTAGCCGTGGTTCCCTAACTTGCAGACTCTGTGTAACTCAAGCACCTGCTCTCCTGTTGGCTTCAACAGTATCAGCGCAGGTCTCCAGAACGCCCTGAGTCTCAGAACGTCAGCAAATGATGCCACGGTTGCAGGAAATATCCCTGGCACGGGCTCTCTTTTGCTCGAAATGGCAGTAAACTTTTTTTTTCCCCAACCCAAAATCTCATTAAGCATGACCTCTAATACCAATTTAAAAAGCAAAACAAAAACTAAAGGCAAACTTGTCCCATGTTGTCTTTCCTTCCCTGGTGTTTGCATCTCATATCTTACTTATGTTTCAGTATTTTATGCATTTTCTTTTTCCCTCCGTTTTTAATTACATGTTTTTTCCAAAGCTGAACTCCTCCACAATTTTGATTTTCTGTTGCCCTTTGATGTATGTGTCTCATTCCCCCTGTTCTCAGCGTTTTTGAGAGAAATAAGTCATAATGAAGCTCCTTTCAAACCATATAGTGGTAACAAGCAGGTTTAGAATAATTAAACAATCATTATCAATTTGCTGCCCCGTCCCATTCGTATTCTTTCAGTTTTGAGGATTTCCTCATGCTTCTCGGACTCCTTATATTTATGCAGATTGAAATGGGAGTGAAAGCCTTCTCCAGTTTTCTCTCTCCTTTCCTCTGGCACTAGGCTCCTGCCTGCCTCTTCATGCATTTTTCATCTTCCATTAATATTTATTGCGCATCACAAGATAGGAGGTACCGGGTAGCAGGAAGGACCACACGAAGCCACTTCAGCCACTGATGCCGCAGAAAACATCTCAGCAGCCCTCAGCTTCTGCGATACCTTCTCTCCCTGAGTGGAATCCACTTCCAGCACTCATTAAATCTTAAGAAAAGCTTCATCGCCTTTCTTGTGCTTTCCACCTTTCCTTGGACTGTCTGTTTGTTTATTTATTTATTCTTTTTTGCCATGAGCAACATGAATTGGTTAAAAATCGAAGTATGAAACCAGAAAATAATTTATCCATGGTTGCTACAAATAATACCCTGCTTCACAACCTTGGCCCAGGACTACAATGTACCAGTGGAAAGGAAATTGATTTGTGCTGGAGTCCTTCTTGCTCCAATCTCCAGATTAGTGTTATACTGTTCTTTATTAAAATGTTCTTTTGGTATCTCCCTGTCCTCCTAATATGCCATAGCTGAAAAATCATATAGAGCCATGCTGGGAAAGAGTACACCAAATTCCCAGTCCCCCAACCAAAAAAGGCACTGCCTTGGCCTCTGGGATGCAGGGAGAACATCTTCAAATTCTCAAGCATCCTTTGTGGGCTCGCTACAGGGACTGGGGTCTGTTTTCATTGTGCCCCTACTGCATTCAGAGCACAGCAACTGGGTGATGGCAGATACCAGTCTTGCTAGCTAAGCTTTAGCAGACATTCACGGGGGGGGGAAAAGACAGAAGGGAGAGATTTGGCCCTCTCCACCCCACGATGTTTTATTCTTGCTCTCCTGTGTGGTCAGTGTAAATCTCTATGCCAGATGCTATTTTTAGGAAGCCTCATTAAACTGTCAGGAAAAGTCCCAAGAGGAATAACCAGCATCTCAGTAAACAACATCTCATAGTAGTTTTATTTATTTCTTTCCTACTTTTAAAAAATGCAGATGAATCCGTATTTGGAAAACTTTCTCATTTCTACACCCCCTGATAAGTGATAATTACATTATATTTACTAGCAGGTAAGAGATAATATTTTGAGTTCAACATAGGTGCTACCCTTTCATACATGTTGTCTGTGGCCTGATTTGAACATTTTGATATTTAAATATCAAGTGAGGAGGTAATTTAAATAAAACTTCATTGTTTGGTTTTATTAAATGTACCATGGGTGGAAATTTTCGTTTTTAATTTTTTCACTTTATTTTAGTATAAGAAGGAAAAGAGATTGAATCAACAGAAATTTAGAGAAAATTAAGATGAAGGAACACGAAGATGAATTTGCATAAATAATGGTAAAGCTACATGTAGATGTAAAATGTAGAATAAGTCAGTCATACAAACATTTTAAATTGGATTGAGCTTTTTGGAGACACTCAATAATTTTCCAGAAGCTCTCTGTGAGAAGGTTTTGGTAAGTGCTAAAAAGAATTTCTTCCAAGTGGTTCTAAGATGCTCGAGGTTCTATAAGACACTTTGTTTGTTTAAGATTTAGGTTATGTTACAGCTAATTATAAAATAGACCATTTCAGTATCACAAGTGGAATTCATTTAAATGATTATCTGGTGGGAGAAACAAATATAAAGGTGGGAAATGATGGCAAATAGTTGGTTTGATTTCTTTTTTCTACTTTTTAACAAGTTGAGGTTTTGTTTATACGTGACCTTGATTTCTCTAGAGAGTGAATTAGAAACATATGGGAAAATTAATCCAAAGAAGCAACACAAACCAATACTGTGAGAAGAAATTACAGTATTAGTGAACACAGAAAAAGAAAAGGGAGTCTGGGACTTATAGTACATTTCAAACTGAACATCCTTCTAGAATCAGTTTTAATGATAGCAGATAAATCATCACATAGAAAAATTACCTAATATATCCAAAAAACATTTAGGTTCATCACATAGTATCTTATTTATGATATTAACATAGATGAATTAGGACTTAGATAAAGTAATTAAGTGACTCCATTTTCTACTAAAAGTTCTTCTGGGGGACTCAGTGAAATTATAAGAACAATACTAGTGGAAAAGACAGTAGAAAGTAGAGTTGAAATAGGAATGCATGGAGAATACAGTTAATTTTCTTCTGTGCATATATTTCTCCTTGACAAGTTGACTATATATTTTTTGAAGTTTATACTATATATATTGATTTTTTTTTTTTCACTTTTTCACGAAAGGTTTAATTGGGCTTTAAGCCATGGAATTCGTTTTGTAAACCTTTCAAATAATTAATCAGGGAATAGAAAGCTGGGGAATAAGCCAGTTATTTTTCCATTAGTTTTGAATTTGCAGGAAGCAAATTCTTCAAACTCATGATCCTGGGTTTCAAACTTGCTCCTGAGTTGTGATCGCTGGATGGAATTTATATGATCCACTCAACATAACTGCTTAGTTCCCTGGTAACAAAGTGATGAATATTGATACCATCTCTTGTCCCAGCCTCCAACCCCAGCAGGCTCTGTGCTGTGTGTGTTCTCAGTTAGTTGCCACAACAGTTTGAGGAGAGAAATGTAATTATTATTCCAGTTTTACAGATGAGGAGATGGACGCTTAGGGTGGCTAAGTAACGTTGGCAATCACATATCTGGGGAGTGGAGAGCTGGGCTTTACAGCCATGGAGTCTATTCCAGACCTCACATGCTCAACCTCAAGTCTTTGTGGTGCATTCATCTCATGACTGATGTGGGTTCAAGTGCAGCTTGGTGCTCTGGAGCTGAACAGACGTAAATGGCCTGCCTGGGGACCAAACCCACAACCTTGGCATGATTGACGCAGGACTAACAAACTAACTCAACAGCAGAAGCAAATTATCCTGAATCCTTTATTATGATTTGTTGTTTTCGTTCAGGTCAGGCTATGAAAATCAAGAAGGGACATCTATTAAAACATACGTGCATCTGGTCACTTCAATCCTTTTTCTAGATCATTCTAAAGACTTTGATTTAGGTATATATACAAGTTGGCATGTGATATACTTGTGTTTGTACGCAAGTGGGAATGTATGTGAATACATGCAAAGATAAACAACCCTAGATGCAAAATGTGAGCCTCATCAGGATTCTGCGTTGATGCACGTGCATCTATTTATGTTCTCACATAATTAATGTCTGTGAACGTGCGGTGTGTGTGTATGTACGTGTGTAATGACCAAAGTCTCACCAATCTTGCATTTCAGTGATCCTCCAGGATTTTCTAATAACAACTATTATCACTGAAAGCAATGACAGGAAGACTGGATACTTTTGAACGAGAAATTCGCTTTTATACATTTAAAATAAAAACACAGTGTACCTTTCATTTTGCAATCAGATGTGGGGAAATCTGAAGTCCTGGTCTCCTTTCTTCTTTAGGGACATTAAGAGTTTCTGCATAAAGTTTAAAGGATACAATCCCTGTGGAATAAAAATATAAAGAAGGTATTGTTTGTCGCTAATGAGGCACAATGGTTTTATTTACGTTTCAGTCAAATTGAAACACGAACACAAGAGGGTGTCAGAAACAGCTAATACCGGAAGGGGAGGGGGCGAAACAGCTGAGACTAGATCCTTCTAGGATCTGTAATTTTTGTCACTGATGCTAACAGAAATGGAGACAGTGGTGTGTCAAGGAGAGAAAGGTAAAAGTCATGGTGACTACTGCCTGAAAAAGAATTGCTTTCTCATAGCCAAGGATTTCTGAATCCAAGTTAGAAAGGAAAAAAAAAAAAAAAAATTAAAACGCGCTTGCCATGTGCTGAGTACCATTTGCCTTGACAGGAAAAACAACAGCATTTTGCCTCCGCAGCTTATTCCTCATCAGTGAACTCCTTCCCCAAACAAGACACTGCACATCAGCCATTTGGGATCCCTTCCATCAGTGTTGTAATGAGCTCTCTGTGCAGTTTGTACTCACTGCAAAGTGTACGGAAGCCAAGAGCAAGGAGTTGGTAATCTGGGCACCCACAGTTGTGATGAGGCATCTTCAGTGTAATCGTCCAAATCAAATATTTGGCTGTGCTTCTTTCAGATGCGATATCTCATATTGTCACTGTGGTACTGGCAGGGGAGCTGAGCCCGCCTGGGGGAGAGGCACCCGAGGGGGATGGGGGCAGGGAGGAAAGAGTCCTCCCGCCGGCACCATCTTCCTGCAGTATCTCCTGCCCTTTGTTGTTCTGGGTCTCATCTGAAGCTGCTGCACCTCTTGGACAAGGGCCAAAGGGCGTAAAACGAACGACGAATGGCAGAAAAGCACACCTCTCTGAGGTCACATTTTCCTTTAGCAGCAAAGATTTAATTAAATTAACTAATTTATCTATCTGGCCACACCATGCGGCTTGTGGGATCTTAGTACCCTGACCAGGGATCCAACCGGTGCCCCTTGCAGTGGAAGCACAGGGTCCTAACCACTGGACCGCAAGGGAATTCTCAGCAGCAACGATTTTAAGTACTAGTCCTCTTACTATTAGTATGTTACTATAGTGTCATATTATCTACTGCTGTGCTATTATCCTTGATGGTGGTGACAAGATTTTGAAATGCATCCTCTAGTCAACGCAGCAATTTTCACATATGTTGCTTCATTTGGTTCTAAGACAACCATATAAGGTAAGTGTAAGAGAAGAGATGCTTAGCCCATCAGAGGGTTACGAGCTCCTACAAGGAACTCTGGAGATAGCCTGGAAATCTGCGTCTACTTCTCATGACCTGCTGGGCTTCTTCTCCCTCTGCTGTGATTATTCATTGAGAAAAAGTTACTGATATTTTAGGAAACATTTATCCTCACATCATGTTGTGCCCCCCCGTGTCACAAATTTTTAAAACCAGAAAAACCGCTGTGGATCTTTTTAAAATTTCAAAATCATATTTTTATTCCAATTTTATTGACATATAATTGGCATACAGCACTGTATAAGTTTAAGGTGTGCAGCATATGAATTGACTTACATACGTCATGAAATTATCATGACAACAAGTTTGGTGGACATCCATCATCTCCTATAGGTACGGAATTGAAGAAATAGAAAAAAATATTTTTCCTCGTGATGAAAACTCAGGATTTACTGTCTTTACAACTTTCGTATATAATGTACAACACTGTTATTTATCATGTTGTACCTCACATTTCCGGTACGTATTTATCTCATAACTGGAATCTTGTAACTTTTAACCACCTTCATCCAATCCTCCCTCCCCCCAGCCCCAATTTTCTATAAGATTGTTTGTTTGTTTTCGAAGTATAATTAACATACAACACTATGTTAGTTCCTGGTACATAACATAATGATTTGATATTTCTATACATTTCAAAATGATCATCACGAAAATTCTAGTTACCATCTGTCGCCATACAAGGATGTTACATAATTATTGACTATATTCCCCACACTGTACATTTCATACCCATGACATTTATTTTGTAACGGGAAGTTTGTAGTTCTTAATCTCCTTCACCTATTTCACTCCTCCCCCATCCCCCTCCCCTCTGGCAACCACATGCTTGTTCTCTGTATCTATGGCTCTGCTTATGTTTTATTATGTTTGTTCATTTGTTTTGTTTTCTAGATTCCGCATATAAGTGAAATCATACGGCATTTGTCTTTCTCTGTCTGACTTATTTCACTTAGCATACTGCCCTGTAGGTCCATCCATGTTATTGCAAATGGCGAGATTTCATTCTTTTCATGACTAATATTCCATTGTATACATGTGCCACATCTTCTTTATCCATTCATCTATCTATGGGCACTTAGATTGCTTCCATATCTTGGCTATTGTAAATACTGCTGCAGTGGTATTAGGTGTGCATATATCTTTTTAAGTTAGTGTTTATGCTTTCTCCAGATAAATAGCCAGGAGTGGAATTGCTGGATTGTATGGTAGTTCTATTTTTAACTTTTTGAAAACTCTCCATACTGTTTTCCATAGTGGCTGCATAAATTTATATACATTCCCACTAACAGTGTACAGCGTTCCCTTTTCTCCACATCTTCACCAACAATTGCTATTTGTTGTCTTTTTGTTAATAGCCATTCTAATAGGTGTGAGGTGATATCTCATTGTGGTTTTGATTTGCATTTCCCTGATAATTAGTGATATTGAGCATCTTTTCATGTGTCTGTTGACCATTTGTAAGACTTCGGGAAAATGTCTATTCAGATCTTCTGCCCATTTTTTAATCGGTTTGTTTGTTTGTTTGTTTGTTTTTGATATTGGTTGTATGAGTTCTTTGTGTATTTTGGATATTAACCCCTTGTCAGATATATCTTCTCCAATTCAGCAGGCAGCCTTTTTGTTTTGTTGATAGTTTCCTTCGCTGTGCAAACGCTTTTCAGTTTGATGTAGTCTCATTTGTTTATTTCTGTTTGTTTCCCTTGCCTGAAGAGACATATCTAAAAAACTATTGCTAAGACCTATGTCAAAGAGCAGACTGCCTATGTTTTCTTCTAGAAGTTTTATGGTTTCAGATCATACATTTAAGTCTTTAAATAATATTAAATAGATTAAATAGTAGTTGTTTTATGTGTAAAATATTTGTTAAATAATAACACAAATAATATTTTATCTGTATATATTTTCTTCCTGGTCGGGAGGGAAGATTGATTATCTAAGCCTAGTTTTTCATCACATTCCTGGGCCGCTCCATTACTGTTGTGCCCAGCTTGAATGAGCTGGGCTGACTAATTTGGTTCCCATGTCCTCTTTGCTCTCACCTCAGTTCCTTGGTGCTCAATCCTTCCAGCCCTAGGTTCTATTTTGTTTGTTTTCATGGGTCTAATGGCTCAACCAGAAAACCTGGACCCTCCTTCTGAACTGTATCCCAGTGGCCTGTGCTTTTTAACCCAGAGATACATTTTCCTGTATGGTCTGCTTCCCTGCAGTTCAGAATTTCACCTGTCCTGAGATTTCCTATTGCTTGATTCCACCAGCCTGTTGGGACCCGTTGCTCCTTTTTGTAGAGCTCCTGATGCTATATTTGCATTTGCCTGTTAATTTATTATCAAATTTTTCGGACATGTTGCCCAGCCTGTTGATCCACATAAACCTCCCAGGCCTCCTTCTAGATTTCATCTACTTAAAATACGTGGTCAATGTTTAGATCTCGTTTCCTCTCAAGAGCCTCCCAGCCTAGATATGCACACAGGCCAAGCCCATACATTGCCTAACCTATAATAAATAAGAGAGATTCAGATTAGAATAGTTCTTAGAAGGAGGTAGGGTGGTTTCAGACTTGATGTAGGAGGAGAAAGTGAGCCGTGGTGGACCCTCAGTCAGATAAATGAGTTCGTGTAAAGAGCATTGAGAAAGAATAATACGGCAGAAATACGAAGGCTGGATTGGGAAATAGAGCCATACAGCAGCGATCAATAAAAAGTTACCTGAGAAAGAGTGAAGAAAATAGCTGGTGGGATTTGGGAGGAAATGAAATGATGGGGTACATTTCAAAGGACAGAGTGATGATGCTTCATTCATTTCTTCCTTCATTGTGTGCTCATGAACTACTTCAACATGCATTCCTCCGTTGCATTTGTTATGGATTGAACCCCCAGGACCTCAGAATGTGAACTTATTTGGAAATAGGGTCCTTGCAGATGTAATCAGATAAAATGAGGTCATACCGAGCAAGGTGAGCCCCTAATTCAGTAGGATTGGTGTCCTTGTAAAAAGGGAAAATTTGAACACAAAGAGACACGTGCAGAGGGAAGATGTTGTGAAGAGGCACAGGGAGAAGATGATCATCTACAAGCCAAGGAGAGAAGCCTGGACAGATCCTTCTGTCACAGCCCTCAGAAGAAACCAGCCTTCCAACACCTCGAGTTCAGGCTTCCAGACCCCAGAGCTCCAAGATGGTAAATCTTCATTGTCCAAGCCAACCAGCTTGTGGTCCTTTGCTACAGCTGCCCTAGCAAATTAACCCAAGATTGAATGTGACACTTCCAGGTACCAGGAACACAGTGGGGGGGGGTGGTGGTGAGAAGGAGCCTGTCTCCCTGCTTTGAGGAGCAACTTGAGTGATTTTAAAGGGAAATAAGAATGCACGGTGATGAGTGACATTACAGAGATAGGAAATAATTGTGTGCGGGGATGTGAGAGAAGTTCCATTAAAGAGGTGACGTTTGATCTGGATTCTAAAGGGTGGGCAGGCATTTGGGAGAAGATGAAGGTGCAAAGGGCAATTTAAGGAGAAGCAGAGACAAGGGACCTAGGGAGGGTTAGCGAACAGCAAGACTGCGAGCGCGGTGGAGGGTCTGCGGGGTGGGAGAGAGTTGAGAATGAATGTGGATAAGAAGTGTGGCCGAAATAAGGACCATTCAAGCTAAGGAATTTGGGATTTTATCCAAACTAATCAGAAATAGTCAACATTTTAAAATCAGGTCAGTGATGTGAATGATTTTGAATTTTTTTGGAGGATAACTTTACTAGGAATGTAAAAGGTGGAGGGAGTGGGGAGGGACTGGCCGTGGTGGTGGGGACTCACACAGGAGGCTTGTTAGGTGTCCAGGTGAGAGGTCATCAGGTAGAGGATGAAGGCAGCATCACTAGGATAGAGAGAGAAAAGGCAGGAATCCAGGGGCATCTCTGAGTAGAATTAGCTTGAGTGAGATCTACAGATGTAGATGGTGAGGAGAGAGTTGGGGACAACTGAAAATTGCCCTGAAGTTAGAGGGCTTAGCACAATGCCTGGCAAATAGCAGAGACTCAATTTATGCCAGTAGTTTATGTGGCTCCAAGCCTCCCGGCTGGAAACTGAGCTGTAAATACAAGAGGTAGAATGTATTTGGAGGGCGATGCGGAAGGCACGGGGCTGACTTGTCTCCTTCTTCATTCAAAACGTGCACTGAGTGTCTGTTCTTTGCCAGATATTGACAACAGGTAGGGCTTTTTTTTTTAACATCTTTATTGGAGTATAATTGCTTTACATTGTTGTGTTAGTTGCTGCTGTATAACAAAGTGAATCAGCTATACGTATACATATATCCCCATATCCCCTCCCTCTTGCGTCTCCCTCCCACCCTCCCTATCCCACCCCTCTAGGTGGTCACAAAGCACCAAGCTGATCTCCCTGTGCTGTGCAGCTGCTTCCCACTAGCTATCTATTTTACATTTGGTAGTGTATCTATGTCCATGCCACTCTCTCACTTCGTCTCAAGGGTTTTTCTCTTTTAAACAAAGTCAATCATCAGGGATATTTGAGAATTAGTAAAAAGCATATATTGCAAAGCTAAGACTATTCTGACTTGTAGTTGACTCACAAAAACAGGGGAACAAACAAAAAATAGAAACAGGTAATTTCCATACTACATAATTGATTCCAAAGCATTGAAAAAGTTTCTTTTTCCCCTAAACTATGAATTCGTTTTTTAAAAAACTGCCCAAATCATGGATATGGAAACAGCATAAATACCGCATGTACCAAAAAGCCACTAAACCGAATGAGAGAGAAGAAACCCCCCGCCCCCCGAATAATTGTAGACTAATCTGATTGAAGAGAGCTGTGAAAAATCTTGCCACCAAATTTTCAAATGCCAGGGGGGTCCAACATTTCCCCTCCTCTTTGGTCACAACACGTGGGCTGTTGTTCTTCCTCTCTGAAACCAATTTCTCCACATCACCTCTGGACCGCATCTTTCTTCAGGCTGAGCCCCAAATCACATCCTTTCTCTCACTTTCTTTCCCATTAGCACTCAAGTCTCCCCCATCTTGTAAAAAGTTCCCCACACCACTTTTGTTTCCCATCTCTGTATCCCTGGTTTACGTTGTACAGCCATACCTAGAGCGTGTCTGTCTACTCATTTTCCTCTAACCAGCTCTGCCGTCCTGCTCCATACCCACACTTGCCTAGGGCAGCCTGTCTCCTGATTTCCTGGCTCCTCTGAAACTGCATTTCTTGAGGATATCAACCAAATGCCTGGGTTTGACCCAATAGCAATTCCCAACTTTTTCTTACTCAAATTTTGGACACATCTGTCACTATTGACCACCACCTCTTTTTGAAACAATTTCAGCCTCTGTTGTTTTCCCTTAAATTTCTCTAATTGTTTCCTTTAACACCTCCTGCTTGATCTTTTTCCCTATGGCAAATTTTCAGATCACTGGTTGCCAAGCTTGAATATGAATAGAAATCCTGTGGGTCTCACCATAAGAGATTAGCCTTTCGAAGATTTAACAAGCACAGATTTGATCCTAAATGTAGCAATCCCTTGAGAATCTCTGCCTGAAAGTTAGTGTTTATTAGCTCTGCATCCTAGCCCCGCTCTATCCTCATTTCATAAGCCCCCCTGAGAGATTTCATTTACTCCTATGTCTTTAATTTCTATCTAGACCCTGATGACTGCCAGAACTCTAGGTCCATTCTCTAACTACTCACTGTTTTCAAAGCTGATATCCAGATGTCTACTGATTCCCCACCTTGAATATATAGATCCAAATAGATACTTCACATGCCCCAGACTAACCCATGACTGTCCCTCTCATGTGTATCCTCTACGCTCTGTATCGAGGTGAACAGCCCAGGACAGATACAAGCACCTCATTCCAGAGTCATCGGTCCCCAAGTTCTCCTGAGTCACTTCCTAAGAACCTCCTGAATCTGCCTACTTCCTTCTAATCCTTCTGTTGAATCACTGCATCCCCCATCTAGGCATCTAAACTTTTGTCTGAATCATCCCAGGGACCTCCTCCACGTTTCTACTATTCCAGTGCTGTCAGCCTTCAAATCACTTTCCATACTGTGGCCAGAGCGGTCCTTCTAAGGTGATCTGATCACATCACTCCTCTGCTGTAGGGGCCTCCCAGGGATGACTTCTTAAGGTGGCTTGTCTTAGCCACACCTGGCCTCTGATGTTCTCTCTCGTCTTCTCTCTACAGGTCTCCCACTCCACGTTTACTTTGCACGCTGATAATATTAAAGTACTCTGATTGTTTTCAGATACACTATACTCATCTCACCTCAGGAACAGGCTAGTACATGTTTGTTCCTGTTCATCCTTCAAAGATTCATTTGGATTTCAGTTCCTCTGGGAACCACTTCTTAATTCTCCCATCATACTCTGTACATCGATATCATAAAATCTGTTACAGTTTATTATAATTATTTATTTAACCATCTGCATCCATCTGTAAATTGTGATCTTATAAATGGGAGAGCTTGTCTATGCTTACTCATTACTATCCCATTAGTGTCTTGCATTGTGCTTAGTTTGGTGAACAGGCAGTAGTTAATTGTTGGATAAATTAATAAATAATCCACCATGGCAAATGCAATTTAGGCAAAAGTCCTTGTGGACATGTTTGTCTCCTAAGTAAACCTTTCACAGGTTTTGTCCACCCTTTCCTGAATCATGTGCATTTAAGCATGTCATAGTAGACTTTTCTCAAATGTATTGCAGAATTCAAGATCTGCTGTATAGAGACAGCATTCATTTTTGTTCATGTAATTAAGAAAAATTGACTTCCTTTTCTTAATTAAGCAACCTATGTAGCTTACTTGTGATCATTGTTTTTTTTTCAAATATTCACAAATTATCTACTTAAAAATTTGGGAGGAATCTATCAAACGTACTGAAATTTCTATAATATGCTTTATTTTCCTCTTTGAGGAAAGAGGAAAATATTTTAATATTTTTAATTAATTTAATTAATTAATTTAATTAATTAAATTAAATATTTTAAATTCCTCTTTAATTTCCTCTTTGAGAATTTTCCTCTTTGAGTAGTTTAGCCTCCTACAAGTTTTGAAGGACTTTTCTCTGAAAGGCTTCTGTCAGTGATTCTGGGAGGAGGTTAGTATGTCGCCTTTCTTTTCACAGGATGCAAACGACAGTTATGCTAACATTTCTAGTTTGAAGAAAAGTCTGCTGATCTCAAAAGAGAGAAGTTCAAATCAATAGTTGTTCTTTCTCTTTTTTCATTTATTGAAAGCATCGCAACAGTTCTCAATGAAGGAGCCATTCCATTGCTTATACTAAGATCTAATAGGGAATTTTATTCACCTTTGAGGTTTTTAATTGCCTGAGCTACTTAAATATTCAGCTTTTTTAGGTACTCGTTCTTGGATAAAGATTTTTCTTTATTTCTTTTAAATTTTAATTTGATTTTTTTACTTCACCAATGTAAAATATTTCTATAAGTCTTACAATGAAAAATCACCATCTACTTGTCCTTCTGTCTTTACCCTCATTCTCAGAGGCAATGATTTTCAACACATTTAGCTGTTTCTTATGGTCTTTACCTCAATATTTTTAACGTATTTTGTTATTCCTTTATTTTCTATACTGTATCTCCTTAATGTTTACATTTTACATATGATTCAATGACTTCTTAATATGTTACTTGTAATTAGACTAATATTAGGTAACTATATTCTGTGATTTTAACTATTATGTACAGCTGAGCTACGAAGTATACAATTGTGTTTTATTTCTTTTACATTATTTTTACTTTTTCTGTTTAAAATAATTTCGGTTGTCTCTGTAGTTAATAATTTTCTTTTTGCATATGTGAAGGGGTATGCATTATGCAACTTTTCTCCTTTTTATAGATTGTTACTATTATTTTATGAATGTCCACATCTAGAAATTAAACATGCTTTTTTGATTTATTATAGTTCAATATAAATTAGTATTTCTATCATTTTCCAAACAAAGCAAAGTCTTTGTTTGGAAACTCACTAAACTCACTAAATTTAATTACCTTTCTCCTATGTGTTATTTTAATGAATTTTAAAACTATATATATTCAAACTTCTCGAGGCATTGTTATTGCCATTATTGTTTTATACAGTCAATATTCCTATAGATTTACCAACATGTTTACTCTTTTGTTTGTTTTTATTCTTTCTTTCATTTCTATTTCCACTTGGGTTCATTTTCCTTCTCTCTGAAAAAAAAATCACTTTAGTATCTTTTTGTGTGAGTTTACCAATATTATATTCTGTTTTTTCTTGTCTGAAAATGTCCTTTTTTACTTTTGTTTTTTAAGGACCATTTTTCTGGGTACAGAATTCTAGTTAACCAGTTCCTTTCATTTTCTTTGAGCACATTCTTCCCTGGCTTCCCATCTCTTTTGTGAAGTCAGCTTCCAGTATTATTACTATTTCTCTGAGGATATTGTGACTTTTAAAAAATCCACCCTGGTCCCTGGCTGCTCTTCACATTTTGTCATTGGTTTTTTGTCATTTCATTCTTACGTGCCTACACGTGTTTCTTTTACTTTTTATATTTTTGTTAGTTTGTTTCTGGTATTTATTTTGATTAGAGTTTACAGTGCTTTTGGAATATGTGGCTTGATGTCTCTCACTAGTTTTGAAAATTCTGTTGGTATCTCCAGGCACTGCTTCTACCTCATTCTTTCCCCTCCTTATGTGACTCCAATAACTCATGTTAGACTTTTCACCATAACTCATGTATAATTTTATGCCTTTTTCAGTATTTTCTATTTTTTTCTTCTTTCTCTGTGCTTTACTCTGGGTATTTTCTATGGAATTGTCTTCCAGTTTATTAATTCTCTCCTTAGCTGCATAACTCTGCAGTTAAACTCATTTGTTAATATCTTAATTTTTGACATTATATATGTTTATAGTTCTAGAGTTTCCATTTTATTTCATTTAAATGTTTTTTTAATCTTTAAAAATTTAAAAAGTCTTTTTTTTGAGCATATTAATTTGACTTACTTTAATGTTTAATTCCACCAACTGTAATAGGTGTGCCTGTTGCTTCTATGTTTTTTTGTTTTTGTTTTTTCTATGTCTTGTTTGTTGGTAGGTCTTGGACTGGTCTAAAAAATTCCCTTTCAATTCAAGGGTTGATGGGGTTTGATATTCCACCACACTCGTAAACCATTATGAGAACTCTCTGATCTAAATATATAGAAGAGACCACTGCTGACTCTGTCAAGGGGGTATACAGATTAGGGAAGATGTTACCCTTCTGGAAGGACTCCGACTTGGGGCATGTGGATTAGTGAGCCTATGGCTTTCTGTGTAGAGTAAAGTGCCACTTCCTCTCACCTAATCCAGCTTAACCAGGACATAAAGCTTGGTAAACAGAGAGTGGACTGGATTTTGGACTCTACTTATTCCCTTGGGGAAGAGTCTTTTGTGGAGTACAACCTACACGGACTTTCATCGTGGACCCACCTGGGGACTATCATACATACCATTGGATCCACTAAGTCTGTAGAGACACCAGCAATTTCTCAAGCCTGTCCTGGGACTATGAGCTCTGGATCTACTTACTCTGTAAGGTTATTAGGTTTTTAAATATATTTATGAGGTATTTTATATATTAATATTATAAATATATATAATACTTTACAATATGATGTTAAAATTTGTGATATAACTAAAGCGTAAAAAAAAATACCACCTAAACATTTTAAGATGCTGTCAAAAATCCCTATAAAACATTTTCAGAAATGTTAGCTGGGGAAATTTTGTACTGACGCAGGTAGTTAATACCAAAAGCCTCTGCCAATTTCTTTCATTCATAGGATAGTGTTTTTTTGTTGAACGAATAAAACACTTCCTCCAAGACAATTATGACAAAATGACAATTATATAGGAGAGGGAAAAGTATTGGAGGAGTTTCATGGCCTAGATCCAGTTACAAAAGCTGGATTTTATTTTATTTTATTGAAAATGAATATAGAGCCTTTATATTGAGTCTTTTAGTAAGTTTCTCAAAGGAAATAATAAATGACCAGTATGAGCAGAAATGCTGTTTTTAAAAGAGATTATCTCAATTACCTGATGAATGGCTCATATATATTTATATCCTATGTAAATATATTTATTCATTTTTTTTGATCCTTTAGTGATGGAGTTGAGATATACTGTTAGAAAATCTGACTCTAAGAGATCCTGAGAAAAAAATCATCTGTGGCCAAGAGGAGGGCAGTGTTTTGTACTCACTAAGGAGTTTCTTCAAATAGCTATTTCCTCTCATTTCCTATCATCTCTAAGAATTGCAGAGGGTCAATTCTGATGTCTGTGTAATCAAAGCAATTTAAATGAATAAATTCTTACCATAATTTTCTTTAAAAGTACTATTTCAGAGGCTGTAGGGATTGGTCTTTATGTTGCTATTAACTGAATAATTGAGGGCAATTCTGGGCCTCAGAGATCTCAAGTGTAAAACGACACATGATTTTAAGTTCTGAAATTTAACTCAGATGCTCTCTACTCTGTGATGCCTTCCCTGATTTTCTTATTGGGTTAAAATCTGCTTCTTCATGCTCAATAGGTAAAGTTATCATTGTACATGCTTTCCTTTTTTGAATAAAGGTACTCATTGTATTCTTATTTGTCAGGATAGGCTAGGTCATGCTGAAGTTAAATATCATTCCACAGTTTTTTTTTCCACTTATACTGCTTGTCTGGTACAAGTAGAGTTACACATTCAGAGATGTAGAAAAGGTTTTACCGTCTTCTAGCTTTACAATCCTGAAAATGAAGCCTCCTCAGTTGCTGTGGCAGAAGAGGCATCTTGGGAGTGCCTTGCCAGTTTATAAATACACGCTGGTGACACATGGCACTTCTGCCCATGGCCCATTGGCTAGAAGAAGTAGTCACCTGGATTCCCAGGGCAGCTGAGAAATTCAGGGGCATAGTTAGATTATTTGATGAGTATCATTGTCACTTCCATAACCACTTTATTTACCTCAATACCATTCTATTCCTCTATTGGGAAGTCAGACCCAGAAGTTCACTGAAACCCACTTTACACACACAACTGACTAAGAGAATAGAGGTACAGAATTTGAGAACAAGTAATGACAAAAGACAGGGAAATATCTAGTGCTGTTTTCCAAGGGAAAACTACTCTTTCCTTGAGGAACAGTGAACAGCTGTATTCATGGTCCAGCAAGAATCAAAAGCTATAATGAGAATGAATTGCGATCTTCACCTCTGTTGTCACACAGACTGTGTCTCTGTCTTACATGAAATTTCCCTCTTAAAAGAACACCCATCTATTGGATTAGAGCTCACATTAATGAACTCATTTTAAGTTGGTTACATCTGCAAAAACCCTGTTTTCAAATAAGATCACATTCATTGGTACTGTTGATGGGCAGGATTTCAACGTATCTTTCAGGGGGACACAATTCAATGCCTAACAGTTTAAATGTCCCAACAAGCCAACAAGCAGCAAGGTTAGTAATGAGGAAAAAACGAATGAAAAATTTATTAAAAACATGACTGCCTATCAATAGGAGACTCGTTAAATAAATTATGGTACTGTGCATACTCAGAATGCAGCTATTTAAACAAATTAAGGTAAATCTCAATATACTGATATTTCAATGGAGATATATCCATATCCATGATATTTCAAATTAGTGAAAAAAAACAAGTTAAAAATAATATGTAGACTATAAGACTTCCAGTTTCATCTTGGAGATGTAAGAGAGTTGAAAATGGCCACTGCATACAACAACATAAAAAAGCTGGACAAAATGTAAATTAAAAATTTTCATCAAACCCATCAGCGAAATGACTTTGTAGAACAAACAACCAACAAGAAATCTGGGGAGAGACAGGTACTTGCAGGGATAAATGAGGCTCATGTCATCGTTACCTGGGGCAGACACTACTAGACACCTTAGTTCAGTAAGAAGATTCAACTAAAATTTTTTCATGAAATCCTAAAGGCTGAGTGTGGCTAGTGTGAGAGTTTGGGCTAGTGTGGGGCTGCAGACTTCAGGGTTTTCATCCACGAACCCACCAGCAATTCACAGAAGGGGAAAGAAAAATAAAATCTGCTGCCTTACAGAACTGATAGACTCTCATTGAGGCTTGGGGAAGGAAACAGGAAACTCCCACTATCTGAAGAGACAAAACAATCATCAGAACCAGACTCAGATATGACACAAGTGTGAAAAGTACCACATAGAAAATGTAAAATAACTGTAAATAATATGTTAATCATGTGTGGATCATTTCATCAAGAAGATATAACAATCCTATATTGTATGCACCTAAGAACAGGACTTAACGAATACATGAGGCAAACACTGACGGATCTGAAAGGACAACTAGGCAAAGCCATATATATAGTTGGTGTGCTCAACACTTGTCTTTCAGTAATTGATACAATGAGTAGGTACGAAATTGAAAAATCTGAATGACCAGATCAGCATTATCAACCAACGTGACCAATTGATATTTATAGAACACTCCCTCCAATGGGAAAAGAATGCATATGTTTCTCAAGTGCACATTGAAAGGTCACCATTAATAAGTTATACCTCAGTTAACAAAACACACCTTTGAGAATTAAAAAGAATATAAATCATACAAAGCAGGTTCTTAGATAATAATGGAATTAAACTAAAAAGAAATATGTGGATTGTCTTCAGAACATAGTAAGACCCCTTTAAGCTCAACACAAAGAAAGCAACCGAAAATGAGAAAAAAAGATTCTGAATAGACAATTTCATTAAAGAAGGTATATGCTTGGCAAATAAGCATATGAAAAGATGTTCAGCATCATTAGTCTTTGGGAAGTGGAAATTAAAACTACAATTGGATACCATTTCATACTTAATAAAAATGGCAAAAGAGAACTAAACAACTCCACAGCCATAACGACCTGACATTACCGATGATGCAAAGCCAAAGGAACTCTCATTCATTGTTGGAGGGGATGCAAATTGGTAGAGCCACTTTGAAAAAGCTTGACATTTTCCTCATAAAGTTACACATACACTTACTATAGGGCGCAGCACTCTTAGTACTAGTTTTTATTTGAATGAATTAAAAAATGCATTCACTCAAAAGCCTATACATGGATGTTTGGAAGAGCTTTGTTAATGATAACCCCAAACTGGAAATGACCCAGACGTTCTTCATCACGTGAATGGATAAACAAAGTGTGGCCCATCTATAGGATGGGACACTACTCAGCAATGTAAAGGACAGACTATAGGTTTATGTTACTGCATGGATAAATATTAAATTCATTTTGTTAAGTGAAGGAAGCCAGAACCAAAGGCTACATATCCTAGGGTTCCAGTTACAGGGCATTCTGGAAACGTCAAACTGTAGAGAGGATTAATGTATCAGTGGTTTCCAGGAATTAGGCAAGAGGGAAGGGCTGACTACTAAGAGGCTACGTAGAGGAATTTGCACAGGAATGACACTGCTATATTGTACTGGATGGTGGATACACGATTGTGCATTTTTTAATACCCATAGAACGCTACACCATAAAAATAAGTTTTATTGTATGCAAATTAAAAACAAAATCCAACAGGATGTTGGGGAACCCAGGAATGAGGAGAATAGAAAGTTACCATTGGAGGCCAATAGCATCAATGACTCCAGGCAAATCTGCTGACCAAACTTTAAGGAGAAACAGGGCGTTTATATAGCCTTCAAATATCACCATTAAATATACGTTAATTACTGTGTTGTTATTAACAGGGGTCCACAGGTACTTTGAAATTCCTTCAGGAGGTAGATGGAAATGAATTTCCCTTTTCTTGAGTGCAGGTTGGACTTAATAAGTCACTTGTAATGAACTGAGTATGAAAAAGTAAAACAGGTAACTGCAGTGGAAAATCAGGCAGACAACACTTTAACCAAGCTATCAAAGCTAACGTCACCAGTAATAAATCATGTTTATATCAAATATTCTCTGATAGGATGCACTGAGTGGGCACTTCACCTCTATAACAGTCTTGCCCTAGAGCCATAAACGTGCCTACATATGAGAAGATATCAAACAAATTCAAATTGAGAGTCACTGTACAGAATAACTGACCTGGATTCTTCAAAAGTGTGAAGGTCATATAAGGCAAGGACAGATGGAGAAATTATTCCAGATGGGAGAAGACCAAATGAAGTAAATGCATCATGGTAGCTTGGAGCAGATCCTGGAACGGAAAAAGAACATTAGTGGGAAAAAAAAAGGCAGTGGAAAATCAAAATCTATTATTTAGTTAACGTTAAATAGTTAGCGTTAACTAATATTAGTCTATTAGTTAACTAATAGATTCTTAGTTTTGATAAATATGCTCCAATCATGTGAGATGTTAGGATTAGAGGATAAGGTAAAAGACTTGCAAGACACTCTGTGATATCTTTGGAACCCATCTATTCATCAAAAAGTAATTTCAAAATAAAAAGCTTTAAAAAATAATATGCATAGTATAATCCTTTTTTCTAGAAAAGAATAAAATAAATAAACCCAAACTAAAAACATGAGTATATTTCTGTAAGCACAGACACTGGTATGGATGTCCATATGGGAACATATGAACATCTCAATATTGCCTGACTTAATGCTATGGACATAAATTACTTTTTTATGACTAAAATCTCATCATCTGCACTTTTTACTGTACAGCATTGTGTTCAATATCAGTGCATTAGAATTAGACTTGAGACATCCCACCTCCATCACTCACTATAACTTTGAGAAGGTTTCCAGAAAACTCCAAGTTTTATTGACTATATGACCATAAGAAGAGTACCTTTCTCATTTAATGTTTACATATTTGCTCTTAAGTTTACAATCATGTCTCCAAGAGCCCATAAATAATACTCCAATGAATAACATTTACATAATCATAACATTGAAAATGCAGTTCATTGGGTTCAGTTTTCAAGACCAACTACCAGACAAAGCACAGGTGACTTAATTATAATAATATTTTTTTAAAAAAAGAATGTAATAGTAGGAATGGAAAAGTAGCATTGAGCCTGAGAACTCAGTTGGATGTGCTAATGAGGAGAGGGTCAGTAGAAGAAAGTATACAGGCACTGACAGTTCTCTGATAGTGAAGAGTCACAAAATACTGTCCAAAGATGACAGGTGGAAATAAAGCTCAAGTATATTGTTTAAAATTTTATAGGTCACTGCAGTCATGATGAAGAAACACTGGGATGACAAAGTGGGCCACGTTTGTCATTTTTCATAGTAAAGTATTAGTAGATAATGCTTAAAATTGATTTATCAAGAATTACAAATAGCTTACAGGCATACCTTGTTTTATTGCATTTTGCAGATATTGCATTTTTTACAAATTAAAGGTTTATGGCAACGCCCCGTCGAGCAAAGTCTGTTGGTGTCATTTTCCCAACATCATTTGCTCCCTTTGTGTCTCTGTGTCACATTTTGGTAATTCCTGTAATATTTCAAACTTTTAAAATTCATTATACTTGTTATGGTGACCTGTGATCATTGATCTTTGATCTTATTATTGTAATTGGTTTTGCAGTTTTTAGCAAAAAGTATTTTTTAATTAAGGTGTGTACTTTTTTTAAGACATAATGCTATTGCACACTTAATAGACTACAGTATGGGATAAACGTAACATCTATATGCACTGGGAAACCAAAAAATTCACGTGACTTGTTTTACTGCAATATTTGCTTCACTGCAGTGGTCTGGAACAGAGCCCGCAATATCTCTGAGGTCTGCCTGTAGTATTACAAGTAACTACTAGAAAAACCTAAAACCAAAACACTCAAAGGAGAAGCCCCTGAGGAGTGGGCCTGTGGGTGATGTGCTTTCATTGTGTGGGTCAGTTACCTATGTAATGCTCTCAGCTCTAAATTTTCCCTTCACGGCCTGATGTGTGAGAATGGATCTGGGCCCTCTAAGTATCTGTTCTTCTGTCAGCTAGCACAAGGTTCAGTTTTGTCAGTAGAGGGCGCTGGGGAGACCCTGCAGGAGAAGGGCGTTCTGATTTCTAGCTCCAGCGGACTTGTAGGCAGGCTCAGCAGCGCTCCCAGCTTCCCAAGGAAGTAGTAGGTAGAGCCTCTCCACAGGGTCCCTGCCCCGCATCGTGGCCAGGGCCACCCAGTGGCTAGTAGCTTCCCCAGCACCTTCTTT
Source organism: Eubalaena glacialis (assembly GCF_028564815.1). Taxonomy (NCBI): domain Eukaryota; kingdom Metazoa; phylum Chordata; class Mammalia; order Artiodactyla; family Balaenidae; genus Eubalaena; species Eubalaena glacialis. The sequence goes on from NC_083729.1 coordinate 90,360,391, forward strand.
GGGGGACTGGTAGAGGATTGTCTCCAATGAGACACGTCCTTGTGAACACCTTTCCATGGCACCCTGGAGGGTGGATTTCTAGCAAGTTCCAGAGAGACACCTGTCAGTTAGGACCAGACCGCCCACCTCTACAGCGCACTGTAGGTTCTCATTGTTTATCTGTGAAATGAGATACAGTTAGGGTAAAAATATATACTTGTGTATTGGGTGGTCCCAGAGTACACCTGTTGTCCCAGCGTATTTATTGGTAGCAGCTCTTCCTTCTAAATGGATCCCGTTTGGACAATTTATCATAGACATCCTGTAATTTTACTCTTTGGTGAGAATATGCAGCGTTTTTCTTTGTCCGCGAACCTTTATTTTGTGCCCACATGATATATATTCTGGGCTTTTGCTTCTTTTTTTTTTTTTTAATTTTATTTATTTATTTATGGCTGTGTTGGGTCTTCGTTTCTGTGCGAGGGCTTTCTCTAGTTGCGGCAAGTGGAGGCCACTCTTCATCGTGGTGCGCGGGCCTCTCACTGTCGCGGCCTCTCTTGTTGCGGAGCACAGGCTCCAGACGCGCAGGCTCAGCAATTGTGGCTCACGGGCCCAGTTGCTCCGCGGCATGTGGGATCTTCCTGGACCAGGGCTCGAACCCGTGTCCCCTGCATTGGCAGGCAGATTCTCAACCACTGCACCACCGGGGAAGCCCCTGGGCTTTTGCTTTTTATTTTCCTACTAAGAGCTTCACTCCACCAAACACATGGATGATTTGTCTCTGGACCCCAATATTTTCCCGAGACATGCAAGTTAAGCCACCTCTCCCTATATTCTGAAACCACTGACGTAGCTGGACCCTGCACTGTGTGCGTTTGCATCGTCACGCTTTGCTCTTTCTCCAACCAGCTCTAAGCATTGTGTTGCCCACGTGCTCAGAATTCTATGAACATTGTATGGACTCAAAGGTTTTTGCCTGTCTCTCCTTCCAGACTTCTAATGCCTGCTCAAGGGCGCTTTGTCAACTTCCCCTATCCCTGGAGAGGGCTGGTTTAGTGTCTCTTGCCTAACTGGACAATCCCCAGACCAAGACTTAGTGGTCAGCCACATGCTCCTGGGGCCAGAGTGGCACAGAAGGGTGCAATGGAAAGGATAACCAGGAGGCAAAGAAAACAGAACTGGCAAGGAAAAGTTGAGGAAACGGGTACACAGAGTTACGGGATTAAGGATGGGCATGGTCGGGGCACATGGTGGTTATGTATCAGGCAGCAGGGTTGAGGCAAGGGATAACCAAGAAAAAGTCAAGATAAATAACAAAGAAAACATGTAATGGGAAATTCTGATGATGGCCAGGCGATTCCCTTGGGTGATACCCAAGGCCTCCAAATAGGAGGTATGTAGTAGAAAAAGTGTAAGAAGCGATGTTACGTTGTCTGTGTTGAGTATTGTCCAACTACAGTTGCTGAAAATCTCTCTCAGCATCTGACCATTGGGATAGAATAGTGTCCATAAAAGAGTTATATCACCTGCTGAGTAAAGATGGTCAAATCACCACAGTCAACCTTCACAAACTGCACTGATGTATTTTGTTGGAATGAGGTATATATATATATACTCATATACATATACATATATTATATACCTCATATACATATGTTATATACCTCATATATAATACAGCTCATATACATATATGTATATTAAACCTCATATATGTATATTCATATATGTTTATGAAACTCTGAAGACAAATCAAAGCAGTAAATACCTTAGACATTGGGTTTGTTTTTTTGTGTTATAATTTTTTTTGGAAACTTGGTGAGGAACATAGTTTATTGCAGATCATGGGACAAGCTTTTCAGACCATCTGTACTCAAAGGCTGAGTTAACCCAGTATGATTTGGGAAGATCAGTAAAGACATGGGTGAAGTTAGAACCCTATCCCTCAGGTCCACTGATTACTTAAGTTGCCAGTTTCCCTCTGTTGATGACAGATTGTATTTGACAACATCCTGAGGCCGGTCCTCCAGTTTTGTGGAATTGTGCCAACCTTAAATTCACCTCTTTAGTTCTGTCATTCCCACCTTAAATGGTCAAAAAGACAGAAAAGTTCTTTTTGGTCTGAAGACATTGAATTCAATGATGGAAAATGAGCAAAGTTCACGCCGGTAGCAGCATCCCTGGTTCATGCTCAGGACTGCCTCAGGCACTGAGTGTCACTTAGCCACACGACAAGCTTGGGAGGGACAGCCTCAAGGCTGTCAGGCAGATCCCCGCTCTTTTGTGTTGACCGCCCAGTAGGGGCTGATCTGAGCTCTCAGATTTAGTTCAGAGGCCAGGCATTGTATGCAGAGTGGTCAGAGAACGTTGCCTTCATCCCTTCAAACTTGTAGCTGGCTCAAAATATTTAAATAAAAGTTTAATTTAAATATTTAAGTTAATTTTAATTAATTAATATTTAAATGAAATTCTAACTTTGGCTTGGTGTTTTCACGGACTCAGACAGGTAGTAATCACTTCTGCCCAGTTAAGGGGGTCAGTGGGGCCCCTTGTACACTGCAAAGATTAGTGACAACAGAATCAGTACTTTTAAGTCTTTGAAAATATTTATCCTGATAACTTGAGACTGCTTAGATGTTTGTTGAAGAGGAGGTGATCTAAAAATGGATAACATCCATCAGATATACATACTGGGGGGAACCTCCATATTTTCTTTTTACTTCAAATATTTAATACATCTTACAAAAGGGTTTAAGATTACAAGTGCAGAAGCCCTCCCCCCTCAAAAAAAAAAAAAAAAGACAACTTACAGAAAAGCAAAACTTTACTAACACAAATAAGAGCTCTGAAGAGCATTTGAATTCCCTTCACACCACACCTGGTAAGAATCAGTCTAGCACAGCATCATCCATCATGCTGGGGCTGTCAGTTTTGACATCCTTTAAGCCTACGTTGTGTGCTTAATGACTACATGACAGAAAATGTAAACAGACACCACACATACAGGTAGGCAGTACATATATGTGTGTGTATACTGCATCTGAATATTTGGTGCGAAGAAATACCAAAAAAATTAGAGCACATAAAACTGCCCTTTAAAACATACCCATGTGCACATGCACGCATGCCCCTAACAGCAGCCCAAACAAAACAAAACAAACAAAAATCCAAGCAATTTCTTACATAAAAACACAAAACCCATTTAAAATAATTTACCCAGTGCAAAAGGAAGTAGATCAAGAAGCAGATATCAATGGATAGATTATAGTCTTATTAGGCATCCTCTTCACCTTCATTGTGACACATCAAATTGCGACTTACTAATAGGGATTCAGGAGTAGCTGGTGAGCCCAGCGCAAGCCCTGAATTAATAATTCATCAGGCACACACACACACACACACACAAAACAGTGTTGTATTACTTGAATATTTGAAAGCCCATGTGCACTTTTGGTTCAAACAACAATACAACAAACTCAGCTTTCAATTTTATTATTAGCAGATTGCTTGCTTTTAATTGATTATAGGAGAAATCTTATTCTTTCAATAGTTTATTTAATATCCTTGTAGCACACTAGGATCATTGAGTTTAGCAATTTTTCTCATATTCCAAAAAAAGGTATCATTTGCTGTTTTGCAGAGTGTGTGTATTCCGGGTTTGGAAATAACATATGTATAATTGTAGAAGTCTCCAATTCCCTTTTCCCCGCTCTGTGCAGCACCCCTCCCTCCACTCAGGGGTGCAGACTTAAGGAAACGTGGCATGTTAAATGCAGAATGACAAAAAAAAAAAATGTAGGTTTTCAAATTCCAGAGCGCGTCCTTGTCTTTCAGTAAAAGTCACAGAATCTGTTTTGCTGCTAATATATTGTTAGTAACCCCAAACTGTAAGGTAAAATAAGATGACCATCACCTTTTATTTTTGTAGTAATTTTCTCATCTCTGACTCAGTACCTTTTCAAGTGCAACAGCTTTTGTAAAACCTAACCATAGCATGAAATAGAGTATTTCAATTTCTTAAAATAGATTCATTTAGTAGAAAGTTCTGTCAGTTTAAAAGATATTAGAAATGCAATTTGAGAAATATTAGAAAATGCAAAATATACACGCGCACATTTCTATCTATCTATCTATCTATCTATATGAGGAAGGTTTGGTTTTTATTTATTTTTATAAGTTGCCAAACCTGAATAATGATGCTGGAATCTGCCATTCATTTTGCATTGTCAAAGTATTGTCTCCAGCAGAACTTCTCAAGGTTCTAGGATAACCATTCCTTTGATTTAGTCTACTCTCTGTGCCATAGAACACACAACAACAAATCTTCCTCTTTCCTCAAATCCTAATTTCTAGGAATATTTATAGGTCGATGCCAACGATAAAATAGTCTCTCACCTTTCTGTTCGTACTTAGAATAATTAAGGCAAAAACAAACGGCGGCTATATAAAAGTGAATCAATAACCAGCCATCTTTAGAAGTGACACTTCAGTTTGCGTTTTATTTTTGCTTTATTTGTGAGCAAATTTTTAATTTCTAGGAAGATGTTTATGTATGTTGGAGATCTAAATTTACAAAAAAATTTCACAACAGCTAATTGTTGCTTTTAAGTGGTTAATAACCTTTGTCTCCCTGAGACCATTATTTTGTTTGGCTCTTTCAACAAATAGAGAAATGACATTTGGTTAGGTAAGTTTGAAATCAAAGAATTCCACATAAGGGCCAACCTACTGCTAACGCCTGCATTAATTTAAGGTCTAGTTTCTTGCTTAGTTTGAATCTTTCTCATTACCTCATTACTTAATCTAACAATGGCACCTTGCCAGAAAGGACCCCCTCCTCCAAAAAGGACATCCTTCGATATTCATCTAAAACAACAGAATGTATTACAAGTTAGATATTCACAAGGAAACTTCACCAAAGGAGGAGAAACAGCACGCATCTGGCCCTGGGAGCTGTTCTTTCAAAGGTTATCGGCAATTATTGCTTTCAAAGCCTGGTTTTCACTGCATTTCAGATGCCAGTATATACTTCATACAGTATTAATAAAGGGTTACACAAGAATTAATGAAAAGGTTTCATGTTCACATATAATAAATAAGTACCTAATTAAAGACATGGTTAAGCCAGAAGCCCAGATATTGTCTTTTATATTAATATCTATTATACTTCTTTAGCGTTTACTGTGAACCTCTTCAGCTGACGGATGCCTGAAGGGACAGCTAACAAATCGCTCAGCTGGTGGCTGGCACTGGTCTTGAAGAAAGCAAGGAAGGAACACTTTGCAGGCTTTCAGAGTCTCTCCACCAGCTGTCACCAGCCATGGGTGCTGAAAAGATCCTGTCACTTCATCCAAAGGGATTTACTTGGTCAGAAGGAAAATTTAAATACAAAGCATGCAGCTAAGAAGCTAGTGAAAGGGATTATGAGCATACAAGAGCACATGTGTATACGACACTAATACATCTTTAGGAAATTTCAGATCCCCAAAGCCAGGATTACTGCCAGGGCAGGGTGGCAGACAAGGCAGGGACCTTTACCACCAGAGTTATTATCTTCCGACCATTCAATTCAACTTTATAGGTCTTTCATCAAGACCATTAAAAAGAAAAGAGCAGAAAAGAAAAACTCCCATCCCTTCAATGGAGAGCTAAGAAAACACATTCAGGTTCTAATATTGTTGGGGATCACCTGCATGCAAAATACCCTGTTGCCTTGTGTACATGGTCTAATTTCCCTGCCCTTGTACACATTTACCAATGCCATGCATCTGATTGGTAAGGATGGTAAAGCCAAATCAAAGCATGAGACATCTTGGATACATTAATCTGCTCGACAAGAGATTCAGGGGCACATTTGTAATGAGAGAGGATGTGGCTGAACTGTCCATGGCCAGGATGCTTGCGGAAGTGGAGGTGGGAAGCTGGCCGCCTTGCAGCATGGCAGAGGTCATGTTCCCGCCATTTGTGATGGAGTCAGGGAAAGAAGCCTACCGACCTGGCTAAAGAAAAGGTCATTTTATTTAAAGAAGGAGAAAAGGGCACACAGTTCATATGTGGGCATCCATCATTAAAAATGCATATTTCCTTATCCTGATCGGCAAGACAGTCATATCCAATTCCCAATAGCAGTGCATGGCTTGGCCAGCGTCTCCCCTTCAGAGGAAACTCACACAAACTCTGGACCATCCTGTCTGCTCCGGGAAAGTAGAGGAGGGAGATGAGGCAGAGGCAGGAGTATAAGGCTGCATCTGGGCCCCATGGCAGTGGAGGCTGTCACCCAAGGTGTGGCTTGTGTGCTTAAGCCTGGTTTGGCCTCAAGACATAAGGTCAAAGAAGTTTGACGGGTGTCAGGTGCAGAGGAGAAGATAACATAGCAGCAGTGCCAGAAGTGATGGAAAATGGAACACAAGAAAGGCTTTCACAGGTGGCAAGAACCGTCCCACTCCCCAAGGGAGTAGACTGAGAAAAGAGAAGACCCGAGGAAAAATTGCTTCATGCGGATTCTAGGAGAAATTTGTCAGAAGCTCTGATGAGGAACACTTGTGCAAAAGAACTAGCAGGGCAGAAGTGCAGCACGAGTTGACGAGTCTGCCTTTAGATGTCACTACAATCTCACGCCTGCACTTCCTGAATTCCCATGAAGGATTAGAATAGTTTGACTCCAGCCCGTCTGTATCCACGGTTCCAGGAGATGCTGTATATTATCATCTAAATTTCTTCACGGAGGCCATCATGCGGTGGTCCCAGCAAAGCTGATTAGGGAAGCAGCTTGACTGTGCGGTAGCCTTTCTGCCTGCCCCAAGCTGCCTTCCACAGGCAACCTTATTCACTGTGGAGACAGGCTTGGGGCATGACTGTAACACAACAGATGCAAATGAGAAGCACCCTCCCCCAACTCCAGGGGATGGTGGGAATATGGAAGCAGCTCCCTGCACCCAGAGCCATCAGTACTCCCTTCCTTTCTCTGAGTGGCTTCATTCTAACACACTCTGAAAACTCACATCTCTTATTTAGGAGTATGGCTTTTGTTCTGTTTGGTTTGTGCTTTTATCCCAGATAAGAGGATACATGTGCATATATATCTATAATCTCTCTCTCTCTCTCTCTATATATAGATATGTATATATTTCCAGACAACACAATTAAGAAACAATATAGCAGCATTTTAAGATTCCTACAAATCCAAATGGGTACTATTTCTCAAGTTCACAGCAAGTTTCTTAGGAAAAAAATAGGCCAACAGAAATTTGACCACTTCATCCCAGGTTCCTTTTCCCTCCTTAAAGCAGGCATTTCTTTCTGTGGCAAAGAGACATTCAGGTTTAGTTCCTTTTTCCGTGGGGAGGCATGGCAAGCGCTTGTGATTTAAGAGCCACATAGCCAAGAAAGTCCAACTAACTATTAGACCAAAACGAACTCTGATAACTGGCATCCAATCTCAAATCTAGGAAAATCTTAGACAAATCAAATATCCAGTGAAAACATTACCAAATGCTGCCTAACAGCAACTGCCTATACATTTCTAATCAGTATTCATTTCCTGTCCTTAAAATAAACAGAAAACAGATTTCTCCGTTTTCCCGAAAATCAATCTTTTGCAGTATCTGTCAGTTGCTTTCTCCCAATTAGTATTCTACATTCATTTATTTTCGTTATAAGTTAATTCTTTTAACATACCTCGGCACACGCGTTTCATTCAATGCCTGCAAATGAAATGACAGCCTTAAAGGGTGCTCCTTAAGGCCGCCCAACTTGTAACTTTGTTAATGAATTGAGATGAATCAAAGACACCTTATTAATTATTGCTTGCCTGGTAGGTAAAGCTTTGGCTTTTCACCTCACTGGCCCAGAGAACAAGATTGCCTTTGGCCATGTCCAAGGGGCTCATTAAGGCATCTCTGGGGAACGGGAAGAAATTGTTAGTGAGCAGCAATGGTCAGTGCCTCTCCCAGAGACCCAGCAGGGAAGGATGCCCTCGTCATGGAAAACTAACAAGGCTGCGTGTAGTAGACCTGTAATCAAACTGGCCTGGAAATGCCAGGAGACCACTGTGCTCTCTTTGTGATTTGGGAAGTTATCTGAAAATGCTGAATCCAATCCGTAATTGATGTGTGCACACAATTATAATCCTCCAGATAGCTAAGAAATGTGTTGCAGTTGCAAGCCCCAAGGAGTGGTAAACTTTAACATGCGTGGCATAAACTAAGATACTTGATATAATAAAAGAGGAAACTATTTTGTTTCCGGCGCTGGCAGCAGGAAGGTAACTGAATATCTGTTTTTCTTAATGAGCATAATTAGGTACAGCTTTTTGACAGCTCGTAGACTGGGGTCTAGGCATTATTGTGAGAAATGCATTTCACATATTGTACATAGCTCTATATTTACGTAATTTCTATTGTACACAGAGCGGAAAGGTCTCCTCTAAGTGAGATGAGCCATTAGACACGGGCGTCCATTTGAAACAGGGCCGTGTACTCCTGCCTGCAAGTTTGAAAGGATTGGGGGTTGGGAATTCTGGCAATGGACTCATAATCACTAGCTACTTTATTCACTCACTCATTGTATTAAAAATATTTGTTAAACTTTCAAAATGGCAGGTCCCCAAAGATGGTGCTGTAATGAGGTTGCAAGTCCATGAGTTGAGGTGTTGGGTCCACCTACGCAGTCAGTCAACAGCGTTTATTGATTGCTCACTGTGGGCTGAAGTTTGGGCTGGTCCAACCTGCTCGTGCAGCGTGAATTGGTATTGGATGTCAATGAAGAGGAAGCTCTGAAATGTCACAGGTACATTTTGCTGGGACTGCCGCTCTCCTGAGAATCTTTCTGAACACAACAGACAAAGACACTAGAAAAGGGAAGACGTGGCCTCCTATGCATGCTGCTATGTATATACATTTTCCTCAAGGCAAAGCCTCCAAAATGTCTTTCTCAAGGTCAGTGGAGAATAAATACTCTGAATGGTGCGGATGCTCAGAAACGTGGTGTCTAGCAGGGCAGGCCTAGAAGAGTTCCTGGGTTTTTTCAGCCCAGACTGGGATTGGCTATTGATTTTCCAACTTTCCTTGTCATTATAATGGGAGAAAAATACAGCATAGTTATAGTTTGAAAACACAGGAACTCAAGATTTTCTCATTATTAAGGCGTATCCTTAAATATTTACATATTTGGTTAAATTAAAAGTGTATGTATTTGTCTTGGAAGTTGAGTTCAAAATGAAAACAATACCCTTAAGAGGTCTAAAACAATCCCATCAGGCAATAAATGCCAAGAAAAAGTTTTTAACTTCTCTCCATAAATATTGCTTATCATTTGAAATTAACACCTAACCATATTAACTTAGAAAAAAGTATACAAAGTTAGAAGGAATAGCATAGGTGTATTTATAAAACATCTAGATCTGCCAGGTCATTAAAAAAATCCTGAGTTTAGAACTTCTAAGGAAGCCCCCGCCCCAAAAACCAAACAAACGAAAAAACCTGAGGAGAGTTAATTTGATTTTTGTTTTTCAAAAATATCTGAGCCTATGCACAAACTGTAATGGTGAGAGTTGAAATCTATTCAGACTTTTCTACTAAAATATGTAGGTCTCATCCATAAGTCTGACAAACAGTAAGACAATACAATAATTTAACATGAGATTTAGAAGTATAAAAATATTTGAGATAGGGCTTCTTCCATACAAAATCAAAATATGGAATTCACATGCTTGAGTTAACTTCTGGTTAATATACAATTCATATAAAATGAAATTCAGGCCACTTTTCAGAAATTTGCAGACAGCATTCATCCTCTGAGTGGCGGTTTTAAAAAAAAAAAAAGAGGTATGATATATTTCAAGGAGCCCTTTTGACGTATTTTATTTCTAATTGCCCTTCCCCATGGAATTTTATTAGCAAAGATGTAATATGTATCTGTTGATGCACTGTGACCCTTCAGAGAACCACAAAGTATTACAATACCTAAGATTTTCTTTCAGCCCCCAGGAATCAATTTCACCCCCTTGGGGGCGGTATTGCCCCTGTTGAGAATAGATGGCCCTCGTTAATTCTTATTTCTAGACAGGGTATGGATATGATTTCTCTTTTTCTTCTTATCAATACATCATGGCTAAGAGATAAGCAGAGAAACTTTTGAAGACGTCTTTGAAGGTCTCAGGAGGGAGGGTGGCACAGAGGAAGAAGAGAAATCCGTTTTGCAATCGTTTATGTTCATTTTGCACGTGCTGTCCGGCTCGATTTACACAGCATCCCGTGTACACGGCCCCTGCGTTGCAGCAGTGTGGACCCAGCAGCCCGAATACACAGCCGCCCACCCACCCCTTCCCGCGGCCAGGGGACCCGCCACACTGCGCTCCAGCCCGTGGTCCCTGTTCCCGAAGACGAAGCCGAGCAGGTGAGGAGACTAGCGAGCGCTTTTGATGTTGCCAGCTCCCATTTGCCACCCAACTTTTTTCCCTTCCAAAACCTCTTAGCCAACTTCAAAGGCCTCCTTGCTTCTTGCCTTAATCCAGTGCACTGAGACCTCTAGTTCAAAGAACTTTCCTTAAACCCTCTTCTTAAACTGCAACCCAAACTTTTTTTTTTTTTTTTCTTTCCTTTCCACAAAGTAGCAATTACAGCTCGGTTGCGTGGCGATGGGGCTCGGCCGATCCGCTCCTGCTATTAATTAATCTCACAAAGGGGGCTCATTTCCTGGCATTCAAATTGACAAGAGAGCAGAGAACAGAAAACCCTTTCAAGCAGTTCCAGCTCACCGAGGGGAAGAGGTATCAGAGGAGAGACCCCGCAGTATTTGAGGTGGAGGGCGCATTTGATACTCCCTGTACATTCTGCTGATTGAATGATTTTTGTTCACGGAGAGCTCTTTACTAATCTTTTACCTGCAAAGGCTTAAACACAAGGCGGTGCGGCACGCATGGAGCTGAATTTTGACGGGGGCGAGATTTCCAGGAGCCGCTTTCGGGTCTCAGCCCAGCCGAATGCATCTTCTTGTGCATTACACTTCATTTTAAACAGAAAGTGTTCACTTGCTTCGCACAGAAAAGCCCTTGGAAGAGGAGGAGATGAAGAGAGGCCAGAAAGCAGCCTAACAGACAAGAGATTAAAGCTTTTTATTCAGTATCTCTTTTCGTATTCAAATGGTGCTAAGGGTTCTGTGAAAGTTAGAAGCCAGCAGCGTGTTCAGGAGGGCTTCTAAAGTGTGTACATGGATTTCCTGGGAATAGAAAAGGAAGCCACAGCCCGGGTAATGAAAGAAAGATAAGATGTCCTATATAAAACAACTCAAGAGTGATTCAATTACTTCAGCAAACCATCAAGGCCAGCTTTGAAGATTAGAGAAAACACTGTAAAAATTTAACAAAAAACTCCTGTTGAAGATTTTGTACCAGTAAATGTTTGTATACTCCGTGAATCGCTTAAGCTGTATTCTCCCTACATGAATATTGTTTACTTCTTCGCTTTGGGGGTGGAGGGAACCAATGCATTTTGATGGTACCAGCTATAGAAAAGGAAGGTCTTCTATCAAAAATAAATAAATAAATAAATACGAAAGAAAGAAAAAAAAAAATCTTTTGGAGTCAGAGCTTCAAAACACCCAGGTGTCTTTGATTAAAAGAAAATATGCTTGTGAATCTGAGGTCCCTCAGCGCAGTTTTGGTTAACATTGGGTGGTTGTGTTTTAACACAGAGTTAATGCACACAATGAAACCAAATGTCAGTGAAAGTCCTTAATAGAGAAAAGGACTTTTTTTTTTTTAACATATCTGTGTTTGTAAGGTTGAAAATACTTTTGTTAAAAAGGAAAGCAAAAGCCTTCTACTTGTGTAATGAACAAGATAAGAAGCAGCCTTAAATACTGTTCAGGGATCAAGCCAAGTGTTATGGCCTCCAAAATTCTTCAAACCCAGGTCACACTGAGCCTGGTGTTCTAGTCCGATTCACAGCATGGTTGGACTTTCTAAGCAGGAAGTCTTCAAAAAGACCCCCTTCCTTTTGTTAGAGTGGACTGTTGCCCTATTTGCTCTTCACCCCTCTGGGATCTCATCTGTCTTGTGATACTGAATCAACTTTGGACCTCTTCAGGATTTCCTTCCTTCGTTCTTTTTTCCTGCATATATCTTGACTGTTCTTCCTATCACCAATCAGAAATGCAATGAAACTTCAGTTCATGGAAAATTCTTTGAAAGCATTTTCAAAAAGCATTCTAAAGAACTTAAAAAGTGCATAATGTACCCCCTTCTTGGAGTTTTGTCTGAAAAAAAGAGGAGAAATAAGCTTGAATGCCGATCTCCATATGCAGTTCAAAGAGATTAATACAGAAATTCCAATTTTTTTGATCAAAGCCTTTTTTTTTTAAAGGTGAATTAAAAATTGTCTCAGAACAGTTCTAGGATGTTTTTGGTTCCATTAGGGCAGGGATTTTGACTCTGGTCAAATGCAGCAAACCTTGTGCAATTGAAGTTATCATTGCAGAACCATATGCAATGTCAAGTTCATGCAATGTAGGCATGAACAAATTCAAGTTTTATGTTTTGTACAACTGGGATTAATTTTTAAAAAGTCTTATCCAAATAGATAAAAATCTTACCCAGTGTCTATAAAAGTGGTCTATATTTAGCTTTATGTCTTTAACCAAAAAAAAAAAAAAAAAAAAGTGCCTTTCACAAAAGCACAGCCAAATTGGTCACTGACTGTTAACTTAAAAAATAAAGGTAGCAAATTTAATTTAAAAAGGAAAACAGTAGCTTTATGATAAAGATACCTTTGAGTAACTGGAAACCTTGGAAACCAGGAAGTCCCTCTGGCCCATGACCCCGGCTGAGTCCTACATTGCATCTAAGTCACCGGAGTGGGAACAGGTGGTGGTCTGCAGGTGGCAAGGGGCACACAGGTCCCCTGCACGGATCTCAGGGCTTGTTCTGCTGTGGTTAGACTACGGCTTCACTCCTGCGATTGTGTGTTTCCCCCACAGAAACCCTAGACTTCCCAAGTCCTCAGAGCCACCTTTGAGGGATGGTTCTGAAGGCAGCTGCAAAGGATGCTGGACGTGGGGACAGCAGACAGAACACTTAGAACCTCGTGTTATTGAGACCGTTTTCGGGACACATAGAAAGGGCTCACACTTCACAGAGAGCTGTTTCCAATGTCCTGGAAGTGTGTGTCTGAGTTTACATAGGGAGGTGTAGTAAGAGGAGAGATAGATCTGGAATCAGAGGCAGGGAGGTAGAAAAGAGAGTCACAGAGATTAGAAAGAGAGAGCAGAAACAAAAGGAATGACACGATTTTTTCTCTGCATTTGTAGCTCTTTGCTTAGACTCGGTCTCCTCTCTAAGACAGGAACCCCTGTACCGATTCCTTTGTCAGCACCCACCTTGCCATTAACCAGTGTTCCTAGGGAAGCACGGAGGATTTGTCCAAAAAAAAAAAAAAAAAATTCTAAGCAGCACTCAGTAAAGAGCACACAGGGTTGAAAATACACTTTTTGATGATGATAATTATATATCAAAATGTTTCAGAAAAAAATTGGCTGCAGAGTGTTTTATTTTTCTACGATCATCATAAGGCTGTAAACCCAAGGAGTTTGAAATGCGAACCCTTCCTGGCAACTTTAATACACGAATCACAAAGGTGTGTTACTGTGAATACACGTTGTGAATGTGTTCACAACATCCGGGCTGAAGTAGCACATCCCATCTGCCAGTCTCCGTGATCAATACGAATGCTGGAGGATCACATCTACTGCACTATTCAGTATCCAATACGGAGGGGACTAAAATGCTAAGAATAACTGGGCTGTAATCCAGCACTGCAGTAGCCAGAGAAGATAATAATCCAAAAGTAACCTGAGAAGATAGGGTAATATATTTTCCCTCTGAGAAATCGAGCTGTAATTAGATTGGACAATGAATTAAGGAATTCACAGAATCTTGTGTGCAACAATAAAATAAAATCAGGCTTAAATATTACTTATCATAGGCCCATCTTTTAGCTTCTGCATTTAGAGAAAAAGTCCAGGCTTAGAGAACATGAATAATAGTTCTCGCAGGTACAGTATCTCTGGACCTGGAGGTCTTAAAAAAAAGGTCCTTTCCCTTGCTGGGAAATATACCCACCTATTTATTTTTGTACTGCTTAATTTTCTGTGGTATGGAAATTCTTACTCTCTGTCTCTCTTTCTGTTTCACCATCTCTCTCTCTGTATTTCTGTCTCTGTCTCCCCCAGCCAAACACACACACGTCTGAGGACGAAACTATGCAGTACAGGTATTTTGCCCATTTAGTTATTTTCATGTTCCTCCTAATTAGACTTAAATGTACCCAAATCTGTCCACATATTATTAATAGAACCAAAAGAGTAGTGATATTTCATATTTAAACCTGTAGGGCATTTCCCCACAAAGATGGAAGGATTTAGATTTGAGAAGCCTTTACCCTATGACTGAACAAATAAGTGATATCCTGAGTTCATTTTTCAAGGAGATATCTAACTTCATTGTTTGTGAGAAGTCAGTTTTACGAACTAAATTGATACTAGACTCTGACCTTTGAATCTTTAGAATATGCAATACCAATTTTTTCAAAGTAAGATGTATGCTTTAATCAATTAACCTAAAATATAGTGCAAATTCCCAATTAGTCTCAGATTAGCACGAATATGTTATAAAGAAGAAGATAAATATTAGAAGGAGACTACAATAGAAATTTTTCTTCTGAAACTAAAAATAATTATATTTTATTCCTTTCCTAAATAAGCAGCTATTAGAATCACGAATTGTATAAACTCTTCTGTGTAGATATTAAAGCAATCTCCATGCCTCTGAGTGGGAAGTAAAGAAAAAGAACAGTACTAAGGCATTCTAATGGATACCATGAGATCTTCAGATCACAGGGGTACAACCTTGCTCATGTTAGTAAAGCCTTAGTGTTTAAAAGACAAAAACACAGTATTCAAATTCGTTAAAACAAGACTCGCTCTAAAGGATCCTAATTTCTTTAGGACTTCCAAAATGAGCTTTCTTAAGGGAACCTAAGTCCTTTCCAATTGTTAAAAGAGCATAATGATTTCTGATTTCTATAGCAAGTGTCTTGAAGTTTTTATGCTTAATTTATTGAGAAGGCTTGATGCAGCTTGATTGCATCCTCGTAAGCTTGGCGTGAATTCCATTTTTATTGAGCAGTCTTGTTGAAAAGTCTCTAAAACACATGTCAACACATCCAGTAATATGACGGGAGATTTGTCCTTTCTACTGTTAACCTGAGAGTAAGGCTGGAGGGAAAATGTCTCATTGAAATACAGTCATAGTGTAAAAGCCCCAGGAAAGTGAACTCACACCTGAGCGGTCATTTGCCATCAAAGGCACTAGCAGCCCTTCCGCCACCATTTCCTCTACAATGTCCTCTGTCCATTGATTTCCCGCAGCAGACAAGAATGCCAGATGGAACAAATGCTCAATAATTACTTAAAATCTAAATTGTCTCAGCTAATGTGACTGAGTTGTCAAGTGAGGTTGACATTGTTTTATTTTTATTTATTTAATTTTTTTTAACATCTCTATTGGAGTATAATTGCTTTACAATATTGGTTAGTTTCTGCTGTATAACAAAGTGAATCAGCTACACATATACATACATCCCCATATCTCCTCCCTCTTGTGTCTCCCTCCCTCCCACCCTCCCTATCCCACCCCTCTAGGTCATCACAAAGCACCGAGCTGATCTCCCTGTGCTATGCGGCTGCTTCCCACTAGCTATCTATTTTACATTTGGTAGTGTATACATGTCCATGCTACTCTCTCACTTTGTCCCAGCTTACCCTTCCCCCTCCCCGTGTCCTCAAGTCCGTTGTCTACATCTGCATCTTTATTCCTGTCCTGCCCCTAGGTTCATGAGAACCATTATTTTTTTTTAGATTCCATATATGTATGTTAGCATACGGTATTTATTTTTCTCTTTTGACTTACTTCACTCTGTATGACAGACTCTAGGTCCATCCACCTCACTACAAATAACTCAATTTCATTTCTTTAGTTGATTTTCAATGTTGTGTTAGTTCCTGGTGTACAGCAAAGTGATTCAGATATATATGTATATATATAAATATATATATATATATGTATGTATTCTTTTTTATAGTCTTCTCCATTATAGTTTACTACAAGCTATTGAATATCATTCCCTGTTCTGTACAGTAGGACTGTGTCGTTTATTTTTTATATATATAGTAGTGTGTATCTGCTATCCCAAATTCCTAATTTATCCCCCCACCCAACATTTTATTTCATCTCCTTTCCAGGTAGCTTCACTAGTTTGTTCAAGGAGATACTGATTGAGGAAGTAATGGGAAGAACTCATTCATTCCTTATCCCTTCACCTGGCTATGGAAGCTCTTCACGGCTAAAGCATTCTTCTTTGCCTAGGACACAGTCTTCTGAAAGAGTGCACACCTTGGTTTTAATCTGGGAGACTCTGGAACTTCATTTCAGACCATAGTGCTTTCTACCATACAGGTAACTCACACAAGTGATCAATGTTTGAAGCAAGGTAAAAATAAGAATACTGCATTTCTCACACCTACAAAACTGCAGAGAAGAATTTTTTATTCCATGTGAAGGATGGTAACTTGACACCAACTTCCTAAAGCAATGGTAGTCTTAAGCACAGGTACATGCAGAAAATATCTGTGAATCTAAGCCTACCCCTGAGATTTGGCATGGGTGAGTCACTTGTATACTCAAACAAATGTGTTCAGAAATCTGATTTTCCATTTAGGCAGGAGAGTGACTGAACTCAGAAATCCATGTTAGATCTGTCAGCATATCCTTATCATATACAAGAATAAAGTTAGTACACACATATCACAAGGAGTGCCTTAGCCTCTGGCATTTGCAGTAGAGTTGTGATTCTGTAGGGGTAACAAAAGAAACTATTAACTAAAATGTTCTCTAACATTTTATAATGGTTTTATGTAGACCAGGATTTACTTAGATCAGTTAGAAAAATGAAAATTTAATAATGTAAAATTAAAAATATACACTTTAAAAGCATTTTTGCCATGATTTATTAGAAGGAAGCAAAAAGGCTGCTTAATAGAATCTTTACCTTTTTATTGAGTCTTATCATGGTATAGACACAGAGTTTATAGATACAGTCTTTTGCATTTAAATATGTCCAAGAAGACAGAATAATCAGAATGATTAAGAACATATTAACAATGTAAAAAAGTCTATTTTTTATATACTAATCTGGTTCCTCCGAATGGTATAAAACTGTTCATAAGGAACCAAGTTTGTTATTTGTTTTTTTAATTTTGCAAACTGTTAAATACATTTAAATTAACGGTATTGTTTATAACGATATCTTTGTTAGGCATAGACACCTCATGTTATATTTTCCTATTTTATGAGAGATATTAGCAAATTATGAGATGGGGATTTTTCAAGTTAAATTTTTCATGGAATTCCAATCACCATTTTAGAAATGTCACTCTGCCTGGACTGATGTTCAGTTTCCACATTGATACAGATAATGCTGGTTCAGTTAAAGTTAATTCAAAAGTTTGAAAGGGGAGATATTTCAAAGTGCTTGCAAAATAAAACTGGGGAAAAAAAAGCAAATGTTAAGTTATTCAATAAATTAGTAAAAAGTATCACTATGGAAACCCCTCTTCCTCTGTGTTCCTCCCACATGGTTGCCTTCTGAGCACGTCCGCCGTGTGCTGTGAGTTTAAGGTGTGGAGTGGGGTGGTCCAAGCGCCTCTGGGTTTTAATTTGTTTCTGCATCATCTCTTTTCTTCCACAATGTGTCCCATTGATGCCAAATCCGGCCTCTGGACCCTGACACCGAATTAAATCTTGGAGACAGAGTTTTGGGGGGAAGTAGAAAAGAATAGTTTTATTGCTTTGCCAGGCAAAGGGGGCCACAGTGGGCTAATTGCCCTCAGAACTGTGTGTCCCCACCTGGAGGGGGTAGTGAGGAGTTTTATAGCAATGGTTCAAAGAGGGCGTGGTCAGCTCGTTGACATTCTTCTGATTGGTTGGTGGTGAGGTAATCGGGAGTCGGCATCATCAACCTCCTGGTTCCAACAGGTCTGCGGTCTCCATGCTTGTGGGCAGCAGACAGGTAACTTCTCCCACCTGGAGGGGGTTTCAGTATCTGCAAAACAGCTCAAAGATATTGTTGTGTGCATCCCTTGAGGGGAACCAGGACCCTGCCCCAAGGCTGCACTGTTGTTTCCTGACTGCTCCTCCCTCCTCTCTGCATCCCCTCCTTTCCCTGATTAGCATCTGTTTGAACCTGTCTGTTGGAACTAAGGGAAGGTCATGGAGGCTGAATGAAGTATTGCCTGTAATCAAGAAATGGAAAGGCTTTCGTGCCCAGGAGCCCCACAGGGTCCTGCTCTGTTTCACTGTCAGTGTGGGAAGCCCTCCAATCCTCTTCTGATGGTGTATAAGAGTCATATGTGGATTGAAAATTTACTCTAGCTCCAGAAGAGGCATTGGTACTTTAATATAGTTCCATTTAATTTTCGTTCTATGGTTGTGTTTGGTGGTTAAGGGATACCAAACAGGTGCTATTTTACTACTGGTTCACTGCCTTTAATGCTATTATTTACTGCTAGGGAAACATGTTTTTGTCATCTATATGTGTGTTGGGGAAAAATGGCTGCTATTTCAAGGAACTGTGATTTACACAGACAGTATATGTTCCTTAACTTGGTAAACCACAGCATTTATTTTCTGGCAACTTAAGTTATTTGTTTTGGGAGAAAATATGTGTTGACTGAAACATTTGAATATGTTCACTAATAAGGGGAGCTCAGTCATGATGTGGATATTTATCAGATGTGCTGGCTTGAGGAGGGACCATAAGAGGAAGGGAAAGTACAGATGGGAAGAGAGAGGAAGGACCAGAGTCAGGAGGAAGTAAATGGGTGGAAGTGATTTAACCTCAGGAACAAGCATGGTCTGGGGCTGACACCAGAGATGGGTCATATTTCCTTGGAAGGATTGCCTTTGTTCGGACATAGCGCTCAAGCCTGTCATCCAGGAAAGGTAGAGTAAGATTCAGGGTGGAGGCTGTTCTGGTCTCTGAATCAGCCAGGCTGCCTGCTTATGGGGGTAAAGAGGGCTACATGGGCACACGTGTGCCACTAACTCAACTCCCTAAATCCCCCAGTGTGGATGCTTGTTTCTTACTCCTTTTGTCTAAAGAACCCAATTTTTAATGTTTATGTTTGGACAATATGCAAAATACGTTATCTCTAAAGTTAGAACACTTATCTTGTAGTATTTGTAAGGCATAATTTATAGGTCACTCAAAATTTCCAATTTACTTGATGGGTCATATCCTACTGACAAAGGAGAGGAGATGAAATAGTCTCAGAGAATGAAGATGAGCAAAGATGTGGGGAGTCTATTGGTCAAGAAAGGTCCAAGAGCAGAACTAGCCAAAAGCTGGGGCTGAGGACAGAGGTAGTGACGGACACACACAGGGAAGAATTCAAACCAGCCCGTCATTACCAAGTGAAAACCAAGTAAAGCACATCAAACCTTCTGATCGTTAAGTTGTATATATCAAATAAATCTACTGGTTGATTAGACCAATTCCCCCTGTTTCATATTGCAACAATGCTTAAGTGGGCTAACTCAAACAAAACATTCTGTTTTCTAAACTTGGAACTTCTTTGTACTTTCTGATAACTTTGTAATGTATGTTTTCTTTCTCAAATATTATGATTCTTATCTAATTTAACAATTAACCATCTCATCTTTGATTTGTGAGAAACAGCTTTCTAAAAGTAGTACTGACACCTTTTAAAACCTAATAAGTTAATGCTCCAGGAAAGCAAACAGCCAATTCCATCTTTTTGTGAAAAGTAGGCATAGTTTTGGTAAAAAATCATCAGTGAATAACATTACATTACAAAAAAAGTCTTGGAAACAATTACAGAAATGCATAAGCATAGCCTACATAGGAAGTAGGATTACTCCTCTAGCTTAAAAAATATAAGATTTTGATTATAAGATTTAAAATTATCTTGCACATTTTTTTGTTTTCTAGAAACATATCACACTATTTAAATGACACATTTTAGTCTTGAAATTTGACATTTTTTGCCAATAAAAATTTAAAAAAAATATTTGTATGTAGATAATTCAAATTGTACTTTCTTAAGTATATTAGGGATCTCAAAAATCTTTATGCAGGAAGGCAAAGCATTTTTCAAGATAATTAATTTTGGAGTTTACATGTATTATTTTTTACATTTCAATAAGTTGCATATTATTATGAGATCAACAAAGTTCCAGATGGAAGTGTGTGTGAACATTGCTGAGAGTGGAATACTGTGTGCTTTTCCAATGGACTTCAGTTATAGAAACACCTGTACTTTATAAATTTGTGCTGACCTACTGTGAAATTATGTTGTGTTGAATAAGCCTTATATTTTCTCATTCCTCATCTGTGGGTGAGGTGATCTACTTGCTATCAACTGTGGGTGTAGCTGTTTGTATTGAAGAAAATAAACCATATGAAGCTATTTTGAATATTTTATATTCTTCATCTCACAATATACATCCTTACTTAAATATGTTCTGTAATTTACACTTATTAATTTCATAATTTTTAGATCTAAAGTCATGCCAAAAATCTACAAAAAGACAAATATTTCTATTCTCATAGGGTTAGAAATTAAAAACCTTTATTTGGAAATAGTCAAAGATTAATGTCAAAGAAGTCCAAATGCTTCTGTTATTTTTGATTCACATTTCTGTTTGAGAGGGGGAAAATCTATGGTGTCATATACTAACGCACAAATATGGAATCTAAAAAAATGGTACTGATGAACCTAGTGGTAGGGCAGGAATAAAGACGCAGACGTAGAGAATGGACTTGAGGACGCAGGGCGGGAAGGGGAAGCTGGGACAAAGTGAGAGAGTAGCATTGGCATATATGCATATATTGGCATATATGTACTACCAAATGTAAAATAGATACCTAGTGGGAAGCAGCTGTATCGCACAGGGAGATCAGCTTGATGCTTTGTGACAACCTAGAGGGGTGGGATAGGGAGCGTGGAAGGGAGGCTCAAGACGGAGGGGATATGGGGATATATGTATACATATAGCTGATTCACTTTGTTGTACAGCAGAAACTAACACAACATTGTAAAGCAATTATACTCCAATAAAGATATATATATATATATATATACACACACACACACACACACAAGAAAATCTATGGTGTCAAAGTAACTGACAAAGGTTGAGAAAATACAACAAAAAGCTTGGGTAAAAATAATACATCATCTTGATAGTTTATCTTCAATATGGAAATACTGACCATCCGTACATTTAAGAGCATAGTGATGATAAACTGATATTTTTCTTTCAGTTTTTATCTTGATATTTGGACTTCAATTGTTAAAGCCAGAATTTTCAGATTGCATATGATTGGAACATTGCAGTTTTCATAATTAAAAGTTAGAAATTTCCCTCACTGTTAATATGCTAAGCTTTATCAGCGATGTGTATAACAGAACTGCAATGGAAAGATAGGATGCAGGATTTTATGAAGGAGGCAAATGCACCAAGCGTCTGCGTACCCCAAATCTCTGTTGCGTGGCTCTCCATTTTAACCCTTAATCACTTCCAGAAGCACACTCTTTTGGCTCTAGTTTCCTATCTCAAGTAAAAGAGAATTCTGGGGAAATAAATTGTTCACTGAGAGGAGGTTTCCTACTCAGGTTTGGTTTAGAAATGGAATAATAATTTCTGATATCATTTTATACTTATTTTCTCCATCCTGGGATTATTTTTGGATCTTAAGCATCCACAGATAGTAAACCATATGCTGCAGTCTGCTGGGTTGTATGGACCATGAACCTGTTACGACAAGCATAAATCAGTGTGAAACTCATAGACTATAACTTATATTCAATTTATTACTAGAGACACATTTATTGGGCTAGAATTTTTACAGTCTCATAATATTCTGTGAAGCTCACCATAAACTATTAACGAGAGAGGAACACAATTAATAATGAACATCCCAGAGCAGTTATTTTCAGAAAGTTTTTGACCCTGAGAATGAAATTAGTTAAGATGGGTTTCAGATAATAAACATATACCCTTAATCTGCTAAAATACCTGAAAAGAGATGTATCAACCTGATATCCTCATTTGAGAAACATAAATTGCATTAAGAATTGTGTAAAGTATGAAGGCTTTTAAATATTGATACCTTTGTATTATATTATAAAATATTTATTCTCAGTCCCATTTTGAATGTGTCAAACCAGTCCTGATCTTCTGGCATCATTTGAGGGCAGTTCAATGTGTTAAAAATAGTCTTATAGACAAAATTTTACTAATTCATTTTACTTAATTTAGGTCACTTGGTTTAAATGATTTTAAAGTATTAACTTTTCATTTATATTTTTTCTGTAGTGCTTATTTTAATAAATAATGTCCACAGCAGTTAAGTGTATTATCACTGAAGTATCACATGGCATTGCAACCTTAATGAAAGTGACTTAATTAACTTGTCAGGCTTTATCAACGACTGAATAAATAGATAAGCCCATTTCAGTGGCTGGGTGGTTTTTTTTTTTCTTTTCATTTCGCTTATGCTGATTCCAGCTGCCTAAATTACACTCATATTTATAGACCTCTTCATTGATCTATCACCAAAGAACCCAGCTGTCAGTGCCTTTCCTCATGTAACAGGACTGTCAGTGTGGGTAGACCACCCCCCAATACACACACACACACACACACACACACACACGCCTTCATAAAATAACACACGTGGATTTCTGAGATTTCTGCAACAATGTATTAGTTCGCACCATATGAAATTGCCAATGTTTGCTTTGCCTAAAAAGAAGGTATGATTTTGGGGTCTATGGAACTACTATTTATCATCATTTTTGTTTAGTTATGAAGCAAGAGGGAAAGCATCTTACCCTAACTTCCCATAGTCAAAACAACCCACCTGAAGCCTGATGTCTGGCCATGCATAAGCCACACAGAAAATACCGGCATTTCCGGTTGGTAGCAGGGCTGCAAATATCTGTGATACATATTGAAACATTAATAAGATTATAAAATTAGAATCTGTATTTAGTACCCAGTTTGTATTTCTTTTTTAATTTAAATACCTGTGTGTAAATTATTCACAAATCTCCCACTTTTCATAAAACACACCTAAAGTCGGAAATGAAAGTTTGCTTTCATTCCTCCAGCTCTTACTCATTTGCAACATATATTGTCCAGGGTTTTTTTTTTTTTCCCTTTGAGTTTATGCAGGCAGGCACACACATACACCTGTGCCCAGGCACACACGCACACAGGCATGCACACACACACACAAAAACATATATATTTCACAAAAATACAATCGTGAGAAGAATGGGTTCATAAGACCTCATTGGTCAGTATTGAACGAGACTTGCAAAGGTAACTAAAACTACCTAATGAAACTAGTAACTGGAGAAAAGCAGCAAGAAACTGGGGCAGAGATGTGGGAGCCCAGGAAACACTCCATACCTTGTAATGACACACTGGAACCTATGGTGAGTTTGGAAGCCTCCAGGACTTTGCAGGCCCTTTTTCACCTCTGTTTTGTCCCTTTCCCAAGCTAAGTTCATTGAAATACCTCATATATTAGCTTCCTATTACTGCTGTAACAAATTGCCTCAAACTTAGTGGCTTAAAACAGCATGAATTTATTCCATTACAGCTCTAGAGGTTAGAAATCTGAAATGGATCTCACTAGGCTAATATCGAGGTGTGGGCAGAGCTGTATTCCCTCTGGAGGACCCAGGGGAGAATCTGTTTCCTTGGATTTTCCAGTTTTCCCACATTCCTTGGCTCATGGCCCCTTCCTTCCCTTCAAAGTCTGAAGCGTAGCATCTTCAACTCTCTCTTTGATTGAGTCTTCTGTCTCCTTCTTGCATTTATTAGAACCCTTGGGAATTCCCTGGTCGTCCAGTGGTTAGGACTCTGTGCTTCCATTGCAGGGGGCACAGGTTTGATCCCTGGCCGGGGAACTAAGATCTCGCAGGTCACTTGCGCGGCCAAAAAAAGAAGAAGAAGAAAATAAAAAAGAACGCCTTCTTTCATATTAGAACCCTTATAGTTACATTGAGCCTTCCTGGATAATCCCAGATAACCTCTTCAAGCTCAGCTGATTCACAACCTAATTCCACCAGCATTCTTAATTTCCCAGTAGCATGTGGCTGGACATATTCGCAGCTTCTGGGTCTCAGGGTGCAGGCATTGTTGGGGGCTAATATCCTGCCCATCATTCCTCATATGCAGTTTTCAGTCAGACCACACAATGGCTTGAAACAGTTGCACCATGATTTGTTTGTCCTGTGCGGAGGTCTTTTAAACCCTACATTCAGATCATGGGATTCTTCTGGTCAAAATCCTCCAAGGATTTCCAATTTCTCTGTGAGATAATAATAAACTCCTTAAAATGGCCTCCACAGCTGTTCAGGACTTGCCACCCCGTTGATGCTCTACCTCCTAGCATTTTTTCCCTCCCTCCTACTGTCCTAGCCATGCTGGACTCCTCGGTGTTCCTCAACACACCAGGCACTCTCTCGCCTCAGGGCCTTTGCAAGCGCTGTTTCCTCTGCCCAGACCACACCTTCCCCTGACATTCATCATCGCCTTTACTCACATGTTGGCCTCTCTGTGAGACCTGCCCAGCTGGCCACCCTAACTAACCTGGCAGGGGCCATGCCCTCGCTGTTCCCTGCTCCACCTTTTTCCCGGAATGTTCACTGGCATCGCATATTTTATTTATTTGCCTTCTTCAAGATCTGTCTTTGCCCACTAAAACGTTAGCTCCACGAGGGAAGAGCTTGTTGTCTCTTTTGTTCACAGCTCTCTGTGTCTCCCACGTCTTTTATAGTAGATGCTCACTAAACATGGGTTTAATCCATGTACTATGGCATAGGCCTCTTACATGTCCTGCAACACGTATGATGATCTCCCTAATGCCTGCATATTAAAATTTATATTTAACCATCTGTATGTTGTAAATAACAGCACCAAAACTCAGCATTCAGCAATTTCATTCAACAAAAGTTTATTGGGAACCACCAGGTCAGGCACTGTATTTTACATGTTCTAGCTCAGTTAACCCTAATTTCTTTTCATTACTATACCATGGCATTTGCACATGCTAAGTTTAAGTATTGCTTTGGGAAATGTTTGTATCACACAGAAGTTTGTGTGCGAGAGAGAGACAGAGAGAGACAGAAAGACAGACAGACACAGAGAGATTGTGTTTGGGTTCTATGCAAAGTTTTCTTACTGTGTGGGTTGCCCAGACGTTGAAAGATATTGCCATAGAGGCAGGGCAAGTATGGGGTAGCACAAAAGAACGTAGAGACGAAAAAAATACGATGGCCTTAACGTGAACAGAGTTTCCATAGAAAAAGATGGTGGTAACTAAAAGCAGAATATCAGTTTTTAAATTGAGCAAAATTATCTATTATAGCAAAAGTGTATTTTAATGTGTGAACATAACTCCCTCCTCTAATCAGTACCTAATAACAATAATACTATAACTTCTATGATAAAACTATCTGTGATCATGCAACCATGGAAAACATCAGAAACATCTGATCATATATGAGCCATCAATTTTTAAATTGAGCAAAATTTATTTAATTATACTTCTGTCTCTTCCACTAGAATTGAACTCCTGGAGGGCAGGGAGCTGCATGCCCTGTAGGACTCCACAGTTGACAGTGTCTGCGTTCTTCACTCAAAGGTTCCATTTGGGAATATTTTCTATTAAATGTTGACAATTGCAGGTATTTGTTTTCAACTTAAAAATTATTTCCTTCTCACGGAGGGTCTGAAGTTATTGAATTCTGGACTTAAATCTGTTTTATGTTAACCCAGTTTGATAAAACAGGATGGAAGCCTAATGTAGATAAAATAATACATGCTCGATAAACCATCATAAATATCTTTTGCAATGTAGAACGATGGATCTTATATTGTAAATAAGTGTATGTATAGTAACTTCATAGAAGAGCACCCGTTTTCTTAGCATTCTATGTTCAAAACCAGAAGCAGTTGGAAAATCAGCCATGGACTTTATTTTGTAGATTTCCCATTTGAGCGCACCACAATGGATAAAAAGGAGGAGTAAACCGTCTGACATGCTATTTATCCAGCTATAAAATTATCATAATTACAGAAAGTGAGATATTTTGGTATTTGAAAGAGCTTATTAGTTCTTTGAATAATATTTATAAACAAATATTTGCATTTAAAATATATATAATTATATGAAGCATAATCGAAGAAACTAGTTTTAGGGTTGTAAATTAATGGTTATTTATAGTTGCCATGAAATTGATAGGGATTTTAGATATTCAAAAAAGTGTCTGTTTATAAATGAGTCATATTCACTCCCTTGGGGACACAAGAATTATTTAAGGCTTCTCACAGATGTTCCAGGATCAATTTACGTAGAGTGTGAAAAACTAGTGACATATATATGAACTATATGGAAGGTGAATCCATATTTATACCTGAAAAACGAATCAATGCACAGCACCACCAAGAGTACAGGAGATATTCTATATTTGCCTATGATAGTCCAGCTGTGAATATACAGATCTGATGAATGTCTGCCACTGTTGAATTTAGTATGCTAATAAAGGTGCTGTCCCTCACAAATCTAGAAATCCTTGGTGTTAAGACAACCCACAAGTTCTGTAGATAACGATTTTCAATATTTTCTCATACTTTTACATTTAATTTTTTTAATTAATAGACTTTAATTTTAAAGCAGTTTTAGAGTTACGGAAAAAATGAGCAGAGGAAAAAAAAAAGAGCTCCCATACACACCTTCTGCATCTTTCCCATTTCCCCTTGTTATTAACATCTTGTCTTAAAGGGGTACATTTGTTACAATTGATGAATGAATATTGATATATTATTGTTTACCAAAGTTCACAGTTTACATTTTGGTTCACTCTTTGTGTTGTACAGTATGTGTTTCCACGGATGTCGCGTATCTATTATTAATACCACATAGAAGAGTTTCACTGCCCTAAAAATCCCCTGTGCACCATCTAGTCATCACTCCCCCACTCTCTGAACTCCCAGCAACCACTGATCTTTTTACTGTGACTGTATTTTTGCCTTTTCTAGAAAGTCATATAGTTAGAACCGTGCAGATTGGTGTCTTTAGCTTAGCAATATGCTTTTAAAATTTCTGCGTGCCATTTTGTGGCTTGATATTTCATTTATTTTTACTGTTGAATGATAATCCCATTGTATGGATGTACCATAGTTTGTTTGCCCCTTCACCTATCCAAGGACATCTTGGTTGCCTTCTGTTTTTGGCCTTATAACATCGTGAATAAATACTGAATAAACTTCCATAAATATTTGTATGCAGATTTGTGTGTGAACATACGTTTTCAACTCATTTGGATAAACATTGAGGTGTGTGATTGCTGGATTGTAAAGTAAGACTATGTTTAGCTTTGTAAGAAATTGCTGAGCTGTCTTCCAAAATGACTGTGCCACTTTGCATTCCCAAGAGCAATGAACAAAGGTAGGTGTTGCTCCACATTCTTGCCAGCATTTAGAACTGCATTTGCTTTAGATTTCAACATTATAGTAGATATGATAGGTATGTAATGGTATCTCATTGTTATTTATTTTGCAGTTCTCTAATGACATATAATGCTGAGTACTTTTTCATGTACTTATTTGCCATCGGTATATCTTTGATGAAGTGTCTGTTCAAATCTTTTTCCCACTTTTAAATTGGGTTGTTCATTTTCTTATTGTTCAGTTTTGAGAGTTTTTTGTATATTTAGAAGTCCTTTATCAAATATGTGTTTTTAAAATATTTTCCCCCAGTATGTAGTTTGTCTTTTTACTCCCTATGAGTTGCTTTCACAGTGCAGACTTTTAAAATTTTAATGAAGTTCAAAAATATCCATTTACTTCATGAATTATGCTTTCTGTGTTGTATCTAAAAAGTCATCACTGAATCCAAGGTTACCTAGATTTGATCTTATATTATTTTCTAGAAATTGTATAATTTTAAATTATACATTTAGGCTTATGAACTATTTTGAATTAATTTCTCCCAGAAGGTGTAAGGTTGGGTTCCAGATTGAGTTTTTGGTATGGGGATGTCCAGTTGTTCCAGCATTCTTTGTTAAAAAGAATAACTTTTCTTCGTTGAAAATTGCCTTTGCTCCTTTGTCAAAGATCAGCTCACTATATTTGTGTGGGTCTATTTCTGGGCTCTCTCTTCTGCTTCATTGATCTATTGCCTATTCTTTCACCAATGCTGCACTTTCATGGTTATTGTAGCTTTATGGTAATTCTTTTTTTTTTTTTTTTTTTTTTTAGATAGTAGTCATCTTTTCTTTTTTAAATTTATTTATTTATCTATTTATTTTTGGCTGTGTTGGGTCTTCGTTTCTGTGCGAGGGCTTTCTCTAGTTGTGACAAGTGGGGGCCACTCTTCATCGCGGTGCATGGGCCTCTCACTGTCGCGGCCTCTCTTGTTGCGGAGCACAGGCTCCAGACGCGCAGGCTCAGTAGTTGTGGCTCACGGGCCTAGTTGCTCCGCGGCATGTGGGATCTTCCCAGACCAGGGCTCGAACCCGTGTCCCCTGCATTGGCAGGCAGATTCTCAACCACTGTGCCACCAGGGAAGCCCGCTTTATGGTAATTCTTGAAGTTGGATAGTGTTAAGTCATTTGACTTTGCCCTTCTTCAATATTGTGTTGGTTGAGTTTTTTGCCTTTTCATAAACTTTAGAATTAGTTGGTTGATATACACAAAATAACTTGCTGCAATTTTAATTGGGATTGTGTTGAATCTATAGATCAACTTGGCAAGAACTGACAGCTCAACAATATTGAGTCTTCTTATCCAAGAACAGGGAATATCTCCCCATTTATTTAGATCATCTTTGATTTCTTCCAGCAGAGTTTTGTAGTTTTCCTCATGTAGATCTTGTACATATTTTGTTAAATTTATACCTTCTTTCATTTTTTGGACACTATTGTAAATGACGTGGTTTTAATTTCAAATTCCAATTGCTTGTTGCTGGTGTACAGGAAAGCAATTGACTTTTGCATATTAGACTTTTATCTTGGCACCTTTCTATATTTTCTACATAGACAAGCATGTCACCTGTGAACAAAGAGTTTTATTTCTTCCTTCCTAATCTGTATACCTGTTATTTTCTTTTCTTGTTTTATTGCATCAGCTAAGCCTTCTGGTACGATGTTGAGTAGGAGTGGTAAGAGAGGGCACACTCGCCTTGTTTCCCATTTCAGAGGAAAAACATTCACATCTCACTGTTAAATATGTTTGCTGTAGGTTTATTTATCTATTCTTTATCAAGCTGAAGAAGGATAGGCCCTTGGCTTCATTGATTTTCTCTGTTGATTCCCTGTTTTCATTTCATTGATTCCTGTGCTAATTTTTTATTATTTCTTTTCTTCTGCTTAGTTTAGATTTAATCTGCTTCTTTTTCTAGTTTCCTAAGGTAGAAGCTTAGCTTATTGATATTAGATTTCTTTTCTAACATGCATTTGATCCTATAAATCTCCCTCTAAGTACTGCTTTGATTGCATCTCACAAATTTGATAACTTGTATTTTTGTTTTCATTTAGCCCAAAGTATTCTAAAATTTCTCTTGAGAATTCTTCTTTGACTCACATGTTATTTATAAATATGCTTTGTAATCTTCAAATATTTTGGTATTTTCTAGTTATCTTTCTGTTATTGATTTCTATTTTAATGCACTGTGGTATGAGAACATGTGTTGCATGATTTCTATTTTTTCGAACATTTTAAGGTTGGTTTTATAGACAGAATGTAGTATATCCTGCTGAATATCCATGTGAGCTTGAGAAAATGTTTGTTCTACTGTCGTTGAAGTATCCTACAGATGTTGATTAGGTACTTTTGATTAATGATGCTGTTCAGTTCAACTACATCCTTACTGATTTTCTGCCTGCTGGACCTGTCAATTACTGATAGAGAGGTATTAAAGTCTCCAACTCTAATAGTGAATTTGTCTATTTCTCTGTACAACCCTATCAATTTTGCCTGATGTATTTTTTTTTTAAACATCTTTATTGGACTATAATTGCTTTACAATGGTGTGTTAGTTTCTGCTTTATAACAAAGTGAATCAGCTATACATATACATATATCCCCATATCTCCTCCCTCTTGTGTCTCCCTCCCACCCTCACTATCCCACCCCTCTAGGTGGTCACAGAGCACCGAGCTAATCTCCCTGTGCAATGCAGCTGCTTCCCGCTAGCTATCTATTTTACATTTGGTAGTGTATATATGTCCGTGTCACACTCTCACTTCATCCCAGCTTGCCCTTCCCCCTCCCCATGTCCTCAAGTCCATTCTCTATGTCTGCATCTTTATTCCTGTCCTGCCCCTAGGTTCATCAGAACCATTTTTTTTTTTTTAGATTTTATATATATGTGTTAGCATATGGTATTTGTTTTTCTCTTTCTGACTTCACTCTGTATGACAGACTCTAGGTCCATCTACCTCACTACAGATAACTTAATTTTGTTTCTTTTTATGGCTGAGTAATATTCCATTGTATATATATACCACATCTTCTTTATCCATTCATCTGTTGATGGACACTTAGGTTGCTTCCATGTCCTGGCTATTGTAAATAGAGCTGCAATGAACATTGTGGTACATGACTCTTTTTGAATTATGGTTTTCTCAGGGTATATGCCCAGTAGTGGGATGGATGGGTCAACGGGTAATTCTATTTTTAGTTTCTTAAGGAACCTCCCTACTGTTCTCCATAGTGGCTGTATCAATTTACATTCCCACTAACAGTGCAAGAGGGTTCCCTTTTCTCCACACCCTCTCCAGCATTTATTGTTTGTAGATTTTTTGATGATGGCCATTCTGACTGGTGTAAGGTGATATGCCTGATGTATTTTGATGCTCTGTTGTTAGGCATAACGCATTACAATTGTTATATCATCTTGGACTTTTGATCACGTTTTCATTATGTAGTATTCCCTTTTATTCCTAATAATCTTTCTTTCTCTGAAGTCAACTTCATCTGAAATTAATAAAACTACTCCAACTTTCTTTGATTTTTGTTAGTATAGTATATTTTCTCCATTCCTTACCTTCAATCTAGTCTATAAAAAGTCACTCTACAAAGTCTAAATGTGAAAATCTCTATATAAAATCATTTTCCTGCAGATAACATTTCATTCAGTGTTATTTTTTAATTCACTCTGATAATCTCTGTTTTTAATTGGTATATTTAGACCATTCACATATAAAGTGATTAGTGATATAGGTGGATTCATATCTACCACATTTATAACTATTGTCTCTTCCTTGTTTCTTCTCCTCCTTCTTCTCCTGCTTCTCATTCTCCTCCTCCCCCTCCTCCTCCTTCTCCTCCTCCTCCTCCTCCTCCTCCTCCTCCTTCTTCTTCTTCTCCTTCTCCTTCTCCTTCTCCTTCTTCTTCTCCTTCTTCTTCTTCTTATTCTCATTCTCTCTTTCTCTCAGCTCTCTCTTCTTCTTCTCTTTTTCTACCTTATCTGGTTTTTATTATTTTATATGATTCAATTTTCTCTCCTGTCTTAGCATATAAATTATACTTTTTTACATTTTTAGTGTTTTCCCAAGAATTTTCAATGTACATTTACAACAAACGTACATCTACTCTCATATAACACTATACTGCTTCACCCATAGGCTAGTACTTTATAACAGAGTAGTACCCATGTCTCCCACTCATTCCTTATAACATTCTTGTCATTCATTTCACTTAACTATAAGCTATAGTACCCAACACATTGTTGCTATTTTTATTTTGAACATAATCTTATCTTTTAGTTAATTAAGAATAAGAAAAACAGATTGCATTTTACCTTCATGTATTCCTTTTCTAATAACTTTCTTTAGGTACATCTGAGTGTCTGATCTCTATCATTTTCCTTCATTCTGTAGAACATCTTTTAATATTTATCATGAGGTAGGTCTACTGCTCACAAATTTCCACAATTTTTGTGTTTGAAAATTTTTATTTCTCTTCACTTTTGAAGGATATTTTTCCTGGATACAGAATTCTAGGTTGGTGGCTTTTTTTTTTTTTTTAATTAATTAATTTATTTATTTATGGCTGTGTTGGGTCTTCGTTTCTGTGCGAGGGCTTTCTCTAGTTGCGGCAAGCGGGGGCCACTCTTCATCGCGGTGCGCGGGCCTCTCACTATCGCGGCCTCTCTTGTTGCGGAGCACAGGCTCCAGACGCACAGGCTCAGTAGTTGTGGCTCACGGGCCTAGTTGCTCCGTGGCATGTGGGATCTTCCCAGACCAGGGCTCGAACCCGTGTCCCCTGCATTGGCAGGCAGATTCTCAACCACTGCGCCACCAGGGAAGCCCCTAGGTTGGTGGCTTTTAACCTTCAATACATTTAATATTTCACTTTGCTCTCTTCTTGTTTGAATGGTATCAGAAGAGACGTGTATTGTAATTCTTATCCTTGTTTGTCTATAGATGGAATTTTTCTCCCCTTTGGCTTTTTCAACAT
Organism: Eubalaena glacialis; assembly: GCF_028564815.1. Classification (NCBI taxonomy): domain Eukaryota; kingdom Metazoa; phylum Chordata; class Mammalia; order Artiodactyla; family Balaenidae; genus Eubalaena; species Eubalaena glacialis. The sequence continues at coordinate 90,392,987 of NC_083729.1, forward strand.
TTTCTCTTTGTCTTTGCTGTTCTGCAGTTTGAAGATGATATGCCTAAGGTATAATTATTTTGATATTTACTCTTTTCGTGTTCTTTGAGCTTCCTGGGTCTGTGGTTTAGTGTCTGTTATTAATTTTGGAAAATTGTTAGCCTTTACTATTTTAAATATTTCCTCTGTTCTTTTCTCTCATTCTTCTTTTTCTGATATTACCATTACACACTTGTTATACCTTTGTAGTTGTCCCACAGTTCTTGGATATTCTGCTCCTTTTTTTTCATTTTATCTTTGCTTTTCTGTTTGGAAAGTTTTATTCACATGTCTTCAAGCTCACTCATTTTTCCTTAATTGTGTCCAACCTACTAATGAATACCTCAAAGACGTCCTTTATTTCTGTTATACTGTTTTTGATTTCTAGCATTTCCTTTTGATTTTTTCTTAAGAGTTTCAACCTCTTTTGTATATTACCCATCTGTTCTAGCATGTTGCCCACTTTTTCTATTAGAACCCTTGGTATTTGAATCATAGTTGTTTTAAATTCCTGGTCTGATAATTCCAGCATCTGTATCTGAGTCTGGTTGCTTTGTTTCTTCAGATTGTTTTATTTTGACTTTCAGCATGCCTTACAATTTTTTTTTGAAAGCTGGACATGACATATTGGGCGAACTGAGGAAAATGGGCACCTAGTGTTAGGTTTTATGTTTATTTAGCTAGGAATTAGGTTGCATTTACTGTTTACTATAGCTTTAGGTTATCAGAGCTGAAAATTTCCACTGGTGTCCTTGTTTTTGTCTTCCCTATTATCTTTGTGTTTCCTTAGAGACTTGTTAAATAAGATCTTAGGCAGTTCTTTTGGCTATAATCCTCTGTTACTATACAGGAGTCCTTTGATGGGGTGGAAGGGTATGGGGAGAAGGGAAGCATTTTGTAATCCTATGATTAGGTCTCAGTCCTTTAGTGAGACTCTGTCCCTGGGTTGTGAATTTCACAAGTGTTTCTCCATTTTCCTCTTCCTTAGGTGAAAAGAGAAGGCTGGAAGGGGCAAGAGTTGGGTACAGTAAAGTCCCATACATACAAACAAGTTCTGTTCTGATAGCATGTTCCTAAGTCCAATTTGTTCGTAAGTCCAACACAGTTAGCCTAGGTACCCAGCTAACACCATTGGCTCTATAGTACTGTACTCTACTAGGTTTATAATTCTTTTCACACAAACAATACATAAAAAACAAACACAAAAAATAAAGAAAACATTTTTCATCTTACAGTACAGTACCTTGAAATGTACATTAGTACAGTACAGCAGCTGGCATCCAGGGGCTGGCATCGAGTGAAAAGGCAAGAAGAGTTACTGACTGGAGGAGGGAGAGGAGGTGGGAGGTGGTAGAGCTGAAGGATTGTCAGCAATAGGCGACGGAGGGCAAGCTGCAATTTCACTCACGCCTGACATTGGTGGCACAGGTTCTTCAGTTCTTAGGTTCTTCTGTTACTTCTTTTTCCTCTTGTTGCTCCATTCTCTCAATTATTTTCACATTTGTTTCCATCATTATCGCTTGGTGTTTCTTAGCAGTACCAGCTACATCACCGCTGCTTTCACACTTGCTTCCAGACATCCTGGGCTTGAAATAAGATACTGTACTACTGTATTCTATACAGTACTGTACAGTAAAGTACACAACAGCACAACCACCTGTAGGGGATGCACGCACATGACAGTGTATGCAGACACGTGAACTAACTTACCAGATTGGACATGCGAACACGTGTTCGCATCTTTGAAATTTTGCAACTTGAAGGTTCATATGTAGGGAGGGGACTCACTGTATTTCCATTTTCCCAGGCTGGTTAGGCTTTGGTATAACCCAATTCAGCTAGGTTCAGGTGAAATAGGAGAACCTAAAACTCTGGTCACATTTCAAAATGGTTACTTCTCTCCTCCTCCTGCCCAGAGGATGAGGAAATTTAATCTGATATTCACTCTTAGAAGCTGGTGAGTGTCCTGGAGGTAAACCCCTGAAAGTGTGGGGTCCCTTGCAAGGCTGGGCCCCCAGGCATTTTTATCTCTCAAGCTCGTTTACCCTCAGTCCCCAGCAGTCACTCAGTTACCCTTTCAGGGTTTCTATCAGTTACTCCAGCGCAGCTCTGGCTTCTGCTCCTTGTAAGCTGTAATTCCCTTTATTCTCCTTTTTCTCCAGCCTTTGGGGTAGTAGATTGTCTTGTGAGCTCCATTTTCCTATAGTTCTATGATCTAAGATCAGCTTTTTTTTTTTCTGCTTTTTTCTTATTGTGATGATGGCAGTGATGACTTTCAAGCTTTTTACCTATCAGACTAGAAACTGGAAGTCTGTCTACATCTAATATTTAATATTTCTATATGAATGGAACATGGTGTTATAATATAAATTTACAAAGACAATATCCATGAACTTATAAGTCCATTCTAAATCCTATGTACTCTAGGAGAGTGAAATGGAGACTTGATAGAAAATATTTTGAAAATTCAAACTACCTAAGTCTAAATATGTAAGCATATGTGTAGAACCATATATGTATTCTAATGACCTCAGTAGAAGACTTTATTACTTTCCATGTCGTTCTGTGATTTATTTATGTTAAAAATGCAGAGACTCTAAATAGTTCACAGCTTGGACAATCACGACCACATACACTTGGAGGAGCCAAGAAAAATGCTGCCCTTGATTCTGAACTTGATTGGGTTTGCTCACACAAGGTGTAGAAGTAAAAATGTCTTTTATTCAGGTCACTTTGAGCATTATCTGCAGCAAAAGACAAATGAAGCAGAAGATAACCAGGAGCCCAGGACACTGATAACTTTCATACAGTGATTATTTTTGTGTTTCTGTCTAATCAGCTTCAGAAGGGAAGTTGCTCCTCAGATACCATGGCCTTATAGGAAAAATACTCCTAGAAAGTCAGTTCTGGTGCTTCAGAAGAAGTCTGGGAAGAAGCAGGAAAAACTCCTTACATAGCAGATCCAAGTAAATGTATTAGTGTTACCACCCAAATATAAAAGAGAAACAAACCCAGTCTCACATTAGATGTCTTTTGGGGTGAACTTTTTAAACTTCTATTAATGTGAAGTTTAAAACTGCAGAAGAAAAAAAAGGGAATTCCCTGGTGGTCCAGTGGTTAGGACTCTGTGCTTGCACTGCAGGCGGCCTGGGTTCAAACTGGAGAATACATCCCCAGTCAGATGACCTATAAGAAAAATATCCATGTTATACATATAATGCTCTTTTGTACATGTCAAAATGCGTAATTATTTATTTTCTATCACTTTGTTCTCCTTTTTGAAGAAACAGAAGAACTGATAATGGTAAATAAGAATGACATACTTTTGTTCTCCACGACAGGGTACATATATTTCTAAACACACAATGAGTATGTAACACATAAAATGTATGAAACTGACTCCAAGGTTTACTTTTGTACAATTAATAAAAATAATCTGGATAAAAATAAATCCCAATATGGAGAAAAACGAGGTTAACGTGAAATCTGGACAGCTGACTAGATGAGTGCAGCTGAAAAATTGCATAATTACATCCCTAATTGTGTATGTTTTTATAAAGCATAAGTCATAGGTCAAGTGTAAGCATTTGTTTTTATTTTTGCAAAATGATCATGTCCAGTACACTGTATAAAGCCAAACTAACTAAGATTAATGCACAATTCTAATTTAGTGTGATTGGGACTTCCTGCTGGCATTTATGTATTGGTTTAAATGCATTAGAAAGCAACCATCTATTTATTATTTTTATTAGATGATCAAATGAGTCATATTTTTAAATGCTAATAATCAATATGAGTTTAACTAAAATCGTATCATTAAAAATGAAGGTATATGCTTACACTTAAAATTTACATTCTCTTCTGAATCTGAATCAGAATGGTCACTGTATCCAAACTTTACTCTTGTGGCTAGATGAACAAAAACCAAGGAAATTCTTACTAATAATTCTAGATTTATCAAATTTGATGTTGAAAACTTTTAATAGCAAGAATGTGGGGATGACATGAGAGAATAATTAATGGCAGTGTGGGGTGATGTAAAGAACCTCTAACTAGTCGGCTTCTTATGTTCTCATTTCTGTATTAACCCACTGTGCACCAGCCATTTTTAAATTTTTTCTCTCTGAATCTCTGTTTCCTTGTCCTTAAATTGAGTTAGTTGAACAAGTCTTTAAGGTCTTGTCTGCTTGAAAGGCTGTCTGAGTTTATGGACTCCCATCCCCATGACCAAACGAAGCCAGGTTAAATATGAATTACTCATGGAGGGCTTGAAACTTAATTTCTATTGAGGTTTACCAAAGACTCAGGTATTGAGTTGCCATTACTTCCTGCCTGGGGTGTTGAATACATACAAAGTTTCAAAAGTTTAGTTCAAAATAGGAAATTCATTTGAAACAGAGTTGGAAGTGATTTTTTTTAAAGTTATAAATAGGTGGGATGTTTTACAAATTTCCTGACTTACATCCGATCTAGTTTGATTTTGTGAGACTCCATAAAAAACAGAAAGCTTTATTCCCATTGGCAATACTATCTACCCATTGTTTTCAGTGTTCTTACACATGCCAGCAGGGCTATGCCTTACTGGAACCCGATTCTACAGGTGTGTTCTACAGTCATATTAAAAATGGTGATCAGTATGCATTGAATACTTGGCCTGACTGAAGCACTGTTCTAAGTTTCCATGTAGTAACTCACTTAATGCTCTTAACAGCATGTCACTCCTGTGAAATGACTATTTTCCCCATTTTACGGAGGGGGAAACACAGAGATAGAGGGTCTCATTTACTTGTTTCAAATTACCCAGCTTGGAAGAATGACAGAGCCAGGCTTTGAATTTAGATAGTCTCGTTCTGGAGTCCATCTCCTAAGTATTATCTCTATATGTGATCTAAATACTCTGGGTACCAACATACTTCCTGAAATTATAAGTTGGTATAAACCTTATTCAGGTAGTTTTCCATAAAAATACTAGAAAGATATTCTTTAACTGCAATCTAAATTATAATTACAAAAATTTATTTGCAATGGATGGCACATACTACAGAATAAGAACAGTTTCCTAAATAATTACATACGCATAATTATATAGATGCTGAACTGCCAATTACAGTAATTGTTTTCTTCAGGTTCATGTCCAGTCCTTTTTTTGTAATCACTGTTGAAGGTCTTAGCTAAATGCAGCCAAGTGAAATATTCCAGTCCGTGTCTTTTTAGAATCCATTTCAACTTTTGGTGGTTTTCTGCATCATTTGAAAAATATCTCCATGCCATGATAATTACTATAAACATGGTCATTTGCTTGCATTGGGATTTTTTACTACAATTATGTAGAATCCTGCACCTGGCACATAGCACGGTGCTTAGACATACTTGTTGAGTAAACCTTAGAATTCTCAGGTTCACTCTCCATGGTTGACCTGAGCTGCCATCTCCATATACTACATGCCTGGAACTTTATTTATTCCTTATTTAAATTTTTCTCAAAACTGAAGGGGTTCCCTTTATCCTTGTACGCATTCAGCAAATGTCAGGCATAGTTATTCATTTAACAGTCACTCTTTCTTCTCCGTAGACTTTCTCTGCCTCCACATCTCCTTAAGCTGCTTCATGGTTTTAACAGAGGTTTTAGACTTCCTGATAAGAAGACATAGCTTCAGCCAATAAATACCTACTGGACACCTACAAAAGGCCAAGCCCTTTCAAGCTGGGTATGACTTAACAAAGATTACATGGCTCAGAAACAATGGTCTAGGCTATGTTTCCTACCTAGTATTAGTCAATATTTTCCTTTCCTTTGGTACTTAACCATTTCATCGCTGGCATGTGTGGGCTGCAATATAATTGTAGACCGGCTGGTGGACGCGACATAGATCTAATTTATTCATTGGATGTTAATGATGGGTTTTCTGAAAGAGTACACATTTTTAGTAGAAGTGCATTCTAACTAGGCATCCAACTAACACTGAATAATTAATGACCTATGCAGCTCCTCACAGGAAACTTATATACATAATAGTCTTAATTGAAAATAAAATATTATTTTTAGAAAAAGTTTTCTCTTCCTAAAGATATATTGCCTTAGTGGAGGGGTTGATGTTCAGTCAACTGCAGAACCGAGGGTTTCTTCTTTCCTGATGTAGCCTCTGTTTTCTCAAGCTGGGAATCCTGTCTTGATATGGTTTACAGATAGTGTTCAATATCAGTAAGATCACTTATGTGATCTGTGAGAAGGCACACATAAGTATTCGAATACATACCGAGATAAATTAAACCTTCTGGGAAAGGAACGCGAGTATGATTAGAATTGAAGAATGAAAAAATACCAAGCATTCCAATCCTTGTTGCTTTTCCAATAGCTGAGGCCATTTTGGTATTGGACTATCCCTAAAAAAATAGAGGAATAGTCTGGCTTGCTGAGTCTTGAGAGGTTTTATTGATGTGTTGGAAGCAGCCTGAAAACATGAATGTAAATATTTGTTGCACAGCTCTCAAAATAAGCAGTGTTAATAGGGCTTACATATTAAAAAAATGCTTATATTTTTTGCCACTGACAGTTTTGCTTTTGACCTGGAGATGTTTGCCCTTGGAAGATACTTTCTCAGGAGCTCTCAGAACATTGTGGCATACTGCTCAGATTTTGTTCCTTTTCCTGTCGCTCAGCATCAGTAGATTTTACATATTATTTTTTCACATACCAAATAGAAGATATTGAAGGAAAATATTGTAGGATAAAAGGGACTGTACACCATCACTGAGTGGGTCTATTTAACAGAAAAGCCAATACAAGATAAAAGTGAAAGTGTGTGATAGATAGAAAGATGATAGATAGATAAGATAGTAGATAGATGATAGATGATATATTGATAGGTAGGTAGATAGATAGATAGATAGGTAATCCTGGATAAGAAATAGCAACTAAAAAAGCTTGGTTTCCTGATCTCTATCATTTATAAGGAAGTTTAAAATTCCTTCCCCAAACCCAATTCTGACTGAAGACATCCTCAGGATTTTACTTTACTTAGTCTCTCTCTATCCCTTAATTTGCTCCATCTTCAGCTCTGGCGATAAGAGGTAGGAAGACTAATTAAGAAAAAGAAAATGCAAATGAAGAGGGACAAAATGAATGAGGAAAGCTGGAGAAAGAAAGTGTTGTCAGAGCGGCATAATTTTGTTCAGAAATAGGGTGTAGAGTTTAAAAAACTGAGATCTTTTTTAAATGTTCATGTCCCTTCCATTTGTATCTTAAATAAAGATGTAAAAGAAAATTCTACAAGGCTTAGGAGTAGCAAAGGAAGACTCTTATGTAAAAGTTCCATGTTACATCCATAGATACGTTTATTGAACTCTTTTAAATATAAACATAAGTCAGTGCAGTGGACCGTATAAATTGTACCTGGTGGTCCAATGTTTTACATGACTCATTTTAAATAAAATATCTTTGATCAGACAGTGATTGGAAACAAAAGATTAAAGGGAAAACCATTTTTGGTCTCAGAATTTTCAAAGAATCACTGTGTCCTTTGTTTGCATAAAATGTATTAATTTAGGAAAATTACAAATCATTTCCAAAAGGTCATTCAATCAAAACGTGGAGAGTCATGTGGCACAGAAGACAAAAAGATCCAGCTGAATCCAACGGGGTTTGAAAGAGTCCATCGATCTTATTAATAATGAAAAGATGCAAAGTTGGTATCATATGAAATTTATTCTAACCTGAAATGCTAGAATTGATTTGTGACAAGTTCCAGTCTTACAACTTTAAAGAACGCTTGAAAGTGAGGTCTGATTCCTTTCCTCTTATGCGAAAAGTATGAAGTCATGTTTGAATCTTGGCAACACAGCAACATGCTTCTTACCTTTCACTTGGAATTAGGTTTCTGACGGTTTTAACATTTTTTTCTAAACCTTTTTTAAAGACAAGTTTTCCTTAATTACCACACATTTTGCCATTAAATGGAATTGCATAATACATCAATTAATGCTGGTCTCAATGAAAAATGTATTGTACCTGATGCTAATCATAACGCTCACACTTACTGTTTATTCTGTGTCAGGCGCTGTCGTGAGAATGTGGAATGTATTAGCTCCTTCTAAATCTCAGCAACGCTATTTTATAAGTTCCTGATGTGAAACCCATCTTACAAATAAGGAATCTGTGACCCAGAAATAATCATTGAACAGTGGGAGAAAACTACATGAAGAGTATTTCCTGGACACCAAGTTCTAAGGTGGCAGAAATCACAGTGACCCACACAAATTGTTCAATTAAATATTTAACTAATGCAGATGTTGTAGGCTGTTCACTTGTTATAATGGATTTAGACCTATCAGTCTCCTCAAACTGTGTGTATGAGGCGTCTTAAAAAGATTTCACATCAAGTTAAGCGAATTGACATATGCCTTATTCCTGCTAACCGCTGGTTATCTGGAATATATAGATTATTATAATTATTATGACATTTTAAATAAAATAAAGTCCCACCAACGCTGCAATTGAGAGATGAAAACACCATTCACAATTCACTTCCTTTCCTCATTGCCTTGGGAAATATTCTAAAATGCCCAATTCAGATTTCCCTTATTTAAGGTGTTTTGACCTGAGTTTTTCATCAGAGTGATTATGGCTAAAACAGAAATCTTGATTTTAGCTTCAGAACTTTCCCATGCCCTGGATTAGAATTCTAGCTTGTGATATTCAAATGAGTTCTTTCAAAACTCCTCTATATTTCACAGAAACCAAATGGTTGACAGAAATATGATCTCACCAGAGGCTTAAAAAAGAATAGGAATGTTGAATTGTATGAAGAGACAGTATTTCCTTAAAGGTGTTCATGCACGTGAGAATCCTGGAAAAGCTGAATCAGTGTTTCAGTAAAGTTGACAAATCTCTATAGTTTTTCATAGTTTCCCTTTCCAGGAGGTGGAAATGTGTGGCTAGAATGTTAACACAATGATTGGATTACCTAAAACATCTGAATTACATAAGTCTTCAAAAACTCTCAGAAAAGTTGCTGATTTTCCTTCCTTCTAAAATATCAGCAGATGTAGACCTCTACTTGGTGATAGTGCCACACTTTAAGAGAAAAATGTCACTAATGTTTTCTTGTATGCTGAATACTTTCTTTTTAAAATGCATTAAAAATGAGAAATGCTTTTGCTAGAGTTTTTCTTTTACTTAATGCTTACAATAAAAAAAGAAATGTAACATATTATGATTAACTTCTAAAGTGATATATTCTTTTTAGGGTAATGTTCCATCCTGCTGGACTTTTAATTACATTACAATCACTTTCATGTGAAACAACTAAGCCAGGCGTGAGTGGATGAGTGAATCCATAGGAATCCAGTTTTTCTCTTCTATATTTTTCTTTGACCTTGGGTAAATCACCTTGGTTTTCCTGGTTTAAAAAAAGAAGAACAGTGAACCTCAGCATATATACATCATCTTAGACTTGTTGGGGTGCTTATTGCAATAAAGAGGCAGAATTTCTCAGATAATAAGTAGCACTGGTATAGGCAAAATCTGATCCACAGCTTTTGAAAAAAAGGCATTTGTTGGATACCAAAAAAAAAAAAAAAAAAAAAAGAGCTGGGTTAAAGAGGTACCTTGAGGGTAAAACACCTGTCTGAAATATGTTTTAATTTCTGTATGGTCTACCAAAGTGCCTTTAACATACTGCAATCAATACACTTTGGATCATTAGATTAGTGAAGATAAATCCAGTTACTGACTGTGAATAGAGGACCCAGATTCTAAATGATCTTCAGAAATAAAATTTCAAGACATTATGGATTTGAAATTTCTGTTCAGTCACCTCCTATCAGACTTATTGTTCAATAATGCATATATCTCATACTATTTCATGTCTGATTGAAGGAATGACCATGAGGTAGATTCCCAGAATGGTATTTGTCATTATCTCTTTTTTTAATATATACATATAATATATTATAATATTTATATATTTATATATAAATTTTATATTTTTATACAATATGTATTATTTAATATTATATTATATTTATAGATAAATATTATATATTTATATATATAAATATATATACTATAAAAATATATATACTTTTAATTTTAGATGAGTTTAGATTTAAAGAAAAATATCAGTAATAGTAGAGATTCCTATATATCTCACACCCAGCTTCCTCTATCTGTTAACACCTTACATTGGTATTGTACATTTGTTACAATTAATGAACTAATATTGATACATCATTATTAACTAAAGCCCACCCATTATTTAGCTGTCTTTAGTTTTTACTACATTTTTTTTCTGTTGCAGGATCCCACCCAGAATGCCACGTTATATTTAGTTATGTTTCCTTAGGCTCCTCTTGGCTGTGGCAGTTTTCCAGACTTTCCTTGTTTTGAGGACCTTGAGAGTTTTGAGGAATACTGGCTGGGTAGTTTCTAGAAAGTCCCTCAATTGGAATTTGTCTGACATTTTTCTCATGATGGACTACGGTTGTGGGTTGTTGGGAAGAAGATCACAGGGGTTAAGTAGCACTCTCATTCCATCTTTCAAGGTCACATATTATCAATGTTACATATTGCTTTTGATGCTAATCTTGACCCCCCCCCAGCTGAGGTAGTGTTGTCACGTCTCTCCACTGGGAAGTGACTGTTTTACCCTTTTCCAATTCTACTTGTTAGAAGGGAGTTTAGATGTGCAACTCACTTAAAGAGTGAGGTTATGGCCCACCTTACTGAGGACACAGTATCTACGTACCTACATAAATTATTTGGAATTCTTCTTCACAGGAAATCTAGCTTTCCAACATTTATTTTCATCAATATGGACTCATGGTTATTTATATTACACTCCATAATCCAATGGTATTTTATTTATTTACTTTCTCTAATTTTTTGGTCAATTTCTTGGGATTATACAGACAGAAATGTTACCTATGAACAAAGGGAGTTTGATTTCTTCCCTCCCTACCCGTATGTTTGTTATTTATTTTTCTTGTTTTATTGAACTAGATAGGGATTCTAGTATCATGTTGAATTGAGATGGGAAAATTGGACATCTTTGTTTTGTTTCTGATCTTAGGGATAAAGCATCTAGTATCTCACCATTAACTGTGTTGTTAGCTGTAGGTTTTAATAAGATTTTTTTTTTTTTTAACCAAGTTGAGGATGTTTCCACATATTCCTAATTTCTAAAGAGTTTTTATCATGAATAGGTGTTGGATTATGTCAAAGGCTTTTTCTGCATGTATGTATATGATCATATGATTTACTTTCTTCAGTCTGTTGATGTTATGGATTGCATTAATTGATTCTGAATGTTGAATCAGTTGCATATTTGGAATAAGTCCCACTAGAACATTCTTTATAATTTTTTAATACATTGTAGATTTAATTTTCTATTTTGTTAAGGATTTTTACATCTATATTCATGGATTTTTGCATCTATGTTCATGGATTTTTGCATCTATGTGCACATATATTGGCCTGTAGTTTTCCTCTTTTTGCATGTCTTCATCTGATTTTGGTATTAGGGTAATGCTGGCCTCATAGGAGGAGTTAGGAAGTGTTCCCTATGCTTCTAGTTTCTGGAAAATATTGTGAAAAAATTGGTGTCATTTCTTTCTTAAATATTTGATAGAATTTACTAATCAAATGATTTGATCTTGTCCCTTCTTTTTTTGAAGATAATTAATTATTGATTTGATTACTTTAATACATGTGAGACTATTCAGATTATCTCTTCTTGTGTGAGTATGGTAGTTTGTAATTTTCAAGGAATTGATCAATTTCATATAAATTATAAAATTTGTGGGCAGAGAATAGTTCATTATATTCCTTTATTACCATTTTAATGTCCATGGAAACAATAGTGATGACCACTCTTTCATTTATGATATTGGTCTTTTTAAACAAAAATCTCTCTTTTTTTCTTAGTTAGCCTGGCAAGACATTTATCAATTTTATTCATCTTTTCAAAGAATCATGTTTGGGTTTGATTATTTTCTCCATCGTTTCCCTGTATTCAATTTAACTGATATCTATCTGCTCTACTTTTTTTCTTCTTTATTGTCTTCTGCTTAGTTTAGTTTAGTTTTAGTTTTAGTTTTCTCTTGTTTCTGTAGTATTCTAAGGTGGGAACTTAGAATATTGATTTTAGATCTCTTTTTTCATTTCTAGAATTTGCATTTATTAAGGAGAATGCTCTGGGTGTGTTTCACAGTGATGATTGATCTCTTCTCTCTGCCAGAGTATTGAAGGGTTCTTTCTTAGTTCTCACTGTGATAACTAGGTGGGGTTCCTCGAAGTAATATCTATGAAAGTTTGGGGAGCCCCTAAGACCGCAGCCCTAGGACTTTCTCATTCTCATGCTAGTTGAGACCCAGCCTTCATCTACTTGTGAAAATTATCATTTAAGTGCCGTTCCTACCCGTTTACTCCTCCACTGGCTTCTGCTCCGAATAAGCAAATTCAGTAGGGACTCTCTGAATTTGCCTATCTCTCCAGATTTGGGGTGATGGTTTGCTGGTAGTTCTCTAATGGGTTCAAGAAAAGTTGTTGGCTTTCAATTTGCTAAGCTTTTCTTGTTGTAAGTACAAGAGTGAAGACTACCAAGGTCTTTACATGTTAGAGCTGAAACAAGAAGTCTTGCCATTATCTTTTTTTGTTCTTACTTTTTTTTTAATTAAAAAGTTAAGAACTTAACCTTTCTTCTATTCTTAGAGGGCATATACAGAAGATCATTCTGTCTGATCTCTTTAGATAAATTCTTGATTTGGGATAAATTATTTTTTAAAATATTTTTCCTCTTAAACATTCTATTTTCCTCTTAAACAACACTATTGTACAGATTTTTGTTCAGGCATATTTAAAATTTTTATAAAAATTGCTTTTATTATAAGTCCAGACTGAACTCCTCATAATACATAATTACCTGATAAACCATAATTTAGGAAAATAAAATTTTTAAGAGGGAAAGGAGTAAATCTAATATGTTGTTTATATAAGCAAATATAACCAGAGTCTAAAAGAGCACTTAAGTGTTTTGATTCTTTTTTGTGTTGTGTGGGTAAATTTCTTCTCTTCCAAGAACATTTTAAAGTACCTTTTTAAAGAGTGGTCTGTTGGATCCAGCATAAGAACAATCCTTCTTCAAATAAAGCTTAATTGAGGGCATTTTGTAAGGATTGATACTTAAGCTTATGTCTGTGGAAGTTTTATACTTTGTAAAGTTAAAAAATGCAAAATAATCTTATAAGGAGTAGTGAGGTAATAGAGTTTATAACTTTTCTCCTGAAAAGAGTGGAATAAAAGGTAAAACTCAATGGTAAGAAAGGCATCAATTTTTGTTGTTGTTGTCATCATATAGTTTTTAAACTCCCTTTCCCTTGCCCTGCAACAAAAGGGAATTAGAAAAATTCAGCACAGATTAAGAAAAGTGATTTACAACATATACACAGTGTTTTTAATGTTTCCTTTTGTTTTGTGGAAATTTGCATAAAAATCATCAGTATTTTCCAAGATAACAAATTTAAGTAAAGCTTTGAAGCAAAAGACAGGTAATCCTGTTTTTCTATATTCACCAAATCAAAGCAATAAGAAATGTTCCTAAACTGTAACATGTGACTTATTTAATTCAGTTGTGAAACTAGACTGCCTTTTTTTAGGACCTCTTTGAAGGGGGTCTCATTTTGGCTCTAGTTCACCCATGCATTTAATCAGTATTATTATAGCTTCAAATGGTTACATGTTGAAAGGATAATGGCAATAGTTACAAGTACTTTACAGTAGATTTTTCATGTAAGTTTCATTTCAAATGGTTTAAGGCTCATAAGAAGATGAGTGCAGAGGGCGTCTGCTAATGTAGTGTCCCAATCAGAATTTTTTTCAACCATTTTTATAATTGAAGTATAGTTAACTTACAAAGTTGTGTTAGTTTCAGATGTATAGCAAAGTGATTCATATATATATGTATATATATTCTTTTTCAGATTCTTCTCCATTATAGGTTATTATAAGATATTGAATATAGTTCCCTGCCTTATACAGTAGGTCCTTGTTGTTTATCCATTTTATATATAGTAGTGTGTATATGTTAATCCCAAACTTCTGATTTATCTCTCTGTCCCCCAATAGACTTTTATAAAAGCAAAATATATGCTTATTCCAGCCCACAAAGACAATTACTTAATATCCATTATGAATTCTTACACTCTTGATGATGTGGTAGAAATCCTGAATAAACTATAAGAAGATAGATAATTCTCATGGTCTCATGATTCTTTATGCCAAGGGTCTTTCAATATCCTAGGATAGCTCATGAGTTCTTTCTTATTCCCTGCACTTTACCCTTTTTCCTTGAACTCTGTTGTCTGAAATCTCCATGGAACAACCATTGAAAGGAGTCTGGTTAATGATCTCCTGGAACTGTGTACTTTTGCATGAGAACCACCAGCCGTACTGCCCCATATACGTTTGACGAGCATAAATAAAGCATTTCACAGGAACTGAGTACCATTTGATGTACTGCAAAATTCCAGATATTCGAACTTTACCCTTACCTGGTCATATCGTTCTGTTTTAAACATGCTTCTTCACTTTTTGACTAATAATATATTTCATGAGAAGTAGGCAAATGTGATTTTTATCAAAGTAAGGATAGCCAGGATCATAGGGTTATTTCTTCACTATCTTGTCGGTCAAATATCAGCAATTCCACATAGGTAAAAGAATTAAAACTAGAAACATAAATGAGAAAGCTGGATTTCTAACTGAAAACTTCTGAAAAATACTTTTTCCCTTTTTAATGGTCAGTGTCTTTTTAAAAAATTTATTAATTAATTTAGTTAGTTAGTTATTTTTGGCTGCATTGGGTCTTCGTTGCTGTGCATGGGCTTTCTCTAGTTGCGGTGAGCGGGGGCTACTCTTCATTGCGGTGCGTGGGCTTCTCATTGCGGTGGCTTCTCTTGTTGCGGAGCTCAGGCTCTAGGCATGCGGGCTTCAGTAGTTGTGGCTCACGGGCTCAGTAGTTGTGGCTCGCGGGCTCTAGAGCGCAAGCTCAGTAGTTGTGGCGCACGGGCTTAGTTGCTCCGCGGCATGTGGGATCTTTCCTGACCAGGGATCGAACCCATGGCCCCTGCATTGGCAGGAGGATTCTTAACCACTGCACCACCAGGGAAGTCCCGGTTAGTGTCTTTTTATTGTTAAGAAAAACTCTACAAAATTGAGATATTATTGGCATTACTGATAAAAAACAAAGCAAAACAAAAAAAAACGAACTTTGGTCAGGCTGTCCCAGTATGTTTCCTGGTATTGCTAAGCGCTCATTGTTAGTTGCTCTGATGCCATGTTATAGAAGCTACAATTTTAAAACTGGTTCTCTAGGTAATAGCATTTCTGACAAATTAATAACGTGATGCTTTGCTCGGCCCATGAGATTTTCCACTACATATTCCCCAACTGTTATTTACAATACGATGACAACTCGTAATTTGTCAAGAAGTAAGGAACAGCAGGAATAGCTCTGAGATACACACAAACGAATCCCTAGCATAGAGGGGTGGGCAACGGTCATTTTGAAAATTCACGTCATTGCCTCTTTTTTCCTTTCTTCTGCATGTTTTACTCCTCTCTTGTGACGCATCCACACATAGACTAGAGCAAAGGCCAAATATAGGTAAAGATTAAAAATACTTTTCGTGCTTTGGGATAATGATTAAAATCTCTCGGGAAAAATACTGATGGTTCTTTCAAAGTTCGCACTCTCTGATATAACAGGGAAACAGTCGACTGCAATGTAGCCTTGCAAATGGTCCGTTGCCCAAAATAAAGAATGATTTATGTCAAGTGAGATGCTGATTTCATTTTTCTTCCTACCTTGTGCTCCCAGCGAGGAGAGGAATGGCATTTTCTAAATAATTTATTTGGAAGGTTGAAGACGCAATGGGCTGGACAGAGCTGGAAGCATGACGTTGCGATCTGCTGCTGCCTGCTGTGGGAGCCTATCAAGCGCTAGTCAATATTTCAGTATATACAGTGTAATTAATTTCCCATGATGTGAAACTGGAGATCGAAACACTAGCAGAACAGGGGACTTTTCATATTGTTTTCCTATGGGAAAAGACAAAAACACACTGTAACCAAGGTAGAGAAAACTTGGAGTTGCTGTGAGAGACCCTAAGGATAAAATAAAAATAAGTGCCAGAATCAGCAGAAAATAAAGGGCACTTACTTAAACATTTAATTCACTTTTCTTTTACATAAAATGGTAATGAAAGAAGAACTATGGGACTGACACATATACACTATTGATACTATGTATAAAATAGATAACTAATGAGAACCGACTGTACAGCACAGGGAACTCTACTCAGTGCTCTGTGGTGACCTACATGGGAAGGAAATCCAAAAAAGAGGGGATATATGTATACGTAGAGCTGATTCACTTTGCTGTACAGCAGAAACTAACACAACATTGTAAAGCAACTATACTCCAATAAAAATTTTTTAAAAAAGAAAGAAGAACTAGTGCTTTAAAAGCTATAAAGAAAAAAAAGAAACAGTGAGGTAGAAATTGATGGCTCGCAGCTTTTAATAAAAACATAATAAAAATGGTTCTTTTTGTTTTTTTAATTTATTTTTTATAATCATTATATCAGTTTCAGGTGTAAGGAGGTTCTTTTTAAAATGACTTTGGCTGATACCCTCTAATACACTCTAATAACTTCCTCAAACTCAAACCAGGTATAAAAAGACTATGTAAAAATCTGTTGCCAAAATCTAGGAGACGTTTACACTGAATGTAACCCACTCACTGCCTGAAAGGGGCTAGCTTGCCCATCTAAAAGTGAAGAGGAAGGTCTTTTATGGATTCTTGCTCCTCTTCCAGGTCTCTTGCTGAGAAAGTCCAAGTCTGTACAAATAACATATTAATCTATCTGCCCATGGTGTGAGTGTGCTTTTCTAGTCGAGGGCTGTGGAGATTCCTAAGTTCATCAGTGACCCTCTGGTGGTAAAAGACAGTGAAAAAAACTTTAAATGGCACCAATTGAATGTTTAGGACAGTGGGGATTTGAGTGGACATGGGAGACCAGCACTGGTACATTGAATCTAGAGATGCATATTTCCCACTAAGAAAATAGTTAAGAAAAAGTGAAAAACATGAAGAGGTAGATAATTGAAAGTCATGGGTTCTGAGTATTATAAAATAGTTTTCTTATTTCATCTCTCCAAGTGTCAGAGATCTAGATAGTGGGTTAGAAGATGATCCATCTAAGGATAGGACAGCTGCACAAGATGAAAGCCTGCCTGAGGCTAGTAACCCGGAAATCAATTTCCTACCTATAGACCAATGTCAGAAGGGGGTCCAGAAATATCTGAGCTGGTTGAGAACTGGAATATGAACAATCTACTCAATAGGTCTGCTGGCTGTATCTAGAGATATCTTAACTTTTTCAAAACTAAGTGGACAAAATAGCCTACCTGGGGCTTATAAAAGTATTGTAAAATAAGCAAATCAACAAGGCATCATGCTGCAGGATTTAGATGAAGGAGAGGTCAGTGGAAATAATTTAATATGGAAATCAGAGAAAACTAAGTATAATTATAATATAATGGTAATAAATGCTATTGATATATTCAATAGCATACAAAAAAGGGGGCCTCTATAAAATGAGAGCAGAAATATGTGGGCTAATTTAATCTGAGGAAAAGTTAATAACTTGAGATGGAAAAGGGGCTACACAAGTAAAAATGCAAGATGAAAATTGAAATCTGTGCTGGAGGCATGATGAACAGAAACGACACTGCCAAAAGTTGAATCAGAAATGTGGAGGACCAATGTGAGGAGCTCCCATAGAAAACAGATGGAGACTAGTTAAAAATGGCATGTGGAGATTAAAGACTTTAGGAAGAGAGCGTGGAGCTTTGTATGTGTTCCTGACTAAGAAACTGTAACAAAGGAGGTACAGGCAATAGTCAAAGCAAGGAAGTTTTCCCAAGTTGAAAATATTACTTAAGAAAGAAAATTAAATAGAATTATATAGGCTATGAAAACAACCAACCAAAACATTCACATTAGCTACCCTACAAAAACAACCACCACCATGACAAAAGACAAACAAAAACCAGATTATATGGAACAGCACAACAGTTATGATGGCCTCAGACTTCTCTGAGACCCTCAAGTCAGAAGACAATTACAATACATATATTTAAATTCTGTAGAAAAATTTTGATATACAATTTGCATTGAATACAGACCCAATATTTTGTGAGCATATGGGTCAAATATGCAGTATGTTAAGTGAAAGGAATGTTATCATGTATTATTCTATTAATATGATATTCTGGAGAAAGCAAAACCATAGGGACAAAATAAGTCTAGTAGTGGCCAGGGTCTTGGGGTTGTGGGGGGCTTACCTACATAGAAGCACATGGGAACTTTGAGTGTGACCAAGTGATTCTGTATCTTTTTCTGTGTGCATTGGTGCTGGTTATACAACTTTATACATTTTTTAAAAACTCACAGAACAGTAAGCTGAAATGACTGGCTTTTTCTTCATGTAAATTATACCACAGTAAAATAAAAGTTAACTGGCAGATTTTAGAAAAGATTAAGAAGGGAAAAGTAATATCATTATGGAGGTGAAAGATAAATTTTATTAAACAAATGCAGTTAATTACACTATGGGGCTGTGGAGGCAGATTTAAGGAAATTATATGAAAGGAAGTAAAATAAAAAATGACATATGGAGATTACAATGACTGGACCTTAGATAAGAGAGAGTCAACATATAAACATTGATGTTTCTGACGAATAAAATGGAAGCAAGAACAGAAAAAATCGTTATGAAGATACATTAGAAAAAAATTTTTTTCTGAATTTTAAGTGTGACCTTGAATCCAAACAGAGCCTTCTTTTTCAGTTTAAGGGAAAAAAAAAAACTGAATTTCATTCTGGTGAAGCCACTTAATTTCAAGCCTCACTATGAGCAATTAAGCAGAAAAACAAATCAGCACTATATTAAGCGAGGCTTCTTCATAGCAATGCTGAATTCCTGTAGACAGTAGATCAGTGTAAGTGAATAGCTGGGGCAAAGACTGTCAAGAATTTAACAATCAGATGAAATTTCCTTTAAGTTCAAATCAACAGACTGACACCAAGCATCTTTTCTGGAGAAAATGAAAGAATACTATTTGAGGATGAAATTCAACCAACAAAGAGCTGAAATCAAATAAAGAACTAAACTCTATGGCAAGGGCTGAAAGTGAACATGGAGTTCTTTAAAAGGACTAAAACCTGTGGATACACAGTATACTATTACCATTAAACGTGTTGACAATCTAAACGTAAATCTACAACTAACAGAAATCAGAAACTACGAGACCAGATGATACAAGAAAATGTCATTGAACTTATTATTTTATCTTTGTTAGGAGGGAAACAATAATTATTGCTAAGTTTGAAATACTTAATTACCAAACAAATGCAAATGACCTTAAACCCTCCCCCAAAACATTTTTTATTTTATTTAGAAGTCTCCTTTTAAAATGTATTAGATAAATAAACATCTATAACTATTTCAACTTTATTTTCATTTTTTTCGTTATCTGAATTAAATAAAGTTTAGTATTTGTATGAAGCATATGTGCAGTATGTTTTGTTTCTGAAATTTTTTCTTTCTATTTGTGATTCCGTCTATCATCCATTCATATATATATGTGTGTGTGTATATATATATATATATCTCCAAAATGATTTGGAACAAATATTGAGAGTATTCATTTCTGGGTAGCAGGAAGTGAGGGTATTTCTTGGTTTATTGTTTGTATTATTCTGTATTACTTAAGCTTTTTGGTAATGAGTACACGTTTTTAAAATAAAAACAATAATATCATGTGTAAAACTTATAGGTAGTATTTTACTTTGTATAATATAAAGTTAAAACAAGAGGTCACATCAAGTGATCACGTAAGACATTAATTATTTTAACTTTGTATTTTTAGGCATGTTTCTGGTTATTATTATTACAACGATTAGGTCAGATAATAGAATGAGGCACTAATGTTTGGCAAATAGTTTTCTTTCCTGTGTCAAAACTTAGGGGTTATTAACGATGACCTGGAGTGCAGTGCTTGGAATGATGGTGAGATTGTGTTTGGGCTTAGAAAGAAAAAGTGCCTTTATCAGTTACAACGTCTGCCATAAGTAGAAGAGGTAGTCCACATGAATTTATATTAAAGAGATTAGGTAAGCATTGTGTTAGTGCTGTATTTATAAAGTCACTGGATTTCTGAAAGGAGAGATTATTTTGTGAAGTACACTACAGCAGTATCAATATAAACTCATAGAAGTTTTGCTCAATGAAAAAACATTAGAGAGAAAACCTACATCACCTTAAATAATACCTAAATTGTCATGAACAAACTGTTAGTAGAACTATGGTCATTGGAGATGCTATTATTGAGAACTCAGAAAAAAGTGAGGAACATGTTATTGGAAATGAAGGGAGATCCTCATTATATAGTGGCAGAAAGCTCAACAGAATTTTGTTCTGTAGTTCTATGGAAAACATAACTTGTAAAAAGGTGAACTTGGATAACTAGCTGAGGGCCTTTCCCAGAAAAATGTTGAAGGCTTTTTTGGTTTCTTCATGCTGCTTAGAGTGAAATGTGCAGGGAGAGAGATAAATTGAGTGAAATACTGTTAAAAAGAAAGAAACCAAGGCGTGATTGTTTGGGAAATTCTTGGCCTATCCAGATGGCAAAAGACAATAAAATTAAGGGATTAATTCCAAAAGTGTGGCGAAGAGTAAAAACTAAGTTTGTGGCTAGACAACTTTTTACTAAAACCTCAGAGACATCGAAAGATCAGCTCCTTGAGTCACACAAAAGGCTCTTTGAAGAGATTAAGGATGTGCCTCACAGATCCTCTTAACCAAAGCAGAGGGCCTGTAGAAATCTTTATGGTGTAGACCCTCAGCCATCTAAGCAGAAACCAAAGGTAGAGAAGGCAGTATCTCTAAAAGATTTGTGGACATGTCTTCTGTCTTATGGAGGGAATCCTTCTGAAACTCACACAAAACCCACAGGGTTTATGATAATTTTATACCAGCACAAACATTGCTACCTTGGACTTAAAGGGACAGAGAGAGGATAAAATGAAAGAGGGCCATCAGACCCTCAAAATTCTACTGTGGGAAGCAGACTAATATAAGTACTCATCTGCAGCAATCTATAGATTTAATGCAATCCCTATCAAAATGCCCATGCCATTTTTCACAGAGCTGGAACAAATAATCCTAAAACATATATGGAAACACAAAAGACCCCAAATTGCTAAAGCAATCTTGAGAATAAAGAACAAAGCTGGAGGTATCATACTCCCTGACTTCAAACTATACAATAAAGCTACAGTAATCAAAACAGCATGCCACAGGCACAAAAACAGACACAGATCAATGGAACAAAATAGAGAGCCCAGAAATAAACCCACAAATTTATGGTCAATTAATTTACAACAAAGGAAGCAAGAATATTCAGCAGAGAAATGATAGTCTCTTCAATAAGTGGTTTTGGGAAAAATGGACAGATACATGTAAAAGAATGAAATTTGAACATTTCCTTACACCATGTACAAAAATAATCTCAAAATGGATTAAAGACCTAAATGTAAGACCTGAAACTATAAAGCTCCTAGAAGAGAAGAACACTTTCCGACATAAATGCAGCAATATTATTTGGAATCTCTCTCCTAAGGCAACAGAAACCAAAGCAAATATAAACAAATGGGACCTAACTAAAGTTAAAAGCTTTTGAATAGCAAAGGAAACAAGCCATTGAAAAACAAGAAGATAACCATGGGAGAAAATATTTGCAAATAATATGACCAATAAGGGGTTAATAATCAAAATATATAAAGATTTCATATAACTCAATATCAACAACAAAACAACAACAAACCCAATAAAAAAAAATAGGGAGAAGACCTGAATAGACATTTTTCCAAAGAAGATATACAGATGGCCAACAGGTACATAAAAAGGTGCTCAGCATCACTAATCATCAGAGAAATGCAAATCAAAACCACAATAAGATATCACTTCACACCTGTCAGAACGGCCATCATCAAAAGTATACAAATAACAAATGCTGATGAAGATGTGGAGAAAAGGGAATCCTTGTACACTATTGATGGGAATGTAAACTGGTACAGCCACTGTGGAAAACAGTATGGAGGTTCCTCAAAAAACTAAAAATAGAACTACCATATGATCCAGAAATTCCACTCCTGGGTATATACCTGAAGAAAACTAATTCATGCACCAATAATGCTCTTCATAGCAGCATTATTTACAGTAATCAAGATATGGAAGCAACCTAAGTGTCCATCAACAGAAGAAGGGATAAAGAAGATGTGGTATATATATACAGTGGAATAATAGCCATAAGAAAGAATGAAATTCTGCCATTTGCAACACTTGGGTGGACCTAGAGAGGATTATGCTAAGTGAAATAAGTCGCACAGAGAAAGACAAATGCTGTATGACATCACTTATATGTGGAATCTAAAAAAATCCAACAAACTTAACAAAAAAAGAAGCTGACTCACAGATACAGAGAACAAATTAGTGGTTATCAGTGGGGAGGGAGGGGCAATATAGGGGTGGGGTGTGGGAGGCACAGACTATTGGGTGTAAGATCGGCTCCAGGATGTATAGTAAAACATGGGGAATAGAGCCAATATTTTGTAATAACTGTAAATGGAGTGTAACCTTTAAAAATTATATAAAAATATTAAAAAATGTATATTACTGGAAAAAACGAGTTACTCAGTTCACCCCACAGTCAAACTTACATTAACTCTGGTTATAACAGATGCACAGAAATCGACAGATAGTTACCACCAGGTTCCATTAGGGCGTAGTTGTCTTTCTATTGTCTAACTTCATCCTATCACACAAACACAACACAGACACATATGCACAAAGTGTTCAAAGAATAATTTTGAACAAACGATTAATTGGATGAATGCATATGCTTAAGAGAATATATAGCATGGAAGTTGTTACCTATTGTTGCTTTTTTTCATCAGCCATGGTAGTTATATCTACTACTCCTTCATTGGCAAGGGTTTGAATAATTCTTGTTTTGCTACCTGTATGCTTTTTGGCCCTCCCATCCAGATTTGGTGGCAATTCGTAACTCTATTTTTCACGTATTGCTACTGACCAAGGTCACTAACAAAAACCAGATGCTATAACAAAAATTGACAAAGAACCTAAAGAACCCAACAGTGGGCAGGACAGGCAGGTTTTAACTTTTTTGTTTGTTATCAAGAAAATAAGACTGCCTGAAAATGGCATTGGAGTTCTGAAATGTTCAATGGTGAGTCTCCATGTTGCTGCCGTTTGGCACTGCTTGATTAAAATAATCACTTCCAATTGCACCTTGGGGACGCACTTTGCAGGTGTGCCTAACGGAATAACGAGATCAAAGTCATATTGAGTCATTACTGACTATCACTCAAGATGAGGTTCCTCAGTCTCTTCTAACCGCTGCTGTAGTGGGAACACACGTGTCAGGAGTTCTTTTGGATTTTGCCTCTTAGCTCTTTAAATCAAATCTTATCAAGGAAGCCTGTGCCTATGGCGTCTTTGAAACCTCTGCCACTGTTTTTCTTTTTCCAATAGACCAGCAGCAGCAGAAGAAATGAGTATGGCTCAGATTCATTAAAACTGATCGCCGAGGCACCTGCTAAGTAAGCCCTATCAATAACGATGACCTTTGATCAGAAGTCTATGTCTCCTGTAACACAGCTGGCAGATCCCAAAAGCTCTATGGGCCCCAAATGATAGTAGTAAGAAAGAAAGGTGACTGTTCACTAAGACTGATGTGTGATGGATTATTTGACTGACATATTTTTAGGCAAAAAGCAGGAGATTTGTTGGAAGAAAGGCAAGGTGTAAACCATTTCCAACTCTGTGCTTCACCTACAACATGCTTTAACACCCCAAAGGCAATGTATTGGTGGGGGGGTGGATCATGAAAATATGTTGCAGAAAGTGAAATCTATCCTCTAATCATTGTCTGTTTCCTCTCTGCCCTATTATGATGCTCTATCTATATGTCTATGTACCTAAATATTTTGCTAAGTGGGAGGAAGTTTCGACGGAATGAAATTGCATAGCTGTGCTCTTGGGGAAATGCTTTCTATAGAATAATGAATAAGCTTCTTTTAAAGTTTGGTTATTTGAAACAGACAAGCCATCTCACATTTCATTACTTACTAGACTCTTCTGTAAACCCTATCATATAAATAACTAGGCAATAACAATCATAGAGATATGTTTCTTCTTACAACTAGATTCAAAATATTGCAAATAACCCTTTAGCTTCTATAGATACACGTGTATGTATGTATGTGTGTGTGTGAATTCATGAATTAAAATAATGCTAGGAAGTGTAAAAATTTTGGAAAAGATAAATTCAGATTTCAAAAGAAGTAAAGCGATATTTGTTGCCTTGATTATCTGGCTGTATTGTATTCATCAGAATAAAGAAAGGAAGGCGGGGTTAATATAAGCTTAAATAAAATTTTTATTCATTAGTCACCAAAATACTGGAAATCTAGTGAGTGTCCTGTCTTAAATAGGGTTGCAAGATAAATGAGAGGGCACAGCTAAATTTGAATTTCTGATAAACAACAAATGATGTCTTTTAGTATAATTATATCTTAATAATTGTATGAGACATACTTACACCAAAAAATGTGTTTCAGAATTTCAAATTTAAATGAACATTCTGTACATTTATTTACAAATGTGGCTACCTTCCCTGTCTACCTTTTCTTCTAGGCCATGTCTTGCTGGATTTGCATGATTACCGATCAGTTGTTATACTTATCTATCTGTTCTATTAACAGATTTTTAATTTATTTTATATCATTTCTTATTCATAAAATGGCTTCTTTTTATTTTTTATTAGTTTTGCTTCAAAAGTTTTACACTTTTAAAATACACCGTGAGAAAATAATATTGCATGAATGACTAAAGTATCAATTTGATGTCAAAATAAAACATTGCTAGTATTTTTAATTATTATGACATCACTTAAAGATAACCATCTATAAAAACAGGAAAACAGTATTAGAACATGTACAATCATAGCAAGATAAAAGATGCCAGGCCTGAATGGAGTCCATTACCAACACTGTTATCCTTGCCTAAACCTTAGAAACCCAGGTCCACACAAGCATCTGTTCCCAAGACCAGTGTAATTTCCTGGCAACGATAAGCAAAACTGGCACATTAACGCCCCTGTGATTGACTTTGGTCTATCTCTGCTAAGTGGTCATTCTAGAAAATACCTTTCGTAGATATCACCCTGTAGTTGTGCTGTGTGAAATGTGAAGAACATAAATGATACTTAGAAACTGAAAGAACTCTTTTCTATAAAAATGAAATAGGTTGAGAACTAAAGCCCATAGTATCATTTAAGAGAAATAACCCCTGTAACTCAAAGGAGAATATTAAATAAATTATAGAGACCACTCTATTCTACCCATCAAGATACATGTAAACCTATTGTTAATTGTGAATCCAGGAATTGTGCTGAAGTTCATAATAGAAAACTAGGAAATATTTATAGCTCTGAAGATTTTATTTTAAAGTATGAATAACACTGAAAACTTGGTAACTTCTAAGTGCCCAAACGTTGGAGAATATTTAAATTAGTGTTATAGACTTCTTTAAAAATTAACTCCCCAAACATGCTTATTTAGGAATAGCCTATGAGAAAATTCAGAATGAAACTATTTGATTATTAAATGTGAAATTATGTATGATAAAACAAGTCCTGAAAGAGATTATGGGCACAAAAAAGTTATATTTGCTGAAGTTGCAGAATTGCTGTTAAATGATTTATTTATTATATTTAAAGATCCAGCAATATTTTATCATATCAGTTTTCATAGTTATAATTAATTATTTTGAATTATCTTTTCATGGCTCAGGTGGTATTTCTTAAAGAAATAAAGAAAGGAAGGTGGGGTTAATATAAGCTTAAATAAAATTTTTATGCATTAGTCACCAATACCAAATGAAACTGCATTTGTTTACTGAATATTACTTCAAAACAAAACAGTGCCTTCCAGAATATATTTCAGAGTTATTTCTTGTAGAATTTATAATAAATACTTTTTGAAATGTATGTTTTCTGTGCCTATTCCGTGTACTGTTCTTCCCCAACCATGCTTCATTGGTCATAAATAAGAAATCTAAAAAACATTATCATTTAATCTTGATTTTTAGCTCCAATAAAAAAGCCCTCACATTAGTTGCATTAGAAAATCTGGGACCAAGAGTTTGTACCTAGAGGGTGAAAGAGCGTTAGCTAATAATTATTTTCTAAGGAATGCTGTCAGTGTTCGACATACCAGAGCTAATAGAGCTAGAAGCTCAAATGAAGGCAGCAAAGCAATGATTTTGAAATCACAGCAACATTTCAAAGTTAAAATATGTATTATTATAATCTCTGTGAGGCAAAATACACGATTGGACTGATAATTGTACTGTGCTACACCAAAAAAGGTGTTAGAGTAAGTTTAAGTGTACCGGAGAACTAAAAATAGCAATGTCTTCCACCAGACTTAGAGCAAGGACTCAAGTAATAGGTGCAAGGACAAGCTTGGATCTGCAGCAGAAGTTAGTTAGTGGGTTGATGCTCATCAAACCGCTGCCCAGTTGTTGGTATCACAGTCTACGCTTAGAGAACCATGGCAAGAGTGGTAGTGCAGCCTTACCTAGAGATAAGCTAGAGACATGCACCTATGCACCCAAAACATCAGATGGCACAAGCCTGGGTGTTAAGGGGGAAGGGCCCAACCACATGCCCTTTCTGAGTTTAGGGTTTCTACCCTACTCCTTTCTTTATTTTCCTCTCTATGGAGTTTAAGGAACTTTAGTGTTGACGTGTTTTGTCTGTCTGAGGTCTCTGTTGATTCTAGTTCTCCGATGCCAGACTAGAGTTTTGCTCCGTAGTTTCTTAACTGGCTTTCTCTTTCATCTTACTGATCTTTAAAAGCCACTGTTCAGTGTGCTGCATTTTCTTGAAAAGATAGCTTCAAAAATGCCAGCTGGGATTCATAGCATAGTTAGTTGTACAATGGAGCCACTATGAAAAATAGTATAGAGATTCCTTAAAAAATTAAGGATAGAACTACCATGTGATCCAAATATTCCACTTCTGGGTATTTATCCAAAGAATACAAAAACACTAATTTGAAAAGATACATGCACTTCTATGTTCATTGCAGCATTATTTATAATAGCCAAGGTATGGAAACAGTCTAAGTGCCCACTGACAAATGAATGGATAAAGAAGATGTGGTGTATATGTATGTATATATGGACTACTACTCCACCATAAAAAAGATGAAGTCGTACCATTTGCAACAGCATGGATGGACCTTGAGGGTATTACATTAAGTGAAATAAGTCAGAGAAAGACAAATACCATATGATTGCATTTATGTGTGGAACAGTAAAAAAAAAAAAAATAAATGAACAGACCAAACCAAACAAAAGCAAACACATAGATACAGAGAACAGAGCAGTGGTTACCAGAGAGGAATGAGTAGGGGGAGGGCAAAATGGATAAAGGGGGTCAACTGTACAGTGATAGATGGAAACTAAACTTTTGGCAGTGAGCACCCTGTAGTGTATACAGAAGTCAAAATATATTGTTGTACACATGAAACTTATATAATGTTATAAACCAATATTACCTTCATAAAAATAAATTAAAAAGATTTAAAAATAGGGCTTCCCTGGTGGTGCAATGGTTGAGAGTCTGCCTGCTAATGCAGGGGACACGGGTTCGAGCCCTGGTCTGGGAAGATCCCACATGCCGCGGAGCAACTAGGCCCGTGAGCCACAACTACTGAGCCTGCGCGTCTAGAGCCTGTGCTCCGCAACAGGAGAGGCCGCGATAGTGAGAGGCCCGCGCACCGCGATGAAGAGTGGCCCCCGATTGCCACAACTAGAGAAAGCCCTCGCACAGAAACGGAGACCCAACACAACCAAAAAAAAAAAAAAAAATTAATTAAAAAAAAAAAAGAATAGCTCTTTAAAAAAAAAAAAAAAAAATTTAAAAATCACACCAAGTATGATAGACAGTTCTGTATCTCTGTTGCAGTGGTGGTTACATGAATCCAAACATTCTGAAATAACAGAACTATAACACACATTGCACCAATATAAATTCCCTAGTTTTGATATTGTACTATAATTATTTAAGTTGTAACCATTGAGGGGAACCATGTGAATGTTACAGGGAATCTCCCTGACCTATCTTTGCAACTTCCTGTGAATCTATAATTATCTAAAAATAAAGATTTAAAAATAATCATGCCATATATATATATATATATATATATATATATATATTTTACAAATATTATGACTTTGGCTTTTTCTCCTTCAAAGCAGCCTCCTCCCACCCGAGATTGGTCATTGTTTTACTAATTAACCTGTCCTACTGTCCTCCATCACTTTTTTCTCCATCTACTCTACCTCAGAAAGTTTGGGACACAGAATAAAACATAGAAATAGCCAATTTCTGTTGAAAACAAAGCAAAATGTTAGAGACTCAAAAGACAAAGTTTAAAAAAAAAAAGACAAAAAAACTGGCTTGGACAAATAAGAATTTTGAAATGAAAAGTAAAGGGAAAATAACTTAGGGAACCAAAATACATGTGTATTTTGAAAATTGGAGAAGTTAAAATTTCAGAATTAGGGCTTCTCTGTTGGTGCAGTGGTTAAGAATCCGCCTCTCAGTGCAGGGGACACAGGTTCAAACCCTGGTCCAGGAAGATCCCACATGCTTTGGAGCAACTAAGCCCGTGCGCCACAACTACGGAGCCTGCGCTCTAGAGCCCACGAACCACAGCTACTGAAGCCCACACGCCTAGAGCCCGTGCTCTGCAACAAGAGAAGTCACCATAATGAGAAGCCCACGCACAGCAACAAAGACCCAATGCAGCCAAAAATAAAATATATATTAAAAAAAATTCAGAACTGGAAATGTCCTAAGTTTATCTAGTTCATTCGCCCCACAAGGGCAAAGTCGTGGACTTGTTCTGATGGGAAATATTAATACCTATCTAGTAAATGAAATACTGAAAACCAAAAGGCAGGCCAGGAGGTCAGAAAACTGGCAAATCAAAGCCTGGTTTTGCAGAAATTGAAATAAATGATATACTGAATTTAGAACAACAGAAAGTCAAACAAGCCTGCATTCAAATGCTGGTGATTTACTGGTTGTATAACCCTAGGCACATTACATCTTCAGGCCTCTTGTATAAAACTGGGTAATGATACCTTCTCTTCCCTGTGATATTGTGAAAACGATGTGCTAGGCACTCAGTGTCCTAAAAAAATGCAATGCATTCAATAGATATGAGATACCATAATTATTATTGTTTAGAGCAATGATAGAGCAATGCTTTGCAAATTGTATCATTACAAGGAACTCTGCCTCACTAATGTTGACTGGTGTCCTACAAAATACAAACAAAACAAAACAAAGCAACACACATACAACTCTCATCTGAATGCATAAAAACAGCAACCACATATTATGTCCCCTTCCTGAATTTCCACCATTTAAACTAGCATATTAAAATTCCTGAGGTAAATAATCCATGTAACTCAAGCACATGGTTTCTGATCTTACTTAATCACACAACTGCTTAAGACCCACTTATTCCATCTTGGTGGGAAGGGAGCAGGGGGTGAGGGGTGGGGGGAAGGGGCATTGCCCTTGTTCAAATGGCCCAGAGAAATCGTCTAGGACTGAGATTTTTCAAACATTTTCAGCCCCAAGATTCATTTTGTAAAACTCTACTATATAAACCGTATAAAGGTGATGAATATCTTCTGCAGGCAGTTCAAATCTCCATTATTTGATAGAATATACTTTGTTCTTTGCAGAATCCTGAAAGCAACTCAACCTGCCAGGAAAACAGTTTCAAAGTCTGATGGAATGAATTCTTGTGCTTCAGAGAAAGAACTCATCTGAACCAGATGCTCTCAAACTGAGCTTCACAGGTACATTCTCTGAGAAACTTTTTAAGTATTATTTTCATTTTGACTACTCCCTTAGAAACCAAATATTCTGCATGATCTCTGTGGTCATCTTCTCACTCAGCACCCAAATTTATCTTTGGTGGCATATGATCTCCTACAGCATCGTTGTTTAACTTGGGATCTTCTCAGAATTCGTCTGGATGATTTTCTTTCGTTGAAAGTGAAAACTATTCATTTCTTGAGTGTAAGAATATATTTCTATGAACTGTATTAGAAAAAAATATTCTTTCTCCTCTTTTCTTTCTAATCA
This sequence comes from Eubalaena glacialis, assembly GCF_028564815.1. Classification (NCBI taxonomy): domain Eukaryota; kingdom Metazoa; phylum Chordata; class Mammalia; order Artiodactyla; family Balaenidae; genus Eubalaena; species Eubalaena glacialis. The sequence goes on from NC_083729.1 coordinate 90,423,390, forward strand.
AAAGGAAAAAAATTCCTTCTTGCATTAGGACAATATTCAAAATGAAACATTTAGTATTTTTCATCTTCTATCATAGTTTGCCTTTTATATGCTTACAATTACTCCATTTCTTCGTTTCTCTATTCAGAGAGTGCCTGTATGCAGTCTTCTCCTCCCTCCAGCCCCTGGGCATGATCTGATTCTCCTCTTATGCCAATCAAATATCCCTTTTGGTCAGAGCAGCTGTCTCCCAGATTTTAAGAAATGAAGTTGATCCATACTCACAATAGGGAACCCTGTGCTAGGCAGTGAAATTCTTAGTGAATGAACAGACCCAGCCCCTGATACCCTATCTTACAATCTCCTCCGGGAAGAGTATGGGAAAACAGAACAACTCTGCATGTGTTTACACATTGGGATAAGTGTAATGAAGGAAATAAAGGCATTCATTGGGTGTAGTGACAGAAAACATCAGAAAGAAATGAGTCCAGACTTTAAGAGCCGTGGGAAGCTTCTAAAGGGATTTTTTACAGAGACTCAGGCAATTACATGATTTTTAAACAGTAACTTTAGCTGCTACATGAAAAGCAGATTGGAAGAAGGTGACAGTAGAAGACAAGACCAATAATAAAGCCTTTGAAATTTTCTAGGCAAAAGATGGCAGTGAATCGAACTAAGATGGTGGCAAGAGGGGAAATTTTGAATGACGGGAACAGCAAAAATGTGCAGCTAGATTTTATGCACAGATTTTTAAGCAGAGGGAGGGATCAATGGTGACTCAGATAGTGGTGCCATTTGCAGAGATGAAAAAGACTTGCAAAGGACAAAGTTTTGGGACCGAATTTAGGGTTATGGAGTCTATTGTTTGATTTTGGCTATACTAAGTCCACTATGCCTATGAATGACCCACTCAAGTGGAAGTCCTATATAGATGGTTGATTATAACAGAAAAATTGAGATTGGATATAAATTTAGAAGGCTTAATCATATAAATCAGGGTCCCCAACCCCCAGTCTGCAGCCGGTTAGGAGCCAGGCTGCACAGCAGGAGGTAAGCAGCGGGCAAGCGAGTAAAGCTTCATCTGCGGCTCCCCATCGCTTCTCATCTCTCCCATTACCACCTGAACCATCCCCTCCCATCGCGCTCACATTACTGCCTGAACCATCTCCCCCGCCCGCCGCCCCCCCCTTCCGTGGAAAAATTGTCTTCCACAAAACTGGTCCTTGGTGCCAAAAAGCTTGGGGACTGCTGATATAAATGTTTTTTAAAGTTGTGCAAAAGAATGTTATTGTAGGAAGAATAAGAAAAGGCCCTTTACCAAGTCCTGGAAAACTTCAATATGTTGTTTAGTTAAGGAAGAACAAGAAAGACCAGAGAAATAGGAAGAAAAACAGGAAAATGTGATGTCACAGAGGTCAAGAAAGTAAGATTAAAAAAAAAAAAACAGGTTTCAAAAAGAAGGAGTAGGAAATTATGGTAAATACAACTGAGATGCCAAAGTGAAAACTGAAACGTGATCATGGAATTTGGCCACTGAAGATTGAAGGAGCATTCAGGGAAATCGCATGGGTAAAAGACCAATGGAAAACTTCCGGTATTAATTCTGGCATGTAAAGAGCTTGGAAGTCATCACTCCTTTCTTCCAACAATTAAAAGCTAGAAAACTGAAAATCAATGATTTTTCTTGGGCTCATCAGAGGACTGAGGTTACTACAACTTTAAAGTCTGAAGCAACAGGCACGTTCTGAGAATACCCAAGATTTACTTCCATGCAGCAGGAGCTTCTGGAATCCATGCACTGGTTTTCAGTGGTAATGATAAAGAATGAATGGAGACTGAGTGTGAGTTAGCATGGGAATGAGAAACTCCAGGGGTCTGTAAGGGGCCCTACATATTTCCAGACTTTCCCTCCATGAACCCCACCAGATTCTTTGAGAAAGATCCCCTCATGGTTCTGGCACGAGAAGGGAAGGGTAGTCAACGTGATGTACTTTCAGACCCTTCTCACTAAAACAGGAAGGGAATTCTGTTTCGCTCCAGTCATTCCAGATTTCCTGCTTCACCTAAGGAAAAATAAAATCAAACACAAGCAAAAATATAGTCAACAGGGGACAGGGCTTCAAAGAAATAGGAAGGGAATACTACAGTCATGGAAGGAAATGGGAAAATGAGGGAAAGGGTGTACCTTGAGGAAGGGCTAGAAACACCTGTGAAGGCCTCACCCCTGAGAACAAGCTCCCCTGAAAGATGGAGACTTAATCATTACACTTCCACACCAGTGAGCTTTCAGAATAATGGCAGAGAGCTAAAGAGCTGCAAAAGGCACAGCCACTCTCTGAGAAACAGCAAAGAGGGAAGCCACAAAGCCATGAAGGAAGATGAGAACAAAATGATAGAGGAACTTGAGACCTTTTGGCACCAAAAGCTACAACAAACAAACACAGCCCAACCTCTAAACAGATGAGCATAAACACTTAAACTAAATGTCTATGTAACTTAGTCCCTATTACCAAACATGACATGTCCAGTTTAAAAGAAATTACAAGGCTTACCAAAAGACAAGAAAAACCATCATTTGAAGTGACAAATGAGTGTCGGAATCAGACTCATATAAAACACGGATGTTGGAATAGAAAGTATTTAAAGTAACTATGATTACTCTGTTAAGGACTCTAAGGGAAAAAGTGGATAATATGAAATATCCAAAGGGTAATAACAGCAGTGAAATGGAGGCTCAGGAAGGAACCAAAAGGAAATTCTAAAAATCAAAACAACAGTGACTGAAATGAAAATGCCTTTGATGCATTCATTAGTAGACTCAACACAGGTGAGGAAAGAAACAGTGAATTTAAAGAGAGGTCAATTACAACTTGTAAAATGGAAATGGAAAGAAAAAAATGGCAGGAGAATGGAGAAGAAGAAATATTTGAAGTGATAGTCGTTGAAAACTTTTCAATATTAATGACAGAAACCAAACCACAGGACCAGGATACTCAGACAAAGGAGGTGAAACGTAAAAAATAAAACAGAACAAAACTCCAAGGCATATTGTATAAAACTGCAGGAAACCAGAAACAGAGACAAAATCTTGAAGGAAGTCAGAGGAAAAATACACCTTACCTAGCCAGGAACAAGGATACGATTTACATCAGATTTCTCTTCAGAAATTATGCAAGCAAGAAGAGAGTGGAAGGAAATATTTAAAATATTGGAGAAGAAAGGGACCGCACCAGCCTAAAGTTTATATATCTAGCGAAATAAAGCTTCACGAGTGAAGTAGAAATACTTTCTCAAAAGAAAACTGAAAGAATTAGTTGCTAGTATACTGCTTTGTGGGTCAGTAACCTGTTCCTCTTTAATGCCGAATAATAATATTTCATGGCATGAACGTTACAATGTTTCTAGTCCATTCATGAATTGAAGGACATTTGCATTATTTCCAGTTCTTGGTGATTTATTATTAATAAAGCCTTAGGAACATTCATGGACAGTTTTTGTGTGATATGAGTTTTAATTTTTCTTTGGTATGTACCTTGGAGTGTGACTGCTAGACAGCATACTAAACGTATGTTTAATTTTATACGAAACGGAGACTTCCCTGGCGGTCCAGTGGTTAGGACTCCATGCTTTCACTGCAGCGGGCATGGGTTTGATCCCTGGTCGGGGTAACCAAGATACCGCAAGCCTCACGGTGTGGCAAAACAAACAAACAAACAAACAAACAACGACTGCCAAACTCTTTTCCAAAATGGTCAAACAAGTTTGCATTTCCACCAGCAATGTATGGGCTCCAATCCTTCCACATTCTCACCGGCACTTGATGTTGTCAGCTTTGTGTTTTTTTTTAAAATCCATTCTAAGAGTGCACAGTGGTATCTCTTAGCTTTAATTTGCATTTCCCTAATGACTAATGGTGTTGAATTTCTTTTCAAGGGTTTATTTGCTACCCACAGCTCTTATTTGGTTCAGTGTCCTTTCTCATCGTTGGCCCATTCTCTTTACCAGGTTATTTGATTTCTAATTGTTGATGTTTGAGGCTTCTGTATGTGGTCTGAATATATGTGCAGATGCGTTTTTGGCAAATAGTTTTCTCACTGTGAATTTTCATTTTGTTAACAGTGTCTTTCAAAGAGCAGAAAGTTTTAAGGTTGATGAAGTCCAAATATCAATTTTTTTTTCTCTTATTGATCATATTTGTTGTCATATTTAAGAACTTTTTGCTTCCTTCAAGGTCAAAAATATCATTTCCTGTGTTTTCTTTCAGATGTTTTATACTTGTAGGGTTTACATTTGGGTCTATGATTCCTTGTGAGTTCAATTTTGTATGAGATACAGGAATAGGAACAGGTCCTTCATCTTTTTCTTGCATCTGAATATCCAATTGCTCCAACTCTTTTTGTTAAAAAGACTCTCTGCTTTCCATATAATTAAATTTACACTTTTGTCAAAAATCAATTTACCTTACAGTGGGGGTCATTCTCTGAACTCTTCCATGACTGTCAGTCTTTACCTCAATATCGTACTGTCTTGATTTCATGGCTTGATAGTAAATTGGAAATCACATAGTATGAATCATCTGACTTGTTCTTTTTCAAAATTGATTTGGCTCTTCCACTTCATTTGCCCTTCCATATAAATTTTAAAATCAGCTTGTCAATTTCTTTAAAAAAATCCTTCTGGAATTTTGTTTGGTACTACAGTGAATCTACAGATCAATATGGGGAAAACTGACATCTTGATAACATTGATTGACCCAACCATTAACATGCTATGTCTTGAGTTATTTAGGTCTTCCTTGTTTTCTTTCATCAGTGTTTTGTAGTTTTCACTCTAGAGATCCTTCACATACTTTGATAGATTTATACTTAAATATTCCATTTTTGTGCTATTAAATTGTTACTTTAAAAAATTTTAGTTTACAATTTTTTATTGCTGTATATAGAAATTCAATTGATTTTTAAATATTCATCTGGTATTCAGTGACTCTGCTAAACTCATTTATTACTTCTAGTAGTTTTTTTTTTTTGTGATTATGGCATTTTCTACATATATGATAATGTCATCTGTGAATAAAGACAATTTTATTCATTCCTTTCCAATTTGTATGGCTTCTATTCTTTTCCTTCCGATGCCATATTTAGTCTTTTTAGTCTTCAGTACAGTGATGAATTGGACTAGAGTTGCCATTGTTAGAAAAAAAAATATGTATATATATATATACCTCTATCTATCTATTCAGAGAGAGAGAGAAAGAGAGAGAGCGATCAGTTAAGTATGAATTTCGATTAAACAAAATTTTTTTAGTACAAGTATGTTGAAAATATTGCGTGAAACATACTTATACTAAAAAATATATATTTTTTCCTGAAATGCAAATTGAATGGAGTATCCAGTATTTTATGTGACAACCCTAAACAGGAATGGCAATGATGAACATCTCTGCCTTGTTCACTATCTTATAGGAAATGCATTCAGTCATTCATAATTCATTTTTCGGTGAAATATAGACTTTTTGTAGATATCCTTCATTGGTTTTTTTGAATTCTCTTCTTTCCATGTTCTGCTGAGAGTTTTTATCAGAAATGGTGTTGCGCTTTCTTTAACATGTTTTCTTCATCTATTGAGATGATCATATAGAACTTTTTCTTCTCCTTTCTGTTTGTATGTATATTATGTTGATGAACTTTTTGAATATTGGACTAGCTTTGCATTTCTGAGATTAAACCCAACTTGGGGAGGATCCACAGAATTCAATTTTCCAGTATTTTGATGAGGATTTTTGAATTTCCCTTCATGGAAGAGATTGATGTTGTTTTCTTCTCTTTGGTTTTGATGTCAGTGCGATGCTTGCTTCATAAAATGAATTGGGGAGTGTTACCCTTTTTCTGTTATCTTGAGAATTAATGTAGAATTGATATGATTTCTTCCTTAATATTTGGTATAATTTACCAATAATGCCATCTGGCCCTGAAGTTTTCTCTGATGGAAGGGTTTTAATTATGAATTCCGTTTATCTAATAGATACAGGATTATTCAGGGTATCTATTTCTTCTTGGGTGTTTTGTTTTGTTTTTTCATTCAGGGAATTCCTCCATTTCAACTAAGTTGTTGAAGAACTTTAAACTTTAAGTTTCTGGACATGAGGCTGTTGTTATTATCCCCTTATTATCCTTTTAATAGCTATAGGATCTTTTGTGATATCTTTATTTTCTTCCTGATATTAGTAATTGTATCTCCTCTCTCTCTCTTCTTTTTCTCTCTGTCTTTCTGTCTGTCTCTATCTCCATCCCTTTCTCTTCATTATTCTGATTAAAGGCTTAATGTTCTTTTCCAAAAATCAGCTTTACAATTCATTGATTTTTCTCTCTTGCTTTTTTCATTAATGTTATTAATTTCTGTTCTTTATTGTTTTCTTACTTCTTGCTTTGGAGTTAATTTTTCTCATTGTCTTAGTTTCTTAAGATGAATCCTAAACATGTTGGTTTGAGATGTTTCTCCTTTTTTAAGCTTAAGTATTTAATCCCATACATTTTCCTTCATGCCCTGCTTTTGTTACATTCCACACATTTTAATATATTTTGCTACTGTTTTATTTTTTAATCTCTTTTCCTAATACAAGCATCACTCAATATTTTCAGTCTTTGAGCTTGCTTGTCAGAAAAAAAACCCCCTGTCCTCATTAAATACTTCCAAACTGTATAGTATTAGTTATCCAAAATCTTCCCCTGTTTTCTGGAGCAGTTTTTGTTCCAGTGTAACTTCTTATCATGGCTTTTGTTTTAATTTCCTTCCATATCCTCTCTTTCTCTATATAGATAGACATAGATTGATACAGATATAGACATGTACTCTTAAGCAGGCACACACATACACAGACATCGTTCTCTTGGACACCATAATCCCCACCATCCTTCCGTCTTTAACATTTCAATATGTTACTATGTTGTGATCGCTTGTTTCATAGCTTGTGATCATTAGTTCCTCTTTTGCTGGCCTTCTGGGAGGGTAGAATTTGTTCAGTATAGAGATAGACTCCACTTTTCTCATGGCTTTCTCACCTCAATTGATTTCCTCTAAACAAGAGTTATCTGCCTGGGTCTTTCAGGACTAAGACAATTATTTTGGGAGTAATCTATTTCCTGGACAAAGTCAGAGGTGTGTATGTCCATCTTTCCTTGATTTGACCCCATTCTCACTGGATTCAACACATATTCTTCTCATGTTGTATTTGAAATTACTGATGTTCATTTTTGTTATTAAGATGATATCACCTTAGAAATAGCATTAAAATAGCTAATATTAATTAAAGATACTCTGTGTGCTAATTATCATGTTATGAATCTGCCTTGGTCTAAGTTGCTTAGAAAATAAAACCTTAGTAAAAGCTTCATGCTTCGGCTTTCTTAGGAGTACAAACTCAGAGCAGTGTGAATAAAGGAGAAAAGGAAATGAGACCAAGAAGTAAGGAAAAGAAACACAAAGAGGCTGCAGCTTATAAGAAAACCCCGCTGGCTCCTCTGTCTGGGTGGGATGTTTTCTGCACAAGCCAAAGGAACCACTGTGTCTCAGAAATGTCTGTCAGGGGGAGAAATGGAGGATAATTTAATCTGTTTGCTCTTTTCCATCTCCTGTCTTGGATGGGTCAGCATGTGCCCAACGGGGCATTGATTCCCAGGCTTCTCCAGGGTGAGGCAGGGCGGGTGTACGTCCCTAAACTGGGTCCAGCACCGAGTCCGATATGACTCCCTTCTTTAAGCCTCATGACATCCCCGTGAAGTTGTTACTCTTTTTTCTCCATTTACCTTAGAACTTTTACACAGCCAGTATTCACAGAGCTTATATTTAAATGAATGCACTGTGACTTCAGCTCTGGGCCCCTCTGCTCTATCACCTGATTTCAGTAAGATTCTGTGGAGTTAAGACAAAAATATCTTTACCCTGCTGGTATTTAATATTAACTGGACTTCAGTCTGTTAGACTCATAAGCAGACACATATGCATATCCCTACCAAAAAAAAAAAAAAATCTAGATTTCTTCTGAATCGTATGGCCTTTCTTAGTCCATATCCTTATGAATGATGATCTCTCACTGGCAGAAGTTCATATGAAAATATTTTCATAATTGTTGTTCTCCCTTTTTCAATATCATGTCTGAAAGTGTTGTTCAAATCTCAATCAAGTCCTTCCAAAGTCAACATTAGACTCTTCTATTCTTCAAAGCGGCTTCTTCTTCTTTGTAATAAGAAGCATCCTTCTGTAATCTTCCCATGCTCTGCTGGCTATTTTAAGGACCAATTTAAAACCTAAACGTACACACTGTGAAATCTACAAGATGAAGAGAACATCCATAAAATATCCATACTCTGTGTCCCTGAATAATCTTTTATCTTCACATCAGTTGCAGTACAGAGTGGGTGGGGTTTTAATAGATACTTCAGCTAATTACAAAGAGCAGCTTGTCATGGATCTTCAGGGTGAATATTCAAAACTGTCAAGAGAGTGCTTTATTTCATCTTTAATGAAGTAGGCTGTTTATTCAAAAAGCTCACAGGGACAGACTAAATCTTGCAACTTGAGATAACCTAGGTACTAAATCTTTAGATTTGTTTTATCAGATACATATAATTTGATCGATGACTTAAGAATGTTACCAGTTTATCTGAAAAAAAATTTTTTTTAACTCATTTGTGTATACACCTATGTGTCAGGGGGATTCAAATGTCTGATCTTAGGTTATTGAAATGTATTCTGTTGCCTTTGCTGGAGAGACAACATTAATATTAAATTTATCTTGCTTAATTATAATAATATAGAAAAGATTACAGTTTAGATAAATCCTTAAAGATAAGGAAAATCAGATTATTTTTAGTTTGCTCTCCCTTTACAAAAATGGAAACTTTGGAGATTTATTACTATTTCATGTACAGATTAGCTCACTCTGTCAAAAACTTCTCTTTTAATTTTGAAAAACATTGGTAAGTTTCATCTGTCATTTTCCTCAAACATTGAGTAATAGCTTGAATGATGATACGTTCTCTTGGCCTGGGATGGGGCAGGGGGTTGGGGTTTGGAAGCTTTATTAGTTCTAGGTTTGTTTAATAATAAAAATTTGGATTGTTTAAGTATTTAAAGAATAATAAGATATTCTTTTTCTGTGCCAGTGGATGTATGGAAACAAATGGTGCAATAAAACATTTAATTCTGGACAAAATTTTTTTAGATGTACTTCGTCAATAGCATGACAAATCATACAACTGGGTTTTCCTGAACGTTTTTCATAGACTTTCCGGCAAATCCCCAAGTAGAGGAGGATTGGGCTGTTCCTTGAATACTTCACAGTGACTCGGGCACTAAGAGTGTTCACTCACACAGGTGAGGCTGGAAAAGAAAGTTGAGAGTTCTTTTACTTCTTCATAGTTATTTTGAAGTTTCCTATTTCAGCTACCTGAAAAAAATCTTATTTTATGCACTTCCTGAAAGTAGTAAACATAAGATTGACTACATACACAAGAGAACAGCCTGAAACTGAATGACCATTTTGCCAATATATTAATTGATTCAAATACTTACCATTAAAAACAAACGTTGCATTTTAGTGACAAGTTCACTGCCTAGTTTTCTTCTCATATAATTGGAAATGGAATTGGAACAAATGGCTACAAATAATTTTAGCCCTGAAAGTGTCAACTCAGCAGTATACACATGCATACACACATATATATTTTGTTTTTTTTCCTGAGATACTACCATCCACTCGTAAGTAGAATCATCTGTAGTGAAGGAGCTAAGGAAGAAGAAAAAGAGGAGAAGCATGCTTTCTGAGAAATCAACTACAGACTCAACATGAATCGTCACATTTAATATTTTAAAGATTCGTGAAGAAATAAGTGTTGCCAAATGCGCTTAAAAAAAAAAAATCTGTTGAAATGATATTGATGGTAAGGCAGCGTCTAGCAAGGTGAAGCACACTGATAATAGTAAGTTACCCCAAGAGATCCCCGGTCAGAATCCCTGTGCAGAAATCTGCCTGCCAACTGGCGTTCCTTTTCCCATTGGTTTAGTTAAGGGTTGAAGTTCTTCTTGAAGTTTCTTTTTTAATCATCAGATCCCGACCTTACAGTTTTCGCTGACTACTTTCCTTCAGGCTGTCTTTGCTCCTGTCAATTTAGGATTTCCAGGGAATTATTCTTCTTTGAAATGCATATTCCAGGCTTGAAATGCTGGCATATGTACACTGTACAGCAATTGTGGAGGCCAAATGTTTAATTACACACGACAGCTGGAGCAGTAGGGGTCCGAGGCTTGCTTGAAAACAACGTATGCCCTGTGCAGCCTTAAGAGAAGAAATACGATTTTACATATACCTATGGATCTCCACATGTTATCCACAAGATTTGGTTTTCAGTATTATCAGCTACAGCTTTAATAAAAGTCCAGCCATTCACACTTGAATGTATTTAAATAAACAGCCCCAAAGCATTTTTCCTCAAAACCTGACCTTACATGTTTACCACAAAAGCAGCTAAAAACTCTGGAAAGCATTTCCCCCCCCCCCCATGAAGGTTTTGAAGATCAACCCAGAACACCCACATTTGGTTTAGGAAACACATAATGTAAAGACAAGCTATAATTTATAGGAACGCATTATCAGAGATTTACTAACGAAAAAAAGTTTCAATTGAAAACTTTGAGGGCCATGATTTTCATTCAATTGTTATTACTCAAATATATTCATCTTTTTGGTTGTTACAAATTACAGATCTCTAGTGCTTTTCTATAACCACAGAAGAGGAGGCAATGCAAATATAATCATTACATTTACGTTAAAAATACATTTTAATTAAAATTTATGTTACATGCACTGACCTGGAAAGTTTGCCAAGAGCTATTTCTCCCCAGATATAACCCCCTGAACATTATTAGATGATTGTGGAACTTTACTTGATAGTTTTTTTAGTAGAAATAGTGATGGCACTCAGCTCCCAGCATTGTCCCATAGAATTCAGATGCTTCACTTAATCCTAATAATTAATCAGTCACCCTACACTCTCTGAGTTTGATACTATTCATGCCCCCATTTTACAGGTGAGAAGTGCAAGCCCAGAATAGGTTAAGAAGCTTTCTGAGTTAACATAAAAATAAGTGGCAAGGCGGGAATTCCAGAAACCAAATTCCCCTCTACTTACATGTTATATTACCTTTAATGTTTATCTCCGTATCTGCACATTCGTTAATGAAATGGAATACCTACAGTGTGTGTAATAATAATTTTTAAAAAATCAGTCACTTAATTAATTTATTTGTTTTTGGCTGCGTTGGGTCTTTGTTGCTGCGCGCGGGCTTTCTCTAGTTGCGGCGAGCGGGGGCTACTCTTCATTGCAGTGCGCGGGCTTCTCATTGCAGTGGCTTCTCTTGCTGTGAAGTACGGACTCTAGGCACACGGGCTTCAGTAGTTGTGGCTCGCGAGCTCAGTAGTTGTGGCTCGTGGGCTGTAGAGTGCAGGTTCAGCAGTTGTGGCACACAGGCTTACTCTGAGGCACGTGGGATCTTCCCGGACCAGGGCTCGAACCCGTGTCCCCTGCATTGGCAGGCGGTTTCTTAACCACTGTGCCATCAGGGAAGTCCTTTAATAATAATTTATAATGTTAACTACCCAAGATAAGTGTTTAAGTGTGTCTGAATGTCCTTCCCAAATGATCTCAGACCAACAAACCTGGTTTGACGGCTTTAACTCTGGCTCCATTATATGAAGAAGAAAGGATATTCTTAGGTTGCTTCCCATAGTATAGAGTCCAAGGAAAAAATACTTTAAACAAGGCAAGCAGGACTCTTTCAAACTTAGTTGCGGTTTAAATGATCTGTGACTAGAACACAAAATAAAACACGTGTAAAATAGAGATTCGACCAATATGGTTGAATAATAATTTTGATGTAATTGAATCCTATTTTTCATTTCTTGCTACAGAAATTTTTTAACTACATCTGGGAATTTTCTAGAAATTTGTGAAATGCCTCTTTTCTTAATTGTTGCTATATTTATGACTTAGCTTTGCTGAGCTACCAAGAGTGGCACTCTCTTCACTCTGCTGTATGTACCAGCTCATATCCTCCTAAGCAAGGCTTTCTTTTAACCTGAAATGTGAGGAAATAACTGGTTGTTGAGAAACAAAAGACAACTATTTGTATTCATTCTTTTTTTTTTTGGCCACACAGTAAGGCTTTGGGATTTAGTTCCCGGACCAAGGGTTGAACCCAGGCCACAGCAGTGAAAGCTGGACATGGGCAGTGAGAACCCTAAGGGAATAACTGGGGAGAATTGGAAAGCCTTCCTTAGTCATTTCATAATTCAATAAAGGTAAATGGCATCCTGGCACTGCCTGAGATGCACTTGGCAATCACAGTTTGGCATCAGGTTGTAGAGCTTACCTGCAAAATGAGGCATTTATTTAATTTTAAACAGTAGAAAAACTATGGCATTTATTCATTTGCCAACTCTAAAAGTATAAAAATGTAAAATCGCTTCAAATTGTGATATATAATTTTTAAATGTATTCCATTTGTGTAATTGTATTGGGGCCAGCTGGTATGTTAAAGTTTCGTGAGTAATTTCTTTTCTTTATTTTAAACTGGAAATTGTTCTGTTTAAAGATTTCTTTCTTTCTTTCTTTTTAAGATGTCTGTGCATGGATATTTGCTTTATTCTAAAATTAGGTTTCAAAAAGAATTAATAGTAAAGTAATAGTAGATAAAAAAATAGTTTAAATTTTACTGTATGCCTTAGGTAAGGTCAGATCTTTCTTTTGTACTAAAAGTCTTTTGGTTACACCTTTCTCTGTGTAGTCTGTGGGGATCCCAACCAAGGATGTTGCTTGGCATTGGAAATGAGAAAGTTGGAAATATTTTGCTGAACAAATTTTGATGAAAGAAATTTAATGAAAAAAAGAAAAAGCTTTATTTGCACAATGTTATTGTCATCGAAAAGGGTGAAATTGTCTTTGTAAGTGCCAGGAATTGAGATTCAAACCATCAGAGACCATCACCAGGTCTCTATCTTGAACTAGCTTCTATTACAATGAAAACAAAGAAACAAAATACCCTCCAAAGTACTCTTACACCCCGAGTAGCGTTGGAAAAGTAGCCTGATAAGGAAGGAAGAGAAACAGGATGAGTATAAGCTGGGCAGATCCCTTAGAGAGAAGTCTCCCTGCAAAGTCAAGCTAGGTGTTTCTTGAGTGATTTAAGGAAGTAATATTTTGTAGTTACCTGGTGAATGTTTATAATATTGTTGGCCAATATGAGTATTTTAGGCCAGTCTCTTTTTCCCAATTCTTCTTCTAAATTATCCAGATCTAATTAAAATTATCTAGGTAATGTAGACAGAATAAGAGGGTTGGTTTTTGCTATCCACACAGCCGATCAGACAGACCTGCCCAGAGGTTCTCATTCATCCACCACTTCACACAACAGTCTCCAACCATCACTGGTCTTGTGCCTTTCCTAATAGCACGCGTGCTTCAAGATAAATAACTGCCCTTCTTTTTTTTTTTTTTCTTGCTAACCCCAAACTCCCAATCCATCCCTCCCCCAAGCCCCTCCCCCTTGGCAGCCACAAGTCTGTTCTCTATGTCTGTGAGTCTGTTTCTGTTTTGTAGATAAGTTCTTTTTTGTCATATTTTAGATTCCACATATAAGTGATATCATATGGTACTTGTCTTTCTCTGTCTGATGTATTTCACTTAGTATGATAATCTCTAGGTCCATCCAAGTTGCTGCAAATGGCATTACTTCATTCTTTTTTGTGGTTGAGTAGTATTCCATTGTATATATGTATCAGATCTTCTTTGTAAAATATATAAATAAATTTTATAAATATAATAAAAAACATAAAAACAACTGCAACTCCTGATAAAAAGTTGAATATTGAATGGCACTGGTCCATTTTTAATTTGTACATTGAATCTTTGAGGATGTAAAAATAGAACTGATCTTGATATGATTTTAAATAAATGTTTAAAATTGGGGCAATTAAGTTTAATATCCATTATTTGGAAAATATATAATGTATGTATATCAAAATTCACTTAGTAGAAACAAATACAGTTAAGTGGCATCAAAGCCATTTGAAAATGTTTAAAATTCTGGGCCCTAACGTTATGACCTTGACACTTAAGAGTTGGTTTTCAATTGACCATATTACTGGAAGGAAAGAATTAATCAGAGAGACAGTTGGAGACTGTGTCTATGTTGTTCGAGCTTTTATTGTAAATTATCTGAAGGGATAGTGTTATGCATGTAGAGTCTGAACAACAAAGTGTCCCACATATGCACAAAGGTTTCTAGTAATGAGACTGAGTTGGCAATGCGTAGAGGGCATTGCATTATGAAAAGTGATAACTTTGGAGTAAAAGACCTTTAGTCTCTGTTCTAGCACTTTCCAGCTAAGTAAATGCTAGACTTTGGGCAAGTTGCTTAACCTTTCAGTTACTTGATCTGCACATCTGTGAAATGAAAAATGTAATTGTCTATCATATCGAGTACAGGATGGTACCCGCTTCCACCTCTTCCCCTTGCCGGGACTGACCTGCCGCTTTGGGGGCATTCAGGGTTAATCTGACTGTTTCTCTGACATAGCTGAGGATCTTCGCAGATCATTTTCTTTGTGTTCCTACTGAGAGAGTCTTGGCTTGCTCTAGTCTGAAGTGATCAGGAAGAAGGATCATCCTCTCTCCTTTTCTCTGACTGCCCTGTTCACTCAGCCTCCGGCAAGACTATGCTAGTACAGGAAGTGAATTTTAGGGCAATCATAGGCATTGGACTTCATTTTTTCGCTTTCCAAGAAGGAGGACCTGCTCAAGAGGGTTTTCCTTCGGATGCTCTCTTTGCTCCCTTTGCTGCCAAGTGAGTTCTCTTTTCTCAGATTCCTGCCTAGACTGTCCGTGTTTCTCTCTTCAAACTGTTCAGACTGACTCATCCATCCCCTTCATGAAAACTTCACGTCCTCAGCAGAAAGAGGCCCCCAAGCTTGGTTCCCTCTTGGATCCTCACAATCGAGTTCCCCAGACCTCAGCCTAGGTAGCAAAGCCTCTTGCATCTGTCTGAATATAGTCTCCGGGGTGGCCAAGGGATTCTAACACCCTGAACTTGGAGAAGCTGAGTCGTCCAACCATTAAAGATATGAGAGATGTGGGTTTGCTAGTTCCCTGATGCAGCCCTGTTAAGAAAGCATACCATTTGAAAAAATGAAAACCCTTTTGGTCAAGTAGGTACCATTTTAGGGTGAGGGACTTTGTTTTATTAATCAGTTTGGGACCTGGTGATGCCACAAACACACATGCAGACACAAAACTAAATTGCTCTGATTGTGGCACCAGCTCCTGGTCAATTCTATTTACCTCCCTTCCTCCATATAGGGTGGGAAATTGCCAGTTTTTTCAGCCACATTATCATGAGACATGATTATGAGTGGACATACTGAAAAGTGTTATACCAGTGAAATATCATTATTGTAGAAAGGAGGGATAGTTTGCATCTGTATGTCTTCAAATCTAAGATGCCATCATTATATATTATGCACCATTGTTATATGAATCAGTAAGACACAATAACATCACTGCCATAACTGATAAAACAGTGATGTTAAGATACATCCCACTTTCAGAGATGTTAAAATGAGAAAAATGATGCATCTTAGAACCTATGAAAGATAACAAACAGAAAAAATGCACACTTACCCAATAGGATACTATCAAAGTAGGACTTACATGACATACAAACATTTCTTAACCTGTAGCACAAATAATTATTGCAACATATATGAAATACGTTTAGTTTAAATATTTCAATAAAATTTACATAGCTCTTTCAGCTTTTCTTTCCAGGGCTGGCTAACTTCTTTTGTATAGAATATCATTTTGATTTTTTTTCACCTTAAATCCATTTGTCTTAGCTTTTTTTTTTCCTGAGTTAAGCTTACTTTTGGATTTAAGAACTCTTAAACTTATGAAAAAGTCTTTTAGTGAGAAGAAAAGATATATGGGATGTGTGTGTATGTGTGTGTGTGAGTGTGTGTGCATGTGTGTTAGGGAGTCATGGCATAAATAAGGCCACAATTAAGCTGTGATTTCTGTGTGTACCCATTTATTGAGCTTATATAATCAGAAAGAGCCTTTACAGTAGATTTCTTCTAAGTGTCTAATACCATGTTTTACATTCAATCTGGATTCTATTTTGTAGGTACTTAAGAATAACTCTACTATGTTTATCACTGAGAATAGTAATAGGGTATAGACAAGAATCATAAGTGGCAACTTTTAAAAGTATAATAAAATGACAGAATAAAAAAGAACTCTAAGTGGCATAGCTATAGATTAACTGCAGAATATTTTTTTAAACAAACACAACCATGTTCTAATAAAATAAATAATGGAGCTTATGGGATCAGTCCATAGCATTTAAATGCAGCCCTGTCTTCTGTTTCCCATGGGGTAATTACAATACTCTGTCCACCAGACTCCCAGCTGAGCCAAAGCAGATTTGCGGGGAGTGAGGAGAGATTGGTTTGGGATTCTTTTTGCTTGGCTTTCGAGTTGCTGAGTTAGTGTAGGGCTGGGTGTGATCTCCAGCCTGTACTGTTAGACAGTCGTCTCAACCAGGAGGGGGACATTCATAAGTAAAAAGGCAGCCATGGTGTGGCTCTGGCCCTATTCATGTTTGAAAACTAAAGAAATGAGAGCAACTTTAAGAATGAAGTTGATGTAACTTTATCCAAGAGACCTGGGATAGGCCGTATTGAGTCTATAAGGGTTGGAGCCAAGGATGCCCCTGTGTAAGGACATGCTTTGGTCCAACCAGGATGGATCCCACCATTGTTCTTTAATGTAACGCATTCCAGCTGTGCCCCCGGCTCCTCCCGCTACAGTATGGTAGGTTTCATCACCTCCAAGGAAAGATATTTTGACTCATAACTTTAAAATATCTTAGCTGTAGCTCCCAGAAGCAGTCTATGCAACATTTTGCAGGTAGGGCAGATCATGTTTAAGACTTTATAGGAGGGCCCTTAACATTATATTGGGGTATCTGTATCCCATTTCCAAACTACCTATAAGTATCTAGTGGTTACCAGTGGGGCGAGAGAAGGGGGGAGGGGCCATAGGAGGTTAGGAGGTACAAACTATTATGTATAAAATGTATAAAATATAAGCTACAAGGATATATTGTACAAGACAGGGAATATAGCCAATATTTGATAATAATTATAAATGGAGTATAACCTTTAAAAATTATGAATCACTATATTGTACACCTGTAACATATAATATTGTACATCAGCTATACTTCAATAAAAAAATAAAGAAATTGGGGGGCGGGGACAGGGAGTAAATGATACTGTGGTTGTATATGGGGTGGGAAGCCTTACACTTAAATTAGTGGCAGTGTGGTCCAGTGGCAAAAGCACTAGATGGAATAGAGAAATTCCAGGTGGAATCCAGCCTCAAATCACTGACTGCATAACTGTAGTCTGAAACCTATTTGTCCATTTCTTTATCTGTGCAACAATACTACTCCTACTGGCCCATGTCATAGATTTTACCATTGTTGTTCAGAAAAAATGAAGTAACAAATTGGTTTTAAATGTAAAAGAAAAACTACAGAATATCAAGACTGAAATATTAAGGATAGTTTTAAAAATAGAGATGTATTTCGACTAGAATCAATTCCTTTTCTCAACAATTCTAGGTTCCTTTTGGATATAAATGAATGTCTTATGTTTTATTTTCCTTAATTTTTCAAGAAGGGAAAATTATTTGCATCTCTTTTAAAATTATCACTCATCTTGAAGGAGAAGAAAATATCTCACTACCGTCTTTGAAAACATTAAACATACAGTGAAATATTTTTATCTTGAGAGGTTAATACCGTCTGGGTGTTTGGGGTCATGTGTTTGTGAGTATAAGGAATCCTAGCCTGGTTTCTAATTTACTACAGACTCAGACATACATGTGTTGACCTGTGTGCCAGAGCTCAACAGACCAGTGTTTAAGAGAGAGCACAGGAAGTGACACAGAGAAACAAAGCTGGGACACCTGTCTGGGTCTCTGTTGACCCATCACGCTTAACTAATTTTTCCGTGATCTCTGACCCAGATTTCCACTGTTCCACAGGGATTTATATCTTTCATCCAACAAATCCTACACCTGCATTCAATTAATGAAAGAAAACTCAACTTTGTTATCTGATGAACTGAGCAACCAGAGCCATTAAGACAATTGTTTTATTATTGTATTGACAAATTATCCTATTAACAACTGGCTACCACAAAAATCAATTAAAATCTTGGCTGAGGAGTTTGAACATAGTTGGATAAGTAGAAGTGGGAATTAAATAGTGAGTTGATAGTTTTTTAAAATATAGTTCATAAATGAGCAGCGACCAGATGAAAACCAGAACTTTGTATTGAAAATAAGAATACTAAATTATAACAGGGCATATGGAGCTGTTCAGTATTTAGTTTCATTTTATTTCATGCTGATGTACTTCTTAGTACTTGCATGAATATCAATGCTTTATTTCCGCCAGTATATATTTCTAAATATTTCATTTCTTGTGGTTCCTTACTATTATATTTGATAAACTGCTTTGTAAAATATTAAATATGTGTACTGAAAAAACTTGGATCTTTGAACCTTTGGCCATAAAAATAGGATTCATTCACTTGCTTACTTGCTACAGTAATTGCTTATGCATTTAGAATATTGAGATAGAATCCATGGTCAAGGAGATTTAAGACTGCCTAGTATTTTGACTTTAGGAATTGAAAAGAACTATTGTTTCTTGGTAGAACGAAAGTTTTACTTCTTTTTATCTAGCGATAGAGAAAACCTGACGATCTCTTGGCATTTACTTCTGGCATCTGAATACTCCTCTTAAACTATATACTTTAAGCAAAAGTAAAATTAGATATGCTCTTATAAAGACAACATTATGCTTAAAATGTTCAAGAGTCATTTATTGAACCATAAAGTATACTTTTGGAAAGAATAATCAGAAAAACCACCCTTGATGGAGGGACAATGAAATCTCTGAGGCAAAACTACATTTCTTCCAAATTATATAACCTTTAATGGAAGTGAAGCTATGTAAAAACCTGGTAAGTGTTGCTTTGGGGAGTGGAGGACTTAATTTCACCTAGTCATTAATGTATGACACTTGAAAGTCACTTAGAAAATGTATAACTTTAAAATGTAAAAGAGAAGAAAGAATAATTTTACCACTGAACATGTGCCAAATGGTTCATAAAGTTGTCTTTTCCTATAAATAGAGTTGCTGGTAGCAGAAGGCATGCATTTGTCTAAATGATACCCGATCTCTGTCATTCATGTAGGTGATTGATTTTTTTCTCTTGAAAGCTGCCATCAATCAGTACTGAAGAGGGAATATTGATAGTCAAGTGAAAGAACAATTCCAAAAAAAAAAAAAGGAAAGAAAAAAAGAGGAAGTTAGAACAATTGTACCCCATTCAACCCTTGAATAACTCTGTTTCACCCTTAGGAGTACAAAGACAGTAACTTGAATAAAAAAGGAACAATAAAAAGCAGAGAATAAAAAGATGCCCAGAAACTATAAAACTGATGTGAAACCCATATCCATATTATGGATTAAGAACCTAAAATAACCACAGTAAAAATCGATTGTTAATATAGAGTTCATGCAATGAATACTTTCTAATAACATCTATAGTGCCTCTATATAGTCTCATTTTTTGTTCTGTTTTTTCTAATATATATAACACTATATTATTTACAAGTGTACAACATAATGATTTAATATATGTATAGATTGTGAAATGGTCACCACAATAATTCTAGTGAACATTCATAACTGCACATATTCTGGTTCTTTTAATCATTTGTTCACTTTCCTATGTTTCAGATGTCCCTTAAATGATACAGTAGACATTAGGTTTCCAAATGAGTTTATAGGATGATGAGCAATATAGGATAGGCATCTTATTGTAATCCTTCTTGGAATCTATTCTAACCCTTGCCCTTTAACTGGATTGGGTAGTTCACTGACTGATGTGTAAGCATCACATGGGCTGTATTTGATAGATTTGTTGGCAAATGACTTCCTGACTTTCCTCTCCACTTCAACAAACATCTAAATGCTACCTCTTTTTAAAGTCTAGCTTGTATTCCATTTCTACCGTGAACTGATTCGTCTGTGCTCCTGTGAGAGATTGGCTATTACTTCTCACTACTCTAGCAGCGGAATCTATACAACTCTTCTGATGTTCACTTAACTGTGCCACCCAGGAAAGACTGAGAAATACATCAACAAAAAGAACACAGGAACCCCAGGAAAGTACTGTAATTGTTGTCCCTTGCAGGCTGAGAATAAAGTTGGGAGATGTTGCCACTGAAATGGATTCCTTCATCTCGGTGGGAATATATGATTCTGGAGAGACCTAGGCTGAGTGACTAGGCTGAACCAAAGTTTTAAGACTGGAGGATTTGTAACATTGAGTTTTTTCAACTAGGTAAAAGATATCTCAAAAAAAAAAATCCAGGGAATATGTGTGGGAATGGATACTAAGGGTGTGGGACCATGGTGGAGGGAACATAAAGCTGGGTCAGGATGATTTTATTAATATGGACTCACTAAGCAGAGATTCTGGATTTTAATTTTGCAGTTTGAGGGGTTAGAAAGTGTTCTAATTGTTTGGTTGGTTGATTGGCTAAAATGTGCACCAACGGATAGCCTGCACTAAATGAAGTTGAAATGCCAGAGCTGCCTTTATACTGTAGAGGATGGAATCCAAAGGCTTATGGAAGCTGGAATGTTAGGGTGGATTCATCCACTCACCCCGGGAGATCAGAAGATCCACCTTTCACCATGAGTGGGGGAAATATTTTTGAGAGCTGTCCCACCATCCTTAAAAAGCTCTGTGATCACACTTCTCTATAGGTCAAAAACAAACTGCTGCCAGTAGGATGTTAGCTGTGAGTTTAATGCTCATATTTTAACTAAACAGAGTTGCTATTTATAACCTAATCTTTTACCTTCTATTCTATGTTCCCTGTGCCCTCTGCCAGCATCTCAGCTGTTAAGAGAGTTTTACATCACAGAGTTAGTCAAGCCTATATTCCAAATAGGTCTGAGTTCTCCATGATTCTGATTTTACTAGAATTAACTTTACCCAGTTAGCAACTTACCTAAATCCACAGTGGGTCTTTATCAGAGGGATGGGATACATAGCAATATCAGTGACCCCCATTTGATACAATCTCTCATTTTTCAGTGAAACAATTTTCTTGCTGATAACTAACGTTGCGTGTGGCAGTCACCATGGTAGGTAGTGACTAAGTCCTGCAGTAATTCTCACGTGTCGGCAAAAGGAGAACCTTCTTGCCTCTTCAGCTTCTGGTGGCTCCAGGCTTTCGGCTACATAACACCAATCTCTGTCTCTGTTTTCACATCACCTTCTCCTCGGTGTGTCTGTGTCTTCTCTGTCTCTTATAAGGGCACTTGGCATAAGATTTAAACTCCATTTAGGTAATCTGGATGATTTCACCTCAAGATCCTTAAGTACATATGCAAAGACCCTTCTTGCAAACAACTTTATGTTCACAGGTTCAGGGGGCTAAAACATGGGCACATCTTTTGGGGGGCCACCATTCAACCAAGTACCTTGATCCGTTTTTTCGGACCGATAGTTCATTCCATGTCGCTGCTGAGTAGTATTCCACTGAATGGATGTACCACTATCTGTTTATCCATTTGTCTTTTAATGGACATTTGGATTGTTTCCAGTTTAAGGCTATTGGGAAAAAGCTGCTCTGAACATTTGTGTACAAATCTTTGTGTGGACATGCGTTCTCATTTTTCTTGTATAAATGCCTAGGAGAAGAAACCCTCTGTAAATCTCCTGAGCTCGCTCTCTCTGGAATTCTTTCCTGTCTGTAGTTGGCCCTGCACATTCTAGCTACCTGGGTCTACCTGTAATCTGCTCTGTGTCTTTCCAACTCTTGGCGAGTGCTAGGTTCTGCCTGAGTATCCTACCTCTGCACCACACACTGGAGATTCCCTCCACGCAGCCTGTGGGTCATCACAGGGCTCCGTAGTTGTTTCTCTGGTCTCCGGAATCGCTATCTTATTCTCCTAAGTTGTCCAATGGCTGAATTCTGTTGTTTAAATATTTCTTCCTGATGTTAGTAATCTAACACAGGAGCAGAAACTATTACCTGCTACTCCCGCATGGCTGGGGAAAAGGCTCTACTCTTACAATGTAGTTCATTCTTTTGATTTAGAAAGTTGTTTTCCTTAACGGAAAAGGTGTGCAAAATTAGACTTGATCTTTTATGTCAACCTTTTTTGTTCTCTGACCATCCTGCCATACCCTTTACAGATAGTTTTTTCCTTCCTTAGCTGACCTTGCCGCAAATCTAATATTGCTACTATCATGGTTGGAAAAGCTCAGTTCATTCTAGGTTTTTCCTTCCTGACACAGTTTTTACAGGTTTCTACTCCCCGTGTTGTGTGTGTGTGTATGTGTGTATGTGTGTGCTTACATGCATTTGTGTGTGCATGCATGTGTATGTGTACTGTTTGTATTGTAGGTTTTAAAGGGAAATATTTATGCTTCATGGGGCATCTCTTCACTGAATTTTCTTTGTAGAATTGTTACTAATTTTCTCACTAAATATGAAGCACAGAGCAAGATTTCCTTTGCATACCTTTCAAACAAAACAGCACGCTCACTGTATTACAGTTCATTATTTGGTCTGATTATATACATTAGCAAATTTCCTGGGAACAATACCCAAGGCCTCACTAAAATTGGCTGTTATTGTTTCCGAAGATAATTTCTAATGTAATATCTTTGGAATATTCTTGTGAGACATTAAAAATGAACATTCTCTTGGGAAATTTAAAATCAATTCATATTTCCCATATCCCATACAGTAGTAGTATAAATAAGATCGCTTGTGTGTACTTATGGAATCTGAAAGAAAAAAGTACAAAATTACGTCTTTGAGCTACGATAAATTATTGATTAAACTATGGGTATGTGTCTGCATGTTTGAATGCACACATATGCGTGAGTAAATACATACACACTCATGTATATATATGAGTAGGTAGATATTCACAGAGTTAAATGGTATATGACATAAATAATTATAAATGCTTAAAATAAATACCTTATAAAATTTAAGATGGCAACTATATAAAATACATTATCAATATAGGCAAGTATAATATACATACAATTAATCTAAATAATTATGTATTAGAGTACTAAGTATGAAGACTATAGTTCTTTGATACTCTGCAAATTTTCCCACTGATAATATGCTTCATGAAATAGTTGGAAGAAGAGAGTTAACCAAAAGAAATTCTTCCAAAAATGTCTACTTAGAACTAGTTTACTGTTTTTTTTTTAATTAATGCTCAGAAAGTCTTACATGCATATGTATAAAACTACTTAAATGGTGTAGTAAATATGACTCATTTTGATCAAATGAAAATATCACAAGTGACTACCAAATTGGGACCTAACTTTTTATTACCATTCTCTGGATGATTCTATATGCCATTCATCAGAAATCTTTGCAAGAGAGCACTTGCAGATTAGAATTTGCTTAATTGTCTTACATTTTGGAAATATTTCAATTGTAAATTTACTGAGTTTTAGTATATTCCTTCCTTAAGTTTTAGATTTTTTTTTCCTCCCACTAATACAATGTATAATATTTACTGCAGATTTCCAATTTTCAGATACTTTTTTACAGAAGTAATTAATTGCTTTCTTTAACCATCTCATTGCTGGTTGGTGAATGAAATTCTTATTTTTATGTTTTGTACTTCAAACTCAATCCATATCACCTGTTGTGTAAAATGGTACACCCATCTGTTGAATGTTGTGTAACTCTGTACATGGACATGGGAAATCGATTTCAACTCCCACACATCAGATGCCTACGTAGAGGTAGATCTGACATTGTTGTCAGGAAATAACAAGTGATGCAACAGCTGGCTGGCCTTCTAAGTGGTAAATGACACCCCCTTCCGTGGTTCAGGTTGTCTGAAGGATGAAGAGTGATGTGCTATCAGTGTGAGAATGGCACATCACAACCTCCACGAAGGACCCATGCCTGCTTTGCAGATCATTGCCAGGCTTCTCCTCCTGTACTCATTGCTCTAGCCATAGTCAAATACTTCAAGTTTCTGGAACATTCCATATGTTTATCCTTCTGCTAAGAAAGCTCTCCCACACCCCGTGCCCTCCTCATTTCACTTCACTTGGCTTGCTCACCGCAGGTGAAAGCAGTTCCCTAACAGAGCATTTTGCATAAGATTAATTCATTCTGGCTTTTCCTGGCTATGTTCCCAATTTTTAGCGTAGAAACACGGTCCGCGCTCAGCCTGTGAGAGAATGAGGCCAGCAGCTGGAATATTTGTCTCTCTTGACCTTCCTCTAAATCTTTAGAGAATTGCCATCTCCAGGCCTGGCAGCTTTTTCAGTCCCCCATCAAGAAAGAACAGAGAGAAATGATGAAAAAATATGTTTCTGTAACAAGTAGTAGGCTATAATCTAGAATCGGAGTGACCTCATTTCTAATGTTTGGAAATTTGTTTTTTTTTTTTAAATCATTGAGCTAACTATTTCCACTTCTAATGAAAGCTCAAATTCCCAATTGAAAGTCTCCATGGAATTTTACATCATTATTCCTACCTGATATGTAAGGACTAAGTAATCATCTGTACAATCATCAGGCATATGCATCTGTGTCTCTCTGTTCACGGCGCCATGCAGGGCTTGGAAAAGAGCAAATTACACAAATGCAATCCTGCCCAGCAGTTTTCAGCCAGTTCTAACAAATGGAGGAGGGACTACATCCTGGCACGGCTCACTCATCTCACCCTTCACCATGCAAACTCCAAAATGGGGACGTGCTGCCCTTAGGAGCGCTTCCGGTTTTTGTACCCTTTGACCAGAATCGTGGTTGATGATGGCTCTTCCCTTCCTTTTGTGTTTTTAATTAGTTCTCCTTTAAAGCATGACTCCTGCCTCAGTCCACCGCAGGAGACCCAGTCCCCACACGTTGGTGAGCACCTATAGGTTGGCTTCTCTCCCATCAGCCGAGCTGGGTGGTCCTTCCCACCCGCCTTGCCAGGGCACCCATCAGTAAACCAGGCAGCCTCAGCCTCCCTCTGCCCCTCCCGTGACATCGCATCTGCAGGAAGAGCCTCTCGCCTGGGTTGTGTTGGTGCTCAAGTTCAATGTCACGGCCGCAGTTTCCCTTCTGTTCTGGTCAAGAGCCCTTGGCAGGTCTTAGAGGCCTCATCCATCCTGGGACTGGCCAGGGCCTGGGGCCCAGGGCTCAATCTCCCTCTGAGAGGTGTCCTCCCAGCCTGGAAAAGTGCAGGGTGTGGAAGGGGGCAAGAGCGTGACCTGCAGAATGGAATTTCTCTAGGCTGATGGAAAAGGTGAAAACAAGAGCACAGAAAATCCCCCTGGAAGAGGGGGCAGAAGCAACTTACCGGTGAGGCCCCGTGTGATTCCTAAGCTGCCCTGTTTGTGCCTGACTTTTCCCTTTGTGGTCACGGTCCTCGGATAGACCGTGTGTGCACTTGGGCACTAATTTGAAATATTAGTTTTCATTTATTTTGTTCTCCCTGATAGTCCCCTTAATTTCTCATCCACTCAGGCTCATGTGTGCGTCCCTGAGGTCATGGGCCCCCTTGATCCGCAAAGGGCTGGCAGGATGAAAAAGTGGCGACAGTTCCAGACTTTCTAGCTTTGGTTTCTCAACATCTGTGCATGGTGAAGCAGCCTATTTTTGCCGTTGCTTTTTTGTTTTTCTAGAAAATCTGAATAGATTATAGAAGGAGCCTCACCAAATTCCTATCATTCCCTAAGAAGGCACTCCTTCAGTTCCAAGCCTTTGTGCTTTCTGATAACTCCCCCCCAACCCCTACTTCTCTGCACTTGGTTACTTCTAGCCCATGCCCTCTGTCCTCAGAAGCCACCACCTCCAGGAAGCCCTTCAAAGTCCCCCTGCTCTGGATTAGGTACGTCTTCTGTGAGAGCTGGCAGCACCTAGTGATTTGCCCATTGGGGTTCTTATTGAACTTCCTGATGACTTCCTGTTTGATTGTCAGTCTCCCCAGGAGGTCTTCAGATGCTTGGCCATGTTATTTGCTTTTATCATTGTGTTTCTTGTCATCAACAAAACATATTCATGTTCAATATGTATTTGATGAATTAAAACACACAATATGCATTTGATAAAAAGTCTGCTTCTTCTTCCTCCGTTTTTATTTAGTATTAAAGATGGGGGAACGAAAGTTTCTTTCCATTGATGTTTTTACAAAAAAATGATAAAGTCTATTCAAGTGAAAATCACGTTATGAAACATAATTAGGCCCAAAATGTTCACATCAAATGACTGAAGTAGATGGTTCATCTCCTGATGATTCAGAAAAAGTGCCTTAGAAAGTTAGATGAGAAAACAAAGGACAGAAACACATGAAACAAATGAAAGTGTAAATTTTTCAGTCTCATGATGTTTGTGTGTAAGATAAAGCTACACACACACAAACATACACACTGAAAAGAAAGCTTTCCATTTTCTCAAATAAATTTCAGCCTCGTTTGCTATAAATCCAACATGCAGGGGTGTCTACTGGAGAAAGAAACAATTTCTGATTAGGTTAAGTCAGAGGATTTCAATATAATAATTATAAATAATGTTGCTAACAAACATCTTAACATTATCGTCACAGATAAGCAGAAGAGAATAAATATAAAATATGAATAACACTGCATTAACAAGACAAAGTATAATTCTTAATTTTGAAGAGTTGACATTCATATGTTAGTCAAAATTTTTATGAAATAACTATAGCTAATGAATTATTCAATAAAAATGAAAAGCATGAGTTTCTAAGGATCTATAATTTAAAAATAAAGGATGTTGGCTTCATAAGACTTAATTATTTCATTAAATATTTAAAGCAAAGTATATCCTAAATTGCATTTGGGTTTTAATTATTTGTATTTTAAAAAGTTCATAATAATTTTGTACAAAAAAATATTTTGTATGCGATAGGTATTTTTTATTTTTCTCATTTGAGGTAAATTAACAAATTCTGTAGACTTCATTAAATTTATCTTTATTTAAAGAGCAACATAATTAATATGATACAGATACAATAAATATGTTTGTAGAAAATTTATTTTACATATTCATTTATATAATGGTTGTATATAATCGTTAAATACTATCAATATTTTTTATAAGGCATTTGTCCACATTTACTAGTAATTTGTTTAGCATAATTTAATAATGATACATGGACACACTTGCCCAAACTCAAATTTTCTGCGTTGCTATGTAGTAAGCACACAGCTTAGTGATGACTATCGCTATCATTTTTGAATAAGAGGCTAGTGAAATAACATGCAGCTATAAAATATAATGCTCTATTTGCTTCTGTTGTATGTGAGACCTTTTCCTCAGTTATGTCTCAAGGCAAAGTTAACACCACAATGATTTTTAAAGTGATTTTTAACATTAACTTTAAGATTCAATAAAATGCTCTCAGCCCTACACAAACACAAGTATAAAAAAATAAAAGGAAAGAAAATCTCTTCAGTCAGGAAAAGAATTATTGTATTAGATATAAAAATATATAATACCTAGTTTCTTTTAATTTTATCTTTTCCAAGTACGTTGGAAACCATATCATATTCAAGGATAAAAATTAGAAAGGAAAAGAAGCAGTTTAATTGAACAACATTTACTATTAAAGACAGGTACATTTTAAAATGTGAGTGGCAGAATTGGTAAAAGTAAAGTAGCATGGTCCAAGAACATCCCAGGAAACAATTTTCTAGAGATCTTCCAGTTTATTCCTAAAATACTATCCAGATAACTATACACTTAGTCCTTTATTTTTTTTAAAGGCACTTAATTAAGGCGAGCATATTCTGTATTGTATTCATAATGTGCAACATTCTTTTTTTTTTTTTTTTTTGCCTGTGCCTGTCGGCATGTGGGATCTTAGTTCCCGGACCAGGGATTGAACCTGTGCCCCCTGTAGCGGAAGCCTGGAGTCTTAGCCACTGGACCACCAGGGAAGTCCCATGTGCAACTTTCATTAAGAACATATGTTTCATCTTTGAAAAATGGCATTAGTGCATAGCTTTCCTTTATCTAATAAGAACAACTCAGTATCCCCGATGGGACTGATTCTTTGAATAACTTTGATATCCATCCCTCTAACTTACTTCAATTTCTAATATATCACTCTTCAAGAAACCACACAGTCAGACACAATATTCTCATAATCGTGTGCCCAGTATTCAATTCAGTATTGTTGAGATCACACCCAACGATTACAACACTCTTCCTCTGTGTACAGCCAAGGACTAATTTGTTAATACCATTCCCACAATGCGGTCCAACAAGCATCATCAGAGTTCTCCCTCCTTGCATGGTCTATACCAGACACCTGGTGACATGACATGACTTAGTGATGGCTGATGTATAGGGTCATGATTACGATCCCCGAAGGAGGCGTTTTTGAAAACCTAAGCTTGATCCCTTCCCCATAATAGCACTCCTGGCCGTCTGGGTTCTCATGGATTTGGATCAGACGTGGTGTGCGACAAAGGCAATGCCACGATGATGTAATGGCTTGTGTGATTTCAGGCCTGATGTGCAGAGGGGATACCAGCCATCTTTACGCCAAGGAGGCTCTAAAACCTGTGATATTTATGCCTGTCAGCACTCTCCCCGTCTTCTGGCCCTTCTAGCCGATCAGTAACCCACTGGGTAAAAATTCCCCAGCCTGTATTCTCCTCTCATGACCAAGTTAATTTCCAAACACTAGCGGTGGTGCATCTTTCTCATTTTTAATTATTCTTCTACTCATTTGTCCTGGTCTGTGTGTTTCTTAATTTAAATATTATAAAAGTATTTAAACAAATAGGGCATTATTATCTGTTTTGGTGTAATCATGCCATTGTACTCTCCAAGCAGTTTTGGACATGCAACGTATATTGTTCGGTGTCGTATTAGAAAATGTTTCTAAAATATTTTTTGGAACCACACTGTGCTCTCAGATAATGAACTGCTGTGAGATTTTGTTTATGAAGAGGACTGGTTAGAAGTAAAGATTACGCAAATTGTGTGTGTGTGGGTAGAGAGGGAGACATTAAAGAGGGTAAAATGCCAGTTTCAGAAGCTCCACGGAAGCGCTGCCCTGCAAGTTCATGTCCTCATTATCTCTCCCTTCTCTCTCCATCTCTAGTCTCTGCTTGTTCCAGTTTATCTTTCACACTTCTGTCACAGTGCCCTTTCTAAAATGCAAATTTGATCTTGTTTCTTTCCTGCTCAAGGTCTTTCAGGATAAAATAACACTTTCTTAGCGGGCATCTAGCCTGACTTTAGCTGTCTCTGGTTCATAAGAGCTTCTCTGGCCAGACTGGGCTACCTGAGCTTGCAGGACCCTGCTGGTCCCTCGCGTTTGCCTGTGCGGCTGCTCTGCCTGACTCCTGTCGTTGCACCTCGGTCACTTCATCCTCGACGCTCCCATGACACTTGCCTCAGGGAATTGCAGTGCTTTGTGTCCTGTCCTCTGTCCCTTCCATTAGATGATACACTTCTTGGCTAATACACTTCTTGGCCCTCTGATATTTATACGTCTCTCCTCTGGGTCTGGGACATAGTAAGTGATCTTTAATTTTTAAAAACGACTGATCTAAATGCTTGCGAAGTATGTTCTAGATAAATAAAATAATTTGTCCAATACAGGTCAGTAGATGACAAATTGTCATAAAAATTATTTTCAGAAAACTTGTACCAGTTGTTGACAGGGATAGTCTAATCTCTACGAACAGCTTTGTCTACAACTGATTATCATTTTGATCTTTCAAATGTCCCCTTTGCTCTCTTTGACTTTTGGGATTGGAACTTCTAGATTGCCCACCCTTTTGAAAGGCTCATTCATATAGGAAAAGGCTACAGTATTCCTCTTTGTTCATTCTTGTTTTTCAACTGGCGGGCGGTGACTATTTCTTGAGTAAATAATATATGTAGTTCTGGGAATGTGGAAATATCTTCATAGCTTCACTTGGCAGCAGGCTGACATGAGGTCATCAATAAATATTAACAAATGAATGAATGAGCAGATAGAATCAAGAGTGTGAGTGCAGCTTCAACTCATGGGCAAGAAGAAGCAAGGACACAGACCGCCTCCTTCTCCTTTGCCCATACTATAGAAAATCCAGAGTGAAGTAAGTCAGAAAGAGAAAAACAAATATCGTATATTAATGCATATATGTGGAATCTAGAAAAATGGTACAGATGAACTTGCTTGCAAGGCAGAAATAGAGGCACAGACGTAGAGAACAAACATATGGACACCAAGGGGAGAAAGAGGGAGTGGGATGAATTGGGAGATTGCGACTGACATATATACACTATTGG
Source organism: Eubalaena glacialis (assembly GCF_028564815.1). Taxonomy (NCBI): domain Eukaryota; kingdom Metazoa; phylum Chordata; class Mammalia; order Artiodactyla; family Balaenidae; genus Eubalaena; species Eubalaena glacialis. The sequence continues at coordinate 90,453,869 of NC_083729.1, forward strand.
TACTATGTATAAAATAGATAACTACTGAGAACCTGCTGTATAGCACAGGGAACTCTACTCAATGCTCTGTGGTGACCTAAATGGGAAGGAAATCCAAAAAAGAGGGGATAAATGTATACGTATAGCTGATTCACTTCGCTGTACAGCAGAAACTAACACAACATTGTAAAGCAACTGTACCCCAATAAAAAAAAATAATAAAATAAAAAAAAGAAAATCCGACTCCAGGGCTGCCTGGAAATGAGGTGAAAAGCTGCAAGCTGGTGAGAAGTGGGGAAGGACACTTGAGCAGGATCTGAGCGAGGAGGCATGTCCCACAGGGTCTTCTTGAAGGGCAGGAGTCCTTACTGCCAGGTAAAAGCCATCTGTCCCAAGATAATCATCTGAGGACTTCTTCTTATTGTACTAGAGGAACACACAAAGAATCTTTAAAGTTACTCATGCACAAGAAGGTCACCTCTTTGACAGATAATCTCATAGCACTAAGAATATCCCCATTTTAGTCTAAAGCATTAGCAGAAAAAAATGGGAGGGGGGTGGCCCATCTCTTTAGAGGCTTGATGAACATAGGGATATTAAGATTCACAACTTTTGTCTTATAAACAGCTTTTTGGTAGTCTTAAAGGACAGCCTTATCTAGAGATCCTAAGCTTTATATGAAATATAGAAAGGTAATTCCTAGGAAAAGATGTCACTGGATAGGTTAGAAGAACCCAGACGGAAAGCATAAGGATTACATATCAACCCTTCATAAGAACAAGAGTTCCATCCTTCACAAAAAAAATGAAAAGATGTCTGCTTCTCCCTTTTCCCGCGAGTAGATAAAATTTCCTCTAAATATCAGTAAAATCCCAGCACGAAATAAATGGATTTGAATTTAAAATAACGCGTGAACCAGCACGGGGTCAGCTGCTGACACGACGGTATAGGGGTGCTGATGTTGACCTTGCTGATAATGCTGTCACCTGGTGTATACGTTGACATTGAGACGGATGAAAGGGCAGGTGGGGATGTATCAAAGGGGCTGGCAATAATACAAAGTAACAGGAGCACAGCAGAGAGCTGTGGAAGAGCTAAAAACACAACCACTATGCAGTAACGTAGGGCAGAGGCTTCTTACATTTTGACCCATTAGAGTTATTGCAATGCTGATGTGAGGCCCACATGCACAGAGAGACAAGGAACAAATTGGAGATGGCAAGAAGTTCACCTTGTGCACCTCTAAACCTCCAACAAAAGGAATTAAAAGGCTGGGGCTCACTGCTTATTAAAGATACTATATTGAAGAGGATCGGCCTTAGTCACTAAGGGACTTCCCTGAAAACCGTGCCTTGTCGTAGCAGGGTCTTAGGGCTCAAGAAGATGGGAAATAGACAGTGATCTTAGATTATAAGTAAAGTCTTTTGGATATTAATGAGTATTGATTATTTTCAGTATGGAAAAGTCTCAACCGTTCCCAAATCTTATTTAGAATTTAAAATATATAAAAAAGAGGCTTTAGCGGAGGTTCACCTTCTAACACTTTATCATGAGAGTACGAGGGAAGGGAATACTTAAAATATTTAAGAGGACAAACTGTTTTCAAACATCCTGAAACACTATGTACTCATTCACATTAATAAATGGGAATGCTAATTGCAAACAACTTTTAACCATTTATTTACTGTGCAGTCTATAACAATCTCTATGGGAAAAATTAATGTTGCCCTATTTTGAAGTAGTATAAGGGACTTGAAAATAATACTGCTTTATTTTAATTCAAGTTCACTCTAAAACCTTTCATCGGCAGAGATTGGTTCCCCTTAATTGGTTTAAGATACTGTGATTCTATTTATTTAAGAAATAGTTCATAAATTCTGCAATATTTTTTCTATAATGTTGCAAGATTGTAAGTAGGGGGAGCTCTTTGAAAATATTCAAACAGTAAAGGACTCAATGATATTTTTGTCTCTCTCTCTCTAAAGAAAAAAAAAAGACTCCAAATAAATGTAGAGTTTGTGTTTCATGCTTTAAAATAACCAAGGGTTCTGAAGAATTTTCACTCTTCGTCTGATAAGGGTAGACTTTTCCAAAGTGATGTCCTGGTATTTTCAAGCATGTTGGATTCCCTAGCAGAGTGGTTGCATTCAAATATGTTAAATACACATAGAAAATCAGGGACTTCCCTGGCGGTCCAGTGGTTAAGACCACCTTCCAATGCAGGGGGTGCGGGTTCGATCCCTGGTTGGGGAGCTAAGATCCCACATGCCTTGCAACCAAAAAACATAAAACAGAAGCAGTATGGTAACAAATTCAATAAAGACTTTAAAAATGGTCCACATCAAAAACAAAAATCTTAAAAAAAAGGAAAATCATTATTATTGCTTTTATCAGGAAAATGTGCATCAAGGTTACAACCATAAAAACCAACAGCAAAAACTATTTAATTCGCAATTTCTCTTAGCCCGGTCAGTTCATTTCAAGTTGCATTAAACCATAGCGCTTCATGACTATATTATTAAAATTACCAGATTGACCTTTTTTTTGGCCTCATTCCTACATTATCTTCAAGCATCACCTTCATCCTAGCATTGTCCTACCCAGAAGTCTTCCAAGGCCTGATTTCCTTAGTCCACTCACAGAGCAAACTCTGTATAAACTGGGCCCTCTCCTTGCTAGGCCTGCTGGCACAATCCACATGGTCCAGGAGGACTGCCCACTGTCTTCAAGGTGATGCTTTCATCTTTCCATGACTTATGCCTGCTTCAGGACAAATGCGCACACCCACCCACACACATACACACACATGTACACTTAAAAGGAAGATGGATATTGGGTGGAGGGAGGAGTATAAAACATATGAGATATCACAAGAGCTCAGGTTATCTCTATCGTTTTGTTAGGAAAAAGAACAAGGTGAGTAAAGAAGTATATCTTTACGTAAATCAACTATACTCCAATAAAATTTAAAAAAAAGAAAGAAATATATCTTTGGCTCTAAGAAGAAAACTCTGTGTGTGTGTGTGTGTGTGTGTGTGTGTATGTGTAAGTGAGTGATTTAATTTTGTTTATTAAAAGGTTTCTGGGGGAAAACAGTGATATATATGTTTATAATTACTAAAAATTCTCATGGTTCAGATTCTTATTTTATTCACAGTTCTGAGGCAGAGCATGTGCATAATTAAAGAAGATTAACTAGTAGGCTGAATTTATACTTTTTGTCTAAATTATAGAAGTAGATACTCCCTGAGGTATATCAGCTGCATTGTTCTTTGGTAGTAGGAACTGAATATCTTGATTTCTCATCTGGTTAATGATAATATATGATCCCATCCTTGTCTCTTAGCCAAATGGCCAAATTTTGTATGATTACGTTACAGAGGAAGTTAGCAGGATGGGAGCCAGCTACAGACAGAGGTGGAGACAAGGGGAGGAAGACACAGATGAGAACTCCTGGGCCAGGTATAAAAGAAGCAGGATGGCATATTCTTATGAGTGACATCAGCATTTTTTTCCCCCTTTTCTTTCTTCTCCTTAGTTATAAAAAAACTACTTAGTTATAAAAAAGAAGGCAAAATATTTATTCAATTAATCAGATTTTACCTTGATGAACGATCATAACTCTTTTGAATTTAGGGTATTAGGAGATAGGCCATTAATATGAGATAATACAAAGCTATTTATTTCCCATATTCAAAGTTATTCTGAAGATGTCTACATTCTTTTATCTAGAACCGATTGTCCCTCAATTGCACTGAATATATCAAAGGACTCAGCTTTTTTCTCCTTTTGACCCAGGAGCTCTGTCCTTACAAAAAAACAAAAACAAAACAAAACAAAACTTCATTGACCTCAATGAAAACAGTTGTCAAGTTTAAGCTCATTCTAGACGTTTCAAAGAAAATCATTTGAAAATAAGTGCAGTGTCAATTTTTAACTCCCTGTCACTAATCTTTAGGGAACAAAAAAGTAAAGAAATGAATCTAAAGTAATAGAAGAAATTTAAAAAGATGTAGCAGTGAGGATGGTAAGTATCTTAAAGAAACAGAATATAGCCCTAAATGTGCATTCCTGGGAGTGAACTCTTTCATGGGTTTTTTTTTTTTTTTTTGTAACATATATCATAAAATATAAGGACTTAAGTAACCAAAAGGAGAATTCATCCCAAAGTAGACATAACAGGCTGAAGTTAATTCATCACAACTTTCCCATAAGCCTCGGTGGGCACCTGGCTGGGCCCAGCACATTATCTGTTTGACTCACTGAGTCACTGCAGCTAATGGAATTTAGCCCCCTGTTTGTTGTTGCCATGGTGACGCGATATTCTCAGGCATGTCATGTTCACAGATCGGTAGCAGCAGCACCGCTGCAGACACACAACTGCTCTCAGCTTTTGACCATCGACAAGAATTCACTCCGCAGTCAGTCTGTCAGGAAGGAAGTTGCTCCAGTGCAGGAGCTTCAGAGCTGGGACCCTGGCCCTTCCTCTCCCTTTGTCACGCTGTGCTATTATCATTAAAATAACCTTGAATTCTCATGAATTCACTCATTCACAAACACTGTCAAAGAAGGTGCAAGAGTTCAAGGGAACCCAGAGGGTCAAAGAGAGGACTAGTTTTAAATCTGTGCCTATTGAACCTGGAAATGACATCGTCTTAGATATAATCTTATTCTGACCATAGCAAATCAAATCGTGCTGACTAGCTGCGGCGTCCGAGGAGATTCAGCACCATGAAAGGTGACTGGGAGCAAAGGGGTCACATCTTTTGTGGCACTGCTCTAAGAAATAGACGCAGACATGTGTGGGAATATTCTGCAAAGAATAGATTTCCCCCTAAAGTGACAAGCAAATCCTGCCGGTGATCTATGAAGGGAGTGGGGTTTCTGTGCTAGAGATACATTCAGATTTCAAGCCAAAGGTATAGTTATGAGGCTTTTAAGATCTAAAATGTGTAAACAGGTCACAGGTATTGTGCAAGATGTTCTGATTTGTATATAGGAAGTGATAAAGAGTAAGACAAGGTGAATTTTCAGAGAAGTGTTTTTTTGCCAGTTGAAAATATGCTTTTTATTAAATTATGCATCATTTTCATGAAGCAGGAACTATGCAGGTAAATCAGGCAAATTTAAAAACACTTCTGTAAAGGTTTATCTCTATTGTCCAAAACGGGGTCTAGGGTGAATTATAACGATACGGCTTCGCATTTCCTCAGGATTCTCTTCCTTGCTGGGCCTGTGGTGCTGGCCCAGCACGTGGGCATCTGGACACAAGCAGTAACCACTCGCCATGCTTCCCTGGGAATTGCAGAGGAATTTGGGTCTATGGATAGAAACATGAAATCAGAACCGAGACTATCCTGCCTTTGGGTGCCTGTGGTGAGGACCCAGAGGCGGGGGGAGGGGCTTCTGAATTATTTTTGTTTCTCCCCCAGTACAGCAGTTCAAGGACCTTACGTTGCCAAATTTGATAAGAATTGAAGGTTCCATGACCCTGTTCTCCTGCAGATCCCTGAACGGAGGTTCATCAGAGACCAACCTGCAGGAAGGGAGCCTGTATAGCTCATGCTGTGTTTACGAACGATGTGGTGAAGATTGGTCCTCTGCGTATCTGGGCCATGTGGCCCCAGAAAGGAATAGGTATTGAGATACAAGACAGTCGAGTCATCCCATTATGGTTATGATTACGTGAGCTTCAAAGAAATGCCATTGAATAACTCAGTGGGACCATAAACACTTAATATTAACAAAACCGCAGACTACGAGAAACGGCTTGGCAGACTTCGTTCTTCCAGAAAACTTAGAAAACAGAACCCTAGAAGTGTAGGCATGCTTAATGATTACTCTCCTTTGGCAAAGAGACATCCATGGATAACTAAGTCTTTTACGCATATAAAATGCTACTTTAATTTTTAATGCACTACTAAATTGCCAGATTAAATCACATGAGTAGTATGTGACTTAGCATCAGATGTGACTTTCACTGTATCCTCTAATCAGGGAATATCACTGAAATAAAGGGAAATGGCCACAAATGAAGAAAAGAGCAAAAGGGAAACGGGTGAGCAATGACAGAGTAGAAGAGTTTTGAAAGGTTTAGTCACCTTCTAAGGTGACCAGAAAGAGTTGGAAGACACAGGACAGAGAGAGTACCCGTAGAAAAAAGACAGAGAGTCAGCCAGGCTAAAACCACCCAAGAGGAACCCAAGAAATGGGGAAAAGGAAGGCCATGTGGATGCAAGTTACTAAATCCATTTCTGGAGAGAGTTCTACACCCACAGGAAGTTGCTTGAGTTAGGCCCATATCTTGAATCCCAAATCAGTATCACAGTTAAAAAAGAAAAACAAAAACAAAAATACTTCTCATTTTAAAGATTGAGAATTGAGGAAGGGACTGGCCTTATTTTTCTTCTCCATCACTCCCCCTTTTATTCTTGGATTGAAGAAAGCTCACTAGGCAGGTACAGGGGGACCACTGCCATACACCACACCCATGGTCACCCGGAGGCCACCACGGAGCCTGCGTTCCAGAGTGGCTTCAGGGAAACATTCAGTGGTTTGCTTTGTTACCCAGGACTGAGGTGGCTCGGTCCCTGGGGCCATGTGAAAATCACAAGCACTGGCTGAGAGTCACTGTAGCCTGTGACCTTCCTCACCACCCACATTCCCTGAGAACAGCACACTGCCCAGGCCATGCCAAGGTTATCCATTACTCACCATCACTCATTTACTACACAGAGATTGTGACTGGGATTTGGGGCATTATTACATCCACACCTAATCCCGGTCATGATTTGTTCCTATAAACAGTATCCTAAATTGGGCCGGCTACATAATTTGTAGGGCCTGTACAAAATGAAAATGCATGGCCCCTTGTTCAAAAAAAAAAAAAAAAAAAAAGAAAAAAGAAAAAAAGAAACTTCTATGAAAGAAAGAAGAAAAAGAAACTTCCATGGCCAATTTTTTTCTTTGCCTCTGTCTGTGCCTCTCACTAGACTGGTCATGGACACAATCCTTTGGACACAGGGATAGTTCCAAGGTGAGACCAGACCATTGCAGCCACTCAGGGTCCCACCCTCCGTGTGCCCAGACCCTGTGAGGGTAGATGGCAGCAGAGGTCACTGGCTGTGGGCAAAGGTGTGGGCAGCCTAGAACACATCCTGGGGAGATGGGACCACACATGAGGGGAGACTCAAAGCTCCATTCACGTTTATTGTCCATTTCATTAAGAAAACACAAGTTCGAAGTTAAATTATTAAGAATTTCAAGATGGTGTCCGCAGAGCATGAAACCAAGTGTGGGCCCCCCTTCTGAGCATGGGGCCCTGCAGGCTGGCCCTGCTTCTAATGCAAACACTTATGTGTAGCTTTGGACTATTTTTCAGGATTCAAATGTTTTTCTCCATGTTTTGAGAAATAAAATGAACCAAATAGTGAAATATTCTTCATTAAAATGATTTAAGGGTCTATGTTGACAGTTTCAAGTTTCTCAACTTTCTCCTCGGTTAACACAGAGAGAAATGTCTTTAAAGACATAAATTATATTTTTACAATGGATGGAGGTACAATGTTTATAACCCTTATTTCTTCAAGGTATTCAGACGTCATGATGTTTTAAAGCCAGTTAGAGCTTTATGCGGGATCACCCATGAGCATTCATGTTGCCAGGCATTGCTCTAAACCTGTTTTGTTCAGATCAATTTCCCACTACAACCAGCAATTTAAAAAAAGTTGTCAAAATAATTGTTCCTTGGTAATATCTACCAGAAGCATTTATGCTCTCATATACAAATTAACATAAGCCATCGGGAGGCTGGAGTGCTATCGCATCCGTGGTATTGCTGAGAGCCACACAGCAAAGCGAGCAATGCATGTAGTTAGCCCAAGAATAAAATCACATAACATAAAATAAAAATAAAATAAAGCCTGCTGTAGACTACAAGTAAGAGGCAGCACGCATTTTCTCAGATTCAATCCAATTACTTTATTGTCCCAAGATTTCTTTTCTTTAAGTTTCATCTCCCTATAAATGTTTTCTCAGAGTCATTTGGTAGAAGCATATTTATGTTCACTTTCATCCAACACAGACTGCAAATATGCCCCTCACTTGACCCACTCTATTAATTTTGAAATGCCTAAAGCCAAAAGTGACAGAGGAAGAAAGTCTTTCTGTGTTGAAGCTCCAGCTGCTGGAATAAGGTACCTCCTTCCCTAAAAAAGGCACGGACATATTACTTCTCTTTCAGGAAATGTTAAGCTTTCCTTAGAAAGGAAAAAAAAAAGTTTTAGAATAAAACGAAGGAAACTAATTTCCCTATGTTTGAGATGTGAGGTCTGCAGACGCTTTACCTGTCCTCTATTTTTGTGTACACAGTTATATTACCATAAATGTTGGCCCTAGGATTCTTACTCATACTAGAAATTTTTGTAATTTATTGTCCTAACATATGTCTGCTGATAAACCTTCATTTCATTCAGAGCTGCAATGTATTTCCCCTGGGTACCACTGTCCTTACTCTAAAGAACTGAGTAAAGATTTGAATGGCTACCATATTTCATAATTACTATTAACACACGCAAGGTCTAGAAAGACATATTTTTCCTAACTCTAATCCTGATATTTAGGTTCTGTTTTTTACTTTCTCCTGTGCCCTGTAGAATACTGCTCTCAAAAACCAAATCACTGGCCCTACGACATTTGCTGCAATTCTGATATTTCACATTGTACGGTGGTCAAGAAATAGAGCCTTAACGAAGCTCCTCCAAATGAAGTTTATCCAAAGCAAGGACAGTCCTATCACCAGGCTCTGGAGGTTTTTGTGCACCAGGTGTTATTTGCTTTCTATTTTCCCAAGGTATCAATTCCTGTCAACCTTTCCACCACTGCAGTTTATTGTTTTGGATCTTAAAGATATTTTGGATTCCCAGAGCCCCTATTAAAAGAAATATTCAGGAGCTCTTCACTCCGACATGATACTCTCATATCAATACTCTTTTATTCCCCCAATTCTAGATACAGTGCTAGATATTGTTCATGACTTAGCTAAGAATCATAGTCAAACACAAAAATCATTGTCCTGAATTTGAGGAAGAATGGAGGAACTGCAGAAGGGAAATAAGGGCTTTGAAAAAGAAGTACAAATGTGTTAAAGAGTTTTACCAGCATGGACTCAGCGCTTTAATCTCTATACCTCCTGTTTTGGCTTTGTTAAACCCAAATCTTCCACAGGCTCCGGAATTTCAGCACAAGGGCACATCTGATCAGAAAACTTCTCTGGACAGTTCGCTAAGCAAATCCCCTTTGCCTGCAATGTGTTTCCCACAGTGGGTTCTGAGGGGCAGCCATAGTCCCATGAGATGCTGTTTAACAAAATGTCTCAATGGTCTGCAAACTATGGGGAAGACCGAAAGCTCACGTGAGCCTTTTCATGGCTCTGCCAAATCCTGCTGAAAAAGACCCTGTTTAAAAGGCGTTTAACAGAGTTTCCTAGGATTCTTTGATTAGAGAGCCCTTGTATCAAGTAACGAGCAGTGAGAAGGATTTGGGAGACTCTGCCGTTCAGGTAAAAGGGCAAGTGATTTAGCAGGCAGTTGGAGCCCGGCCCTCCCCCATCCCCTCCATCCCCCTCTGCCTTGAACTTTGCACTTTACCCTTCAGCAACACGGAATTGCATCCTCTGACCACACCGGCAGCTGGGCTCCACTGCCAATGCAGTTCCTACCTGGCATGCTCGTCCTCCACATCTTGTGCCTGCCCCTCCTGTTTAAAGGCTCACCTCACCTGGCTTAGGGAGCCTCCTGTGCTGTTCCAGAAAAGCTCTGGAGCAAGACTTCAGACTTGTATTTGAATCTTGGCTCTGCCGCGTAGTTACTGCGTGATCTAGGGCAGGCCACTTGACAGCTCTGTCCCTCCACGCCTTCACCTACAAAATGAGGGTCCAAAACAGTACCTACCTCTTGGGGTTTCATAGAGGATTGAATTATTGATACATGTGAAGAGCTTAGAGTGGTGCCTGTCACATGGTCATCACTCAATGATTGTCAGGAATGCTGTGATTTCCCTGTGCCACTGTACACTGTACCGCAATCATCACGTTTTCTCATCACTATCTCTTCATGCCTCTATATTCACCATCAAATTATATTCAGCTTGAATATTAGGGCTGTAGATTATTCATTTTGTCCATCCTTAGTGTCTAGTACATAGTAGGCATTCAATAAAGATTGAATAATGAATTTGTCTAATAAAAATTGTTCAAATTTAATGAACTGTATTACACCTGTGGTCCGGGTAAACTTAAGATATCTCACGATGCCAGAAAATCTCACCTAGTAATGCTATGGTCGGCTATCTGTTTATAATTTGCTTATAATAATGCTAATACTGTAGGACGTGTTCAGTCCATGAGCATCTGTTTTAGTGCAAATATGAGGAAGCCGATTTTGTTGTCACAAATTGCTGGAGGAGATAAAAAAATGTATGAGACAATTTCCCTAGTCTCTTTCATCTTAAAAAGTCTGTGGTCCTATGATTGATGAACCAGCACAGAGCAGATTAGAAAACTGGAGAACAGTCAGTGTCATTTTGTAGATGTCCTTCAACTTCATGATAAGACCATAGCAGTGATTATTGCCTTTTATTTATTTGCTCCTTTTAATTGTAAGAAATAATGTTGTAAAAGAAAAAGGACAAGTAATAAAATACATGTGTTTAGTCCTTTGTAATTCTCTGGGCTTTAAATATTTTTTGTGCTTTTAAAAAGTATTGTATCAAATTGTTTTTCAGTTGGTCATTTCTTCATTAGATTTTTTCAGCTTTAGGGAGGTATAATTGACAAATAAAATTGTATATATTTAAGGTGTACAGTGTGATGATTTCCCATATGTATAGTTAGTGAAATGATTACCACAATCAGGTTAATTAACACATCTATCAACTCTCACAGTTAACATTTTTTTGTGTGTGGCGAGAATGCTTAAGTTCGACTCTCTTAGCAAATTTCAAGCGCACAACACATTGTTATTAACTATAGCCACTATGTTTTTTTATTAGATCCCCAAAGCTTATTCTCTGACACCTGAAGGCTTGTACCCTTTGACTAGTATCACCCTATCTTGCCCACACTCCAGCCCCTGATAATCATCACTCATTCTCTGTTTCTATGAGTTTGACTTTTTTTTTTTTAGATTCCACATATAAGTGAGATCATAGAGTATGTCTTTCCCTGGCTATCTTCACTTAGCATAAAGTCCTCTGGTTTCATCCATGTTGTTGCAAATGACAGGATTCCCTTCTTTCTTATGGCCGCATCATATTCCATCTTCTTTATCCATTCATACATCAAGGGACATTTAGGTAGTTTCCACATCTTGGCTATTGTGATAATGCAGCAATGAACATGGGACTGCAGATATCTTTTTGAGATATTGATTATGTTTCTTTAAATATATACCCAAAAGTGGGATTGCTGGATCAAGTGGCAGTTCTATTTTTAATTTTTGAGGACCTTCCATACGATTTTCCATAATGGCTGCCCAAACTTACCTTCCTACCAACAGCGTACAAAGGTTTACAAGGGTTCCTTTTTCTAAGAATCCTTGCCAATACTTATTTTTTTTACTAAGCCTTATTTCAAATATATTGCATGGTATTAGTATATGTAAACATTTTTAATTGAAGCAGAGTTGATTTACAATGTTGGGTTAGTTTCAGGTGTACAACACAGTGATTCAGTTCTATCTATCTATCTATCTATCTATCATCTATCATCTATCTTTCAGATTCAAAAGAATCTGAAAAAAAAATGTATATATTTTCAGATTGTTTTCCCTTGTATGTTATTACAAAATACCGAGTATAGTTCCCTGGCTATACAGCTGGTCCTTGTTGGTTATCTATTTTATATATAGTAGTGTGTATATGTTAATCCCAAACTCCCAGTTTATCCCTTCCCCTTTCCTTTTCCCATTGGTAACCATAAGTTTGTTTTCTATGTCTGTTAGTCTATTTCTGTTTTGTAAATAAGTTCACTTGTATCTTTTTTTTTCCTTTTTTGCTTTAGATTCCACATACAAGTGATACCATATGATATTTGTTTTCTCTGGCTTACTTCACTTCATATGATAATCTCTAGGTCCATCCACGTTGCTGCAAATGGCATTATTTCATTCTTTTTTACAGCTGAGTAGTATTCCATTGTATATATATATATACCACATCTTCTTTATCCATTCATCTGTTGATGGGCATTTAGGTTGTTTCCATGTCTTGGCTATTGTAAATAGTGCTGCAGTGAATATGGGGGTGCATGTATCTTTTTGAACTATGGTTTTCTTCAGATATATGCCCAGGATTGGGATTGCAGAATCATATGGTAATTCTATTTTTAGTTTTTAAGGAAACTCCATACTGTTTTCCATAGTGGCTGTACCAATTTACATTCCCACCAACAGTGTAGGAGGGTTCCCTTTTCTCCACATCCTTGCCAACATATATTGTTTGTAGACTTTTTAATAATAGCCATTCTGACTGGAGTGAGGTGATACCTCATTGTAGTTTTGATTTGTATTTCTCTAATAATTAGGGATGTTGAGAATTTTTTCACGTGCCTGTTGGCCATCTGTATGTCTTCTTTGAAGAAATGTCTGTTTAGATCTTCTGCCCATTTTTTGATATGGTTATTTGTTTGTTTGTTTTGATATTGAGCTGTATGAGCTGTTTTTATATCTTGGAAATTAATTCCTTGTCAGTCACATCATTTGCAAATATTTTCACCCATTCTGTAGATTGTCTTTTCATTTTGCTTATGGTTTCCTTTGCAGTGCAAAAGCTTTTTTTTTTATATCACATTTTAATCTTTATCCATTTATTTTTTTAAGTTTGTTTTTGTTTTCGGCTGCATTGGGTCTTCGTTGCTGCACGTGAGCTTTCTCTAGTTGCGGCGAGCAGGGGCTACTCTTCATTGCGGTGCGCGGGCTTCTCATTGCGGTGGCTTCTCTTGTTGTAGAACACGAGCTCTAGGCGCGCAGGCTTCAGTAGTTGTGGCTCGCAGGCTCTAGAGTGCAGGCTCAGTAGTTATGGTGCATGGTCTTAGTTGCTCCACAACATGTGTGATCGTCTGGGACCAGGGCTTGAACCCGTGTTCCCTGGATCAGCAGGAGGATTCTTAACCACTGTGCCACCAGGGAAACCCCACAAAAGCTTTTGAGTTTAACTAGGTCCCACTTGTTTATTTTTGTTTTCATTTCCATTACTCTAGGAGACAGATCCAAAAAGATATTGCTGTGGTTTATGTCAAAGGGTGTTCTGCCTATGTTTTCCTCTAGGAGTTTTATAGTATCTTGTCTTACATTTAAGTCTTTAATCCATTTTGAGTTTATTTTTGTATAAAAATAAATGTGTTAGAGAATGTTCTAATTTCATTCTTTTACATGTAGCTGTCCAGTTTTGCCAGCACCACTTATTATTGCCTCCTTTGTCATAGATTAATTGACCATAGGTGCCTGGGTTTATTTCTGGGCTTTCTATCCTTTTCCACTGATCTATATATATGTTTTTGTGCCAGTACCATACTGTTTTGATGACTGTAGCTTTGGAGTATAGTCTAAAGTCAGGGGTCCTGATTCCTCCAGCTCCATTTTTCTTTCTCAAGATTGCTTTGGCTATACAGGGTCTTTTGTGTTTCCATACAAATTTGAAAATTTTTTGTTCTAATTCTGTGAAAAATGCCATTGGTAATTTGATAGGGATTGCATTGACTCTGTAGATTGCTTTGGGTATGAATCTGTAGTATAGTCATTTTCACAATGTTGATTCTTCCAATCCAAGAACACAGTATATCGCTCCATCTCATCAATACAAGCAAGGTCAGCTTGAAGCCTGAGAAGGACCACGATTCTATGACTGCATCATGATGGTGTCAGTGGGCTCCTGTCTCCCTTCTTCCACTAATTCACATTGCCATCCGTTTTCCTTTCTTCTGTAAGATAAGGGGTCTTTGAGGATCACTTTAAGTGTACTTACTTTCATGCTCAAAAGCTAAGAATGCTGTCATTGGCGCCCTATCAAAACATACTATCACTGACGTTTGAAACTTCTCAGTTTAGGTGTTATACTCACTGATTCCCTGCAGGTCCTCTGTGTTCTCACCAAACGGCACCAAACGGCACCAAACGGCACTGCTCGCCATTCTCTGCACACTCCCGCCATGACCATCTCTGCTCTGCCCAGGCTGTGCCCATAGCAAGTGGCACCCTCACCGTTCTACCTCCCCCCAAGAAAAACCTGCCTGCTCTCAGACCCTGCAGGTTGTCAGATGGATGAAATCTACTTTGATCACAGTTTCAATGATTCTTGGTAGTTTTAAACTGAAAAGTTCATAAATGTCTCCTAGGCCATCCCCACTTCATCTTAAGGATGACATAACTGATGGTCAGACCCTAACAGATTTTTAAAATGGTTCCCCTCTCCTAAATCCCAAAGTATTTTTAGGACACCCACTAAACAGACTGAAGACACTTGTGCACATTTCTTAGCTCATGGTATGGACTGAATTGTGTCCCACCAAAATTTATATGTTGAAACCCTAACCCGCAATGTGACTGTATTTGGAGATGAGGTCCCTAAAGAGGTAGTTAAGGTTAAATGAGGTCATCAGGGTGGAGTTCTAATCCAATAGGACTGGTGTCTTTATAAGAAGAGGAAGAGATACCAATAGCTTGCACACAGAGGAAAGATTGTTTGAGGACACAGTGAGAAGGACACAGAGAGAAATTAACATTGCTGATACCTTGAGTTTAGACTTCAAGCTTGAAGAACTGTAAGAGAATAAATTTCTCTGTCTAAGCCATTCAGTATGGTATTTTGTTATGGTAGCCCAAACAGACTAATACAGCTCCCCTATGAAATTAAAAACTTCTTAAGTTATATGCTCTTTGACTCTCCCAGAGCTCTGGGGGGTGTGGCTTAATAAATATTTGTACTATAATAGAATTTTATCAGTGATGAATATTTCTACACACACACACACACACAATTTCAAGCCACCCAGTAAGTCATATTTTTTATTCTTTCTTTCCTTCAAAATACTGCTTACTCATAATCACTTTATTTGGAAAGAAATTATCCATTAAATTAGAAATATGTCTTTCAAAATAGGCATATCAATATTTCTAGGTGAATTTCATCTCCATTTATGCTTTATAAGTAGATGTAGGTGCCCCACAGAGTACCATGTTTGTCCAGATAATGAATAAATATAAATATTATTTGACTATAAATATAATATGAACCTTTATGCAATCAGTCTCATTGTGGAGCTATTTGTTTTATCAAGTCTTAGTTCCATGACAAAAAATGTAAAACTGGTACAATTTCAAATAGGGCAGATAGACACAATTTGTCATAGATTAAAATGTATTTATATTATTGCCAAATGGATTATCATTGAAGAAGAAGTGATTGAGTGAAGTAATTTAGAAGTAGTCTGGCTATTTAAAATAAATCTGAGAACTTTATGACCTATTGTTTTATTCATCAAAAAAAAAAAAAAAAAAGAAAAAAACACATGTAAAGTTAACAAAAAAATAATCAAGAATTTTAAAAGGAAATAAATATCCTCAGTCAAGTCCACTACTCTTTAGCTATCAACCACCAAAATATTTCTTATTACATTCATTGCTCAGATCATATTTATTTTCCAAGTGAATGGGACTATAGGGCTTGTGATCACAGTTTTAGGACCTGAAATACCATGACCAATAGCATGTGTAACATATTTCTTTGGAGTCTGAAGATCTTCTGCATCCCTTGTTTACTCCCCTGTTGCCCTTTCATAAATGTACGGTCCGTGGCTATTCTGAAGCATACTCACTGATGTGAAGTGTGTGGGGGGAAGAATAGACACATTTTATTTAGTAATTTTCATAAGGCAAACAGCTTTCTGAGGTAAGCAGACGTGGTAATGACCAAGCTGTGCTAGTTTTCCAATGGTAAGAAATTCATGTATCCTTATTATTTCAACAATCCAAACCAACTCTACAAAAGAATTGAAGGTAATATTTTAAAAACAGTTATGTCTTTTTATATACACTGTGCCCTTTCTCAATGTTATAAAATATCCTCATGTTGACTTACTGTACATTGATTTTAATAGGTATTCTCTACAGAGCAATATGAATATCATTGGAAACTGTATAATACAATTTTCCACCCCTGAAATGCTATAGAAAACTGCACATTTTATACTGACATACACCCCATCAATAATAGAGTTTTTATATCTTATTTGTAGCTATTGATCACAGCAGCATAATGAAAAATTGATTGCAACGAAGTGCCCAATTTCTTAAGTATAAATTTCAATGTCAAATTATTTTTATCTACGCTTCCCAATTATACATGAAACCTATACATTTATATATGTTTGCTTCAACAAAACTCAACCACAATAAATTTGATATGACAAGAATCTACTGAGTCAATAGAAACCAGGCTTCTCTCACTAAAATATGATTGCAAAATTAAATACCCTAGTTTCATGCTAGTTTCACTTCTTCATTATAAAGAGAGTTAACATCTTGATGTATAGAATCACATTCCTATGCAATTTAACAATTTGAAATGAGGTCTGAAGTGTTCTGGGGATACGAACACACACACACACACACACACACACACACACACACAGAAAAAATATGCACCCGAAATCCATATACTCATTTGGTAGTCCACATGACACCGTAAATGAGGTGCCTGCTCTTTTTTATCTCTTGAGACCTTATTATTTTAGAGGAAACATTCTGCTAGGAAAATCTACAGGTATAAGTTCTGACAAAATGTAAGAAGGGCATCATTGCTGCTCCTCAGCGGTGATCCCCAAGTCCAATACCACAGATGTAGAATGAATTACTTCACAATCCACAAACCTAAACAAAATCAACAAACTTTCTACCCATAGTGAATAACACCTGTATTATCCTCCAGGAAGCAAAGGGTCCAGAAAATGAGGAAAACTCATTTCTTAAATTAATTTGTCTCTTTTATGCTATTTTAAATCAAAACCATTGATTAAAAAGTTTTCAGAGTTTGTCTCTGAGATATGTAAATTTAAAAACATATATTACTTAATGAGATGCTTTAATACAAAAGAAAATACAAAACATACATGTTCTTCTGACGAACACTTTTCTAGCACTTATATCTAATCGTATGGTGATGTGTTCTTCAAAAATGAAAATCATCCTCACTCACACTCACTGATAATTCAGTTTGTGAAATAATTTTGCCCTTTCAACTTTTTCCAAAGAGGTTACAACCACCTTGAATTAATGACAGCTCTTTTTCAGGATGTTTGGAGGGCTATAGTATTCCTTTTTTTAAACAAATTTATTGAGCTCTAATTCATGTATCATAAAGTACATCTATTTATATTGTACAAGTCCATGGTTTTTAGTATATTCACAGGATTGTGTACCTATCACCATAATCTAATTTTAGAACATTTTCATCATCCTTAAAAGAATATCCCATACCCATATCCAGTCACTCCCCCTTCTTCCCTATGAACTATTAAACTACTTTCTGTCTCTGTGGATTTGCCTATTCTGGACATTCATTTATATAGGTTTATACAATGCATGACCCTTTGTGTCTGGGTTCTTTCATTAGCTTAATATTTTTAAGTTTCGTCCATGTTATAGCATGTATCAATACTGCATTCTTTTCTGTGGAAGAATATTACTCCTTTGTATGGCTGTACTACATTTTGTTTATCCACCTACCAGCTGATGAACATTTGGGGTTTCTACGTTTTGGCTGTTAGGAATAGTGCTGCTATGAGCATTAATATCAGTATTTATGAGGACATAATTGCCACTTCTCTTGGGTGTTTGTCTAGGAATGGAATTGCTGGGTCACATGTTAACTCTATATTTAAATTTGTAGGAACTACAAACTGTTTTCCAAGTTGCTGCACTATTTTACATCCCCATCAGCAAAGTATGAGGGTTCTAATTCGCCACATTCCTGGCAATGGTCGCTATTGTCTTTATTTTTTGATGGTAGCCATGCTAAGTCAGCGTGAAGTTGAATATTGTGATTTTGCTTTGCATTTCCCTAATGATGAATAATGGTGATCATCTTTTCATGGGCTATTGGCCATTGGTGTGTCTTCTTTGGAAAAATGTTTATTCCAAACCTTTTCCATTATTAAATGGCATTATGTGTCTTTTTATTGTAGAGCTGTAAGAATTCTTCATATATTCTGGATACAATTCTCTTCTTATCAGATTTATGATTTTCAAATATTTTCTCCCACTCTATTCCGTTTTTATTTTTTCAGCCAAGTTTTCAAGTGTCTACAATTGAAAATTCTACCAATGACAGCAGTAATCAAATATGACGAACTCATACCAGAGACGAATCCTCCCTCTGTGGGGTAGAGGTGATTGCAGTGGGGTTTCAGATGATGTAACGTGGAAGCACAGCCTGTACTGATACCAGCTGATTTCCTGTTGTACTCTCCCCATTTTCAATTTACTTAGCAAAATCTTCAGAAAACTGTCAAGTGTCAAAGTCAGTCGCATGTCGACAAAAATCTGTGAAAGGGCGTAAGTAAATGAATAGTAGAGAAAAACGTGCAGTATTAAAAACAAGGATCTTTAGAAGGAGGCTGAAGTGCTATAGCAACTGAGTATGAGAAAACTAGCAGACTTGACTGAGGGGAAGTTATAATTGTAACACGTCGTTATTGACAGATGGGGGTCCAGAAGGGAGCTTGGAGTCAAAACAGAGCACCAAACACAGGAATAATTCGTGAAAGAGTGGATGAGATCAAATGCATGTTTATAAAAGGAATTATTTTATAAGAGGATCTAAATCGAGTTTCCTTGGTGGAGAAGGGTTCAAAGCAACACTTCTCTTCATTCTCTTAATTTTTCTTTTGCTGATTTTGATGGTCCAGTTGAGGGCAGCCACATTTTACTGCTTGGTGGTGCATCGCTCTCTGCAAAAATGACTATTCCACAGTGGAAGAGGCAAAACCAATCCAGAACTCAGTACATGTACATTTGGAGTTGTAATCTCATCACTCACTCATTCATTCACTTCCTAGGTGTCTTATAAGTAACCTTACATTTCTGGAACTTTGCTAAATGTTGGGGATAAAATACTAACCAAGTCATAAGCCACACCCTCTAGCAGTTTATAGTTTAGTGAGGGAGAGGACAAATAAAAACATAATTTCATGTAGCAAAATGTCATCTCCCCAATGGCACAACCCTGATCTTTTCTGGAGTCCAGAGATGTTAGGCATCAGGAAGTCATGAGTCAGTCTGATTCTCTAACAGAAGTATTTGAGGAACACAGGGAAGGAGAAAAGAAGAATGTCTCCCTTGCAGGTATGATGCACATGTCTCCCCATGATGGCTGTCCTGGTTCTTCTTGCAAATAAACAAAACTTGTGCACTCAGAGACTTGGTGAGGAAGCCTGCACACATGTTGAGGAGAGGCGTGGGGAGGAAAATACCTTATCTTTATTATTATGGCTCCTTCATTTTCCATGGTATCAAAGAAAGAGCTCAGACCCTGAAACCAAACTGCTTTAGTTTAAATCTCGACTCTGCCATTTAGCAGATGTATGACCTTCAGCAAGTTACTAAATTCCTCTGTGCCTTAACATTCTAATTTGTAAAAAGGGGATAAAAATATTACCTAGATGATAATGCTATCATGTGTGTTGTATGTCAGTAAACATGTACAGTTTGGGGGGCCAATACCTGGATTATAGAAAGCACTCAAAAGGTTTTATGTATAATCAGATTGAAGAACTTGACTGAGAGTTTTTCCAAGAACAGCCAAACTGGCTTCTATGATGAAACTTGTGTGTGTCTGCGTGTTTTGGTGTTGGGGGCGGGTGTAGGGAGATAAGATGGGGACCAGGAGACTCTTTCTTTATGGACTTTTATTGCATAGCTGGTGAGGAAGAAAATTCACCACCAGTAACCTTAGGAAGAGGGCATCTGTGTTGCCTGGAGGGGTTGCCAAGAGGACATTTGTAGAGGAACTGTTTTCCTTCTTTCATTCCACAAAAATGTCTTGACAGCCTATTCTGTGTCTCATTACTGTGTTTTCTTTCTTCATGAAACTTATGCTTATCTGGAATGATCTTACTTGTTTCGCCGTGTATTGTCTGTCTTCCCACGAGAGGATTTAAACTCCGTGAGTGCAGCGCTGCAGGGTTCCATCCCCAGGGTCTATCTCCATGCATGGCACATCATAAGTGGGCGATAAATATTTTCTGAATGAATGAATTCCCAATAATATGCCGGTGTTGGCATGCCCACGATCAGCTCACCTCCTGGAAGGGAAGGGGATATGGGAACATGGACCCCCAGCTCAAGATTCGATTAGGAAAACCCAGCATGTTCCTACCCTCTCAGGGGAGACAAGCTGTGTCAGTTGCCCAAGAGTTTAATACTCTACTCACTGAACACAATATTTCTGTTTTGTTTTGTTTCTCTTGGATAGACTCATGTAACATCTGGGCTCATACAGAGAAAAGCTATGTTATACTAGGAAAATGTATAACTCAGATGTTTGGATTCTGTGTGTTTCAGTTTGAATACGCCTCTCCTTCTATGGGTGTGATAGGCTTAGAGCTAACTGCACTTACTAGAAAATTAACTTTACTACCCGATGACTCAGTTCATGTTGGCATTCCAGTATCCAAGTGTTTTCCTTAACTTCTCTTCCGAAAAAGAAAAGAGCAAAAATGTCAAAACAAGGAGCTTTCTCATAAGACTCTTTCCCATCTAGATTTTTCAGGTTGAAAATGGTTAGGAATTGGCTTTTCTTCTATTTTTAAAAGCATTTTCAATGTCTAGATCACTCAAAACAAGAAAATACTGAAATACTTTACATATGTTTGAAAGGCCTGCAGAAGTTGAATTTAAATTTGGTTTAGATACTTCACATAAGTGGAATCGTACACCTATATGTCCTTCCATGACTGGCTTATTTCACTTAGCATAACGTCCTCGAGGTTCATCCATGTTATTGAATAGGACAGGATTTCCTTCTTTTCTAAGACTGGGTAATATTTCTTACTATGTACATGCCACATTTTCTTTTTAATTTTTTTATTTTTAAATTTTTATTGGAGTATAGTTGCCTTACAATGTTGTGTTGGTT
This sequence comes from Eubalaena glacialis, assembly GCF_028564815.1. Taxonomy (NCBI): domain Eukaryota; kingdom Metazoa; phylum Chordata; class Mammalia; order Artiodactyla; family Balaenidae; genus Eubalaena; species Eubalaena glacialis. The sequence continues at coordinate 90,475,034 of NC_083729.1, forward strand.
TCTGCTGTACAGCAAAGTGATCCTTTATCCACTCATCTGTCAATGGGCGTTAAGTTTGTTTCCATATCTTGGCTATTGTAAATGATGCTGTAACACGGAGAGTAGAATGGTGGTTGCCAGGGACTGGGAACAGGGAGAAATGGAGAGATGTAGTGCATGCTTTTTATTTTTATTTTTTTTTCGGCTCTGCCATATGGCATGCGGAATCTTAGTTCCCTGACCAGGATGGAACCCGTGCCCCCTGCAGTGGAAGCATGGAATCCTAACCACTGGACCGCCAGGGAAGTCCCGAGATGTAGTTCAATGGATATCAAGTTTCCATTATGCAAGATAAATAAGTTCCAGAGAGCTGCCCTAAACATCCAGCCTCTAGTTAACAGCACTGAACCATACATTTAAAAAATTGTTGAAGGTAGATCTTAAGTATTCTTAACCACAATAAAAAAAATTAAGCAAAAATAAAATTTGGTGTTTAGATTACTCTGAAAATGTTAGCAGGTTTCTCTCTTTGATCAAGTTCTCACTTTTTTTTTTTTTTTATGATTAGTAATTGCTCAAAAAAAAAAAAAAAAAGAGGAAACTAAGTGCCAGACATTGTTCTAAACACTTCCAATGTACTTTTACAATCGTGAGAGGCAGATGATACTGTCATCCCTATTTTATGGATGTGGAAACTAAGTCAAAAGATTAAATAAACTGCCCAAGATCATACAGCTAGTAGAGTGGTGTAGCTGGAATTTAAACATGGGTTGTCTCACTATGCAATAGGTGTTCCTCCGCACAACACAATAAGGTTTCTTTCTTTCTTTTTTTTTTTTTCTTACACCATTTACTGACTTAAAGGATCTTTTTCTAATCGTTGGCCTCCATTCTCTATTTTGTTTTATCTTTTCAACTATGTCTGGCTATTTAAAATTAGGCCAGATGCTGTGGAACTTGAAAATTAGGCTACTTGGCAACAGCTTAGGTGAGAATATCTGTCCAAACTGTCCTTCCTCTTTCATTCCTATCCCCATGGGCTTTCCCAACTTCCCAGAACTTCTTCCTGTATCCAGTCTCTTCCCCCCAGCAGCCTCCTCAGATTCTCTTAAAGTATCGAGAGGAGAGCTGGCTCCATCAAATCCCTGCAACAGCTGGGGCAGGGCTATTCCTCCCACTCCTGTCACCCAGACTGTTGAGTGACACCTTGCTATAAATCCTACTAGGACTTTCTTTCCCTAAATTTCCAAAGTTTCAATCAAAACATATAACAATGTCCAACTTTGTCCTTTTTGAAATTTCAGCTCTTCTGCCAGAATCCTAGATATCTGGTAGACTGACTACTTCTTTTAAGTCAGGAACTTCCTCTGGAGAATATTTCAGCTACTTTTGAACCCTTTTTCCCTTCTCCTTGACTTCTTTTCCCTGACAAGTTTCTGTCCTAGATTTCATCAAACGAGCACACAATGATAAGCTTTCTCATGATATAAATGAAAAAGGAGCTGTGTATCTGAATCACACTTTTTATAATTTTGGGGACATTTCTACTCTGCTAAAATAGGGTCTTCTCTTTGTAAGTCCCCTCCTAAGAGCTGTACAGCTGATGGGAATCGTTCTGCTTTTTCATCATGATAAAAACATTTCTAACCACTCTGTTTGACTATTTTTACTGTTACTTGGTATGTTCCCTCTCTCTTTTGGGTAGCTTCCTTCAGAAATCTTCTTTATTTAAATGGTACATCATAGGCAAAAATGAAGCTCTTCTTCTGAACAAAGGGGGAAAAAAATCTTCTTACCAAACATGACCTTCTGATTATAGAAGAGTTTCTATCTTCAAAAGGAGTATGGAGCCTTCCCTGGATAAAATTGTTATCACCACAAAATTGGAGGGCAATGTATCACTATTGGTAATGGCAACTGTGACATTTTTACAAGCTACAGGGAAATGTAGGACCAAAGACGTTAAGGACAAGATCTGTGCCTAAAATGAGCTTGAATAACTCCAACCATCACTTACTTATTCTCAAAATGAATGTAATGAATGTGTGAACTCCTTCCGCCTGGTAGAATTAGGGCTGTGTTAACTAGGAGTTTTCCAAGTTGATGGCCATCTGCAAAACCATATTCATTTAAGATAAGAAATAAAAATATGCAAATTTGAAGCCGATATATGTTATTAAAACTTAAAGGTAACTGCAGCAATTGTTAGAACTTACATCAACAAATGACTTTTGGTCTGTTTTGTTACTGATTTTAAAATTTTTATAGAAAATACATCTTCTATTATTTGCATCTTGGCTGAGGCATTAACGTCACTGTACCCTCTGGTCTCCCCCACTGCTGCTTGGTACTCCACTGACCATGTATATTATATGTACTAAATTTATCCAAGCTCTACAGAAATTTCATAGTCATGCTTTTCTTTGTCCCAACTTGATTACTTACACCGTGGTAATGTATAAAAAATGATTTATAATCATTTTGCTAAATGTTATGGATTGAATTGTGTTCCCTCCAAATTTGTATGTTGAATTTCTAACCCTCAAGCCCTCAAAATCTGACCTTATTTAGAGACAGGGTCTTTACAGAGGTAATCAAATTAAGGTGAGGTCATTATGATGGACCCTACTTCAATGGGACTAATGTCCTTATAAAAGAGGGAAATTAGGATACAGACAGAGATACACAAAGAGGGAAGACAAAGTGTAGAGACAGAGAGAGAAGATGTCCCACCACAACCCAAAAAAAGAGGGCTGGAAAAGAACCTTCACCCACAATCCTCAGAAGGCATCAACGATGTTGACACCTTGATTTTGGACGTCCAGCCTCCAGAAATGCAAGAATAAATTTCTGTTTTTTAAACCACCCAGCCCTTTATTATGGCAGCTCTACAAAACGAATGCAGCTCTACAAAACGAATACAGTAACTATGACTGTGAACCTAAAAATAAAGAAGTTGATCATATCACTGACACAAATGTCTCATTTCCAACCTTAGTGGACCTCTCTTTGTGGTTCTGTGTTTATTCTGACAGTCCCTGATCTCCTTTTCAGTCACCAAGGTGGCCCTTACACACAGCCATTGATTGATAATCTGATGCCAGCCTTATCCCTCTGACTCTCAGCACATGATCTGACCACAAACATGATTTAAAAACAAAACCAAAAAAACCAAACAAACAAACCAGAAAAGTGGCTATTTGGGAGGATCAATATCATCCCCCAATTTAAATATGGCCATATTTATTGCTTATCTTTTAAGAGGTTTATTGAAAGCCAAAGCCAGTTACTTATCTTAACCCTAGAACTTATCCCCTCTACAATTTCTTCTTTAATGCAGTTCATTATCACTTCACTCTTCTGTTTTTTTGGTTGTTTTGTTTTTCTGGCCGTGCCAAGTGGCTTGCAGGATCTTACCTGACCAGGGATTGAACCCGGGCCCTCAGCAGTGAAAGCCTCCAGTCCTAACCACTGGACCTCCAGGGAATTCCCACTTTTGTGTTTCTAAAACATCTCAACCCCCTTCCCACTGTCCTTTCTTTCAATATATAGGAATCCACTAGTATTTTCCATAATTAAACAAAATAAAACACAGATACAGTTTTGCTCACAGCAGAGGAGTTGGGTCCCAGCCCACTCTCACACTACACAACTATAAACACTCGACAAAATATATGAGTGAATATCCTGCAGGCTCCAACAGCATTGAATGGAGGCCTATGATCCCCAAGGAAAGGAAAGCAAACAAAGTGAGTTGCAAAGTCCCCTGACTTTCTTCCTACCATTATATAAATATATCTATATATTTATAGATTAACAGTCTTACTGAGTGGACAAAACAAAGGGTGGAAGAGTCAGACAATGGAATGTCACCCATAAGAACAAAAATAGTAAGTACTGATATATACTAAAAATGGATCGATCTCAAATGTATAATATTGAAAGAAATAACACACAGGAAAGCTCACATACTTTATGGTTCCATTTGTGGGAAGATTGAGAATAGGTAAAAGTACTCCATAATGATGATAGAAATCAATGTAATATCTCTTAGGCATATTGATTTGAAAAGGGTATGGTCCCAGCTAGTGTGATGGGAAACACTCTATTTTTATATGTTGTGGTTATATGGGTATATATAAATGCAAAAATGTTATTATACTGTACACATAAACTTCCATAAAGCCAAATAATAGAAAAACTGAAGAAACAACAAGAAAAAAATAGAAAAATTACCCTTATGCCTGATTCCTACTTTATCCGTTCTCTCTTGAAATCACAAAATTCTGTAAAGAGTAATACTTATTTTCAGTTGTCACTTACAGATTTCTCCAACCTAGCAACGTCTATTCTCATCACTTCACCTAAACTGTTCTTCTTAAGCTCACCCGTTGATTGCCATGTGTAATGAATTGCTTCCACTTCTTTCCTGACACTGTTAATCATGACTTCATTCCTATTGAAACTGGCTTTTCCTTTGGTTTTCACGGAACCACTCTCCTGATTCTTTGCCAATCTTGGCATTCTTTCTTTCTCCAAACTTCATTGAGGTCTCTGCTTTTGCTCATTTCTTAATCCAGTGATTCTCAACGATGGCTGCATATTGAAATCACCTGGGGAGACTTGACCACGTGATGATGTTGGGTCCTGGATTCATAGGAAAAAGAAGTCTATTTATTTAGATCTTGAGTGCAACAATAGGGAAAAGTCAGAGCTGATGCTATTGCCTCTTCCTTCTGTTCTCTCAAAAGGCAGAGGATTTAAGGATCTGGGTGTTTTTCTCTGGGATGATGTGACTGGCAATGGATGTGGTGTAACTTGACCCCTGTTTGAGTATCACTTGGGGATCTTGGGTCCCATTTCTGTCGATGAATCAGGGTTCCAAAAGTTATCATCTGAGGAAACTCATTTAGGTTGCTCTTTGCTCACCTTTCCTATCTGAAACAATCACATCTGTCTGATTTTTACGCTTGTACGGAAGTCAGGGTTTATCTCATTGGTTTACCTTCTCCCAACACCATCTTAGAGACTTGGAGGCAAGTTGAGTGAGTCTAAAACATTCCTCTGTCCAGACAGTGTTGATTAGAGCAAAACTTATTTCTAATGCAGAGTGGATTAAAAAAGATTAATAAGGGGCTTCCCTGGTGGTGCAGTGGTTGAGAATCTGCCTGCCAATGCAGGGGACACAGGTTCGAGCCCTGGTCTGGGAAGATCCCACATGCCGCAGAGCAACTGGGCCCGTGAGCCACAACTACTGAGCCTGCGCATCTGGAGCCTGTGCTCCGCAACAAGAGAGGCCGCGACAGTGAGAGGCCCGCGCACCGCGATGAAGAGTGGCCCCCGCTCGCCGCAACTAGAGAAAGCCCTCGCACAGAAACGAAGACCCAACACAGCCAGAAATAAATAAATAAATAAATAAATTTATTAAAAAAAAAAATTAATAAGACAAAAACTACCCTAACAGGGATATGTTTTCTTCTCTTTTTAAAACTATATAAGACCATGTGTGTGTTCCACAAACACACACACAAATATACATGTATCTACAGGTTTTGTACACACACACACTTATATACACGTACAGAATCTTCCCCCTTTACCTTTCATTTTCACTGAAGTAATTAAGAACCAAACTTTAAGGCTTTCGTATACATACAGGATAGAATCCAAGCTACTAAATTCCTTATCTTTCTGGCCCCATTTATCATTTTTTTAAACATCTTTATTGGAGTATAATTGCTTTACAATGGTGTGTTAGTTTCTGCTTTATAACAAAGTCAGTCAGCTATACATATACATATATCCCCATATCGCCTCCCTCTTGCGTCTCCCTCCCACCCTCCCTATCCCACCCCTCTAGGTGGTCACAAAGCACCGAGCTGATCTCCCTGTGCTGTGCGGCTGCTTCCCACTAGCTCTCTATTTTACGTCTGGTAGTGTATATATGTCCATGCCACTCTCTCACTTCGTCCCAGCTTCCCCTTCCCCCTCCGCCCCATTTATCATTCGGTGCCAGTTGTCCATTTCTTTTCCATTGGCCAAGCGCATTCTGTTTGCTTGCTGTGTGAAAATGGATCTGGGCCCTTCAGAGATTTTCCTTCGCCAGCTGGCAGCGTGTCAAGCTTTATCAGTAGAGGTCACTGGAGCAGCATTACAGAAGAACAGGGTCTGGCACCCGGCTTCTAATGTGCTCAGCTGAGTGGCTTTTGCAGTGTACCCAGCTCTGCTGGCGCCTGGTTCCTACCGCAGCTACAGTTTCTTCAGTGTCCAGCTCTTGCAGCCTCGGGGGCTTCTCCAGGGCACGGCAGCCAGAAGCACCCAGGGGCCAGCAATTCCCTGTTCCCTAACTCGGGTGGCTTTGTAGCAGAGTGCCTCTAGGCAGACACTTCTTCATGGGCAGCTTTCCTTGGCACGCTGGTGTGTGGATTTCCAGCAAGTTCCAGAAGGCACGTTTCTGGTTAAGTTCTGCCAGCATGAGACCGCAGCAATTTCTCCACCATGAGTGAGCCACTATCCTAACCGTTCAAACCAGGTCTGGCTCTCAGCCCTGGAGGTGGGGTGCTTCCTTGAGTGTTCTGTCTAAGCCCCAGGGGTAGTGGCTACTCTGCATATCTGCTATACCTATATTATTTGTGTTCCTTTTACCTCTTTCCAGCCAATCCCTTCTTATTTTATTTTATTTTTGGCCACGGGGCTGGCGGGATCTTAGTTCCCCGACCAGGGATCGAACCCGGGTCCCTGGCAGTGGAAGTTCAGAGTCCTAATCACAGGACCACCGGGGAATTCCCCCATCCCTTGTTACTTTAATTTTGGGGTTAGTCAACATTTTAAAGGTCACAGAGGGTAAATAGTTTACATTTTGTGGGCCATAGGGTTTCCGTCACAGCCATTCAGCTCTGCCGTGGTAGCACAAAAGCAGCTACAGACAACATGGACGTGGATGGGCGTGGCTGTGTGTTATGAAAACTATGTACAAAAGCTGCCATCCAGACTGTGGATCCTAGCCCGACAGCTCCTGTTCCAATTACCTGATATAATCATAACACTCTATTAAATTTCTATTCATATTAGTGCATGGTTTCTCTCTCCTCTTTGGACCCAGATTCACACACATCACTTCCCCTACCCACCTGGTCTCCAGTCACATGGTGAACGCGCTGAAGATCCACTGTGCTCTCCTCTGCCTCAAATCTCTCATCTTTCTGGGGGACACATCTTTCAAGTTTTAACACGTAAAGATCAACTTGGGCTTTTCCTTCACAGGAAATCAAGGTTTTGTTTGTTTGTTTTCCCTCAAATGTCTCCATTTCTTTCTTTCTTTCTTTTTTTTTGGAAGGGAACACATTTTAACATCTTTATTGGAGCATAATTGATTTACAATGTTGTGTTAGTTTCTGCTGTATAGCAAAGTGAATCAGCTATACATATACGTATATCCCTATATCTCCTCCCTCTTGCGTCTCCCTGCCACCCTCCCTATCCCACCCCTCTAGGTGGTCACAAAGCACCGAGCTGATCTCCCTGTGCTATGCAGCTGCTTCCCACTAGCTATCTATTTTACATTTGGTAGTGTATATATGTCAGTGCTACTCTCTCACTTCCTCCCAACTTACCCTTCACCCTCCCCGTGTCCTCAAGTCCATTCTCGATGTCTGTGTCTTCAGTCCTGTCCTGCCCCTAGATTCGTCAGAACCATTTTTTTTTTTTTAGATTCCATATATATATATGTGTAAGCATAAGGTGTTTGTTTTTTTCTTTCTGATTTACTTCACTCTGTATGAGAGACTCTAGGTCCATCCACCTCACTACAAATAACTCAATTTCGTTTCTTTTTATGGCTGAGTAATATTCCATTGTATAAAAGTATTACATCTTCTTTTTTTTTAAAAACATCTTTATTGGAGTATAATTGCTTTACAATGGTGTGTTAGTTTCTGCTTTATAACAAAGTGAATCAGCTCTACATATACATATATCCCCATATCTCTTCCCTCTTACGTCTCCCTCCCTCCCACACTCCCTATCCCACCCCTGTAGATGGTCACAAAGCAACGAGCTGATCTCCCTGTGCTATGTGGCTGCTTCCCACTAGCTATCTATTTTACCTTTGGTAGTATATATATGTCCATGCCACTCTCTCACTTCGTCCCAGCTTACCCTTTCCCCTCCCCATATCCTCAAGTCCATTCTCTAGTAGGTCTGCGTCTTTATTCCCATCTTGCCCCTAGGTTCTTCATGACCATTTTTTTGTTGTTGTTTTTTAGATTCCATATATATGTGTTAGCACACGGTATTTGTTTTTCTCTTTCTGACTTACTTCACTCTGTATGACAGACTCTAGGTCCATCCACCTCACTACAGATAACTCAATTTCGTTTCTTTTTATGGCTGAGTAATATTCCATTGTATATATGTGCCACATCTTCTTTATCCATTCATCTGTCGATGGACACTTAGGTTGCTTCCATGTCCTGGCTATTGTAAATAGAGCTGCAGTGAACATTGTGGTACATGACTCTTTTTGAATTATGGTTTTCTCAGGGTATATGCCCAGTAGTGGGATTGCTGGGTCATATGGGAATTCCATTTTTAGTTTTTTAAGGAACCTCCATACTGTTCTCCATAGTGGCTGTATCAATTTACATTCCCACCAACAGTGCAAGAGGGTTCATTTTTCTCCACACCCTCTCCAGCATTTTTGTTTGTAGATTTTTTGATGATGGCCATTCTGTCATGTGTGAGTTTATACCTCACTGTAATTTCATTTGCATTTTTCTAATGATTAGTGATGTTGAGCATCCTGTCATGTGTTTGTTGGCAATCTGTATATTTTCTTTGGAGAAATGTCTACTTAGGTCTTCTGCCCATTTTTGGATTGGGTTGTTTGTTTTTTTGATATTGAGCTGCATGAGCTGCTTGTATATTTTGGAGATTAATCCTTTGTCAGTTGCTTCGTTTGCAAATATTTTCTCCCATTCTGAGAGTTGTCTTTTCATCTTGTTTGTGATTTCCTTTGCTGTGCAAAAGCTTCTAAGCTTCTTTAGGTCCCATTTGTTGATTTTTGTTTTTATTTCCATTTCTCTAGGAGGGGGGTCAAAAAGGATCTTGCTGTGATGTATGTCATAGAGTGTTCTGCCTATATTTTCCTCTAGGAGTTTTATAGTGTCTGGCCTTACATTTAGGTCTTTAATCCATTTTGAGTTTATTTTTGTGTATGGTGTTAGGAAGTGTTCTAATTTCATTCTTTTACATGTAGCTGTCCAGTTTTCCTAGCACCACTTATTGAAGAGGCTGTCTTTTCTCCATTGTATAGTCTTGCTTCCTTTATCAAAGATAAGGTGACTATATGTGCATGGGTTTATCTCTGGCTTTCTATCCTGTTCCATTGATCTATATTTCTATTTTTGTGCCATTACCATACTGTCTTGATTACTGTAGCTTTGTAGTAGAGTCTGAAGTCAGGGATCCTGATTCCTCCAGCTCCGTTTTTCTTTTCCAAGTTTGCTTTGGCTATTCTGGGTCTTTTGTGTTTCCATACAAATTGTGAAATTTTTTGTACTAGTTCTATGAAAAATTCCATTGGTAGTTTGACAGGGATTGCACTGAATCTGTAGATTGCTTTTGGTAATATAGTCATTTTCACAATGTTGATTCTTCCAATCCAAGAACATGGTATGTCTCTCCATCACTTTGTATCATCTTTAATTTCTTTCATCAGTGTCTTACAGTTTTCTGCATACAGGTCTTTTGTTTCCTTAGGTAGGTTTATTCCTAGGTATTTTATTCTTCTTGTTGCAATGGTAAATGGGAGTGTTTGCTTAATTTCTCTTTCAGATTTTTCATCATTAGTGTATAGGAATGCAAGAGATTTCTGTGCATTAATTTTGTATCCTGCTACTTTACCAAATCCATTGATTAGCTCTAGTAGTTTTCTGGTAGCATCTTTAGGATTCTCTATGTATAGTTTCATGTCATCTGCAAACAGTGACAGCTTTACTTCTTTTCTGATTTGTATTCCTTTTATTTCTTTTTCTTCTCTGATTGCTGTGGCTAAAATTTCCAAAACTATGTTGAATAATAGTGGTGAGAGTGGGCAACCTTGTCTTGTTCCTGATCTTAGAGGAAATGATTTCAGTTTTTCACCATTGAGAACAATGTTGGCCGTGGGTTTGTCATATATGGCCTTTATTATGTTGAGGTAGGTTCCCTCTATGCCTACTTTCTGGAGAGTTTTTGTCATAAATGGGTGTTGAATTTTGTTGAAAGCTTTTTCTGCATCTATTGAGATGATCATATGGTTTTTCTCCTTCAATTTGTTAATATGGTTTATCACATTGATTGATTTGCGTATATTGAAGAATCCTTGCATTCCTGGGATAAATCCCACTTGATCATGGTGTATGATCCTTTTAGTATGCTCTTGGATTCTGTTTCCTAGTGTTTTGTTGAGGATTTTTGCATGTATGTTCTTCAGTGATATTGACCTGTAGTTTTCTTTTCTTTGTGACATCTTTGTCTGGTTTTGGTATCAGGGTGATGGTGGCCTTGTAGAATGAGTTTGGGAGTGTTCTCTCTCTGCTATATTTTGGAAGAGTTTGAGAAGGATAGGTGTTAGCTCTACTCTAAATGTTTGATAGAATTCGCCTGTGAAGCCATCTGGTACTGGGCTTTTGTTTGTTGGAAGATTTTTAATCACAGTTTCAGTTTCAGTGCTTGTGATTGGTCTGTTTATATTTTCTACTTCTTTCTTCCTGGTTCAGTCTCAGAAGGTTGTGCTTTTCTAAGAATTTGTCCATTTCTTCCAGGTTGTCCATCTTCTTGGCATATAGTTGCTTGTAGTAATCTTTCATGATCCTTTGTATTTCTGCAGTGTCAGTTGTAACTTGCCCTTTTTCATTTCTAATTCTGTTGATTTGAGTCTTTCCTCTTTTTCTTCTTGATGAGTCTCCCTAATGGTTTATCAATTTTGTTTATCTTCTCAAAGAACCAGAGTTTAGTTTTATTGATATATGCAATTGTTTCCTTCATTTCTTTTTCATTTATTACTGATCTGATCTTTATGATTTCTTTCCTTCTGCTAACTTTGGGGTTTTTTTGTTCTTCTTTCTCTAATTGCTTTAGGTGTAAGGTTAGGTTGTTTATTTGAAGTGTTTCTTGTTTTTTGAGGTAGGATTGTATTGCTATAAACGTCCCTCTTAGAACTGCTTTTGCTGCATCCCATAGGTTTTGGGTCGTCGTGTTTTCATTGTCATTTGTTTCTAGGTATTTTGTGATTTCCTCTTTGATTTCTTCAGTTATCAATCAGATTTCCTGGATATTTAGTAGCGTATTGTTTAGGCTTCATGTGTTGTATTTTTTACAGTTATTTTCCTGTAATTGATATCTAGTCTCATAGCGTTTTGGTCAGAAAAGATACTTGATACGATTTCAATTTTCTTAAATTTACCAAGGCTTGATTTGTGATCCTAGATATGATCTATCCTGGAGAATGTTCCATGAGCACTTGAGAAGAAAGTGTATTCTCTTGTTTTTGGATGATCTGTCCATTGGTGTATGTGGGGTGTTAAAATCCCCTACTATTATTGTGTTACTGTCAATTTCCCCTTTTATGGCTGTTAGCATTTGCCTTATATACTGAGGTGCTCCTATGTTGGGTGCATAAATATTTACAATTGTTATATCTTCTTCTTGGATTGATCCCTTGACCATTATGTAGTGTCCTTCTTTGTCTCTTGTAATAGTCTTTATTTTAGTCTATTTTGTCTGATATGAGAATTGCTACTCCAGCTTTCTTTTAATTTCCATTTGCATGGAATATCTTTTTCCATCCCCTCATTTTCAGTCTGTATGTGTCCCTAGGTTTTAAGTGGGTCTCCTGTAGACAGCGTATATGTGGGTCTTGTTTTTGTATGCATTCAGTCAGTCTATGTCTTTTGGTTGGAGCATTTTATCCATTTACACTTAAGGTAATTATCGATATGTATGTTCCTATTACCATTTTCTGAATTGTTTTGGGTTTGTTTTTGTAGGTCTTTTCCTTCTCTTGTGTTTCCTGCCTAGAGAAGTTTCTTTAGCATTTGTTGTAAAGCTGGTTTGGTGGTGCTGAATTCTCTTAGCTTTTGCTTGTCTATAAAGGTTTTAATTTCTCCGTCAAATCTGAATGAGATCCTTGCTGGGTAGAGTAATCTTGGTTGTAGGTTTTGCCCTTCCATAACTTTAAATATGTCCTGCCACTCCCTTCTGGCTTTCAGAATTTCTGCTGAAAGATCAGCTGTTAACCTTATGGGGATTCCCTTGTCTGTTATTTGTTGTTTTTCCCTTGATGCTTGTAATATTTTTTCTTTGTATTTAATTTTTGATAGTTTGATTAATATGTGTCTTGGCGTGTTTCTCGTTGGATTTATCCTGTATGGGACTCTCTGCACTTCCTGGACTTGATTGACTGTTTCCTTTCCCATGTTAGGGATTTTTTAAATGGTAATCTCTTCAAATAGTTTCTGAGACCCTTTCTTTTTCTCTTCTTCTTTGGGACCCCTATAATTTGAATGTCAGTGTGTTTAATGTTGTCCCAGAGGTCTCCAAGACTGCCCTCAATTCTTTTCATTCTTTTTTCTTTATTCTGCTCTGTGGTAGTTATTTCCCCTATTTCATCTTCCAGGTCACTTATCCATTCTTCTCCCTTAGTTATTCTGCTATTGATTCCTTCCAGAGAATTTTTATTTCATTTATTGTGTTGTTCATCATTGTTTGTTTGCTCTTTAGTTCTTCTAGGTCCTTGTTAAACGTTTCTTGTATTTTCTCCATTCTATGTCCAAGATTTTGGATCATTACTATCATTAGTCTCAGTTTTGTTCAGGTAGACTGCCTATTTCCTCTTCATTTTTTTGTTCTGGTGGGATTTTACCTTGCTCCTTCATCTGCTGCATATTTCTCTGTCTTCCCTTTTTGTTTAACTTACTGTGTTTGGGGTCTCCTTTTCGCAGGCTGCAGGTTCGTAGTTCCTGCTGTTTGTGGTGTGTGCCCCCAGTGGGTGAGGTTGGTTCAGTGGGTTGTGTAGGCTTCTTGGTGGAAGGGACTGGTGCCTGTTTTCTGGTGGGTGGGGCTGGATTTTGTCTTTCTGGTGGGCAGGGCCATGTCTGGTGGTGTGTTTTGGGGTGTTTGTGAGCTTAGTATGATTTTAGGCAGCCACTCTGCTATTGGGTGGGGTTGTGTTCCTGTCTTACTAGTTGTTTGGTATGGGGCATCCAGTGCTGGAGTCTGCTGGCCATTGGGTGGAGCTGGGTCTTAGTGTTGAGACAGAGATCTCTGGGAGAGCTCTTGCCAATTGATATTACGTGGGACCAGGAGGTCTCTGGTGGTCCAATGTCCTGAACTCGCCTCTCCCACCTCAAAGGTGCAGGCTTGACACCAGGCTGGAGCACCAAGACCCTATCAGCCACACGGCTCAGAAAAGGGAGAAAAAAAAGGAAGAAAAAAAATTTTTTTTAATAATAAATAAAAAAATAATTATTAAAACTAAAAAAAAAAACAATGAAAAAAAAGAACAGAGTAACCAAACCAATAAACAGATCCACCAATGATAACAAATGCTAAAACTATACTAGGATAAACATAAAAATCAGAAACAACTCAGTTGCAGACAGCAAACCCCAAGTCTACAGTTGCTCCCAAAGTCCACCATCTCAATTTTGGGATGATTCATTGTCTATTCAGGTATGCCACAGATGCAGTGTACATCAAGTTGACTGTGGGCATTTAATCTGCTGCTCCTGAGGCTGCACGGAGAAATTTCCCTTTCTCTTCTTTGTTCGCACAGCTCCTGGGGTTCAGCTTTGGTTTTGCCCCCCCCCCCTCTGTGTGTATGTCACCCTCAGGCATCCGTTCCCACCCAGACAGGAGGGGGTTAAAGCAATGGCTGATTAGGAGGCTCTGGCTCACTCATACAGGGGGGAGGGAGGGTACAGTAGTTATGATTGGAATGCGGGGCGAGCCTGCGGCGGCAGAGGCTGGCGTGACGTTGCACCAGCCCAAGGTGCGCCGTGCACTCTCCCGGGGAAGTTGTCCCTGGATCCCGGGACCCTGGCAGTGGCGGGCTGCACAGGCTCCCGGGAGGGGCGGTGTGGAGAGTGACCTGTGCTCGCACACAGGCTTCTTGGTGGCGGCAGCAGCAGCCTTAGCGTCCCATGCCCGCCTCTGGGGTCCGCGCTGATCGCCGCGGCTCGCGCCCGTCTCTGGAGCTCGTTTAGGCGGCGCTCTGAATCCCCTCTCCTCGCGCACCAGGAAACAAAGAGGCAAGAAAAAGTCTCTTGCCTCTTCGGCAGCTCCAGACCTTTTCCCGGACTCCCTCCCAGCTAGCTGTGGCGCACTAGCCCCTTAGGCTGTGTTCACGCCGCCAACCCCAGTCCTCTCCCTGCGATCCGACCGAAGCCCGAGCCCCAGCTCCCAGCCCCGCCCGCCCCAGCGGCTGAGCAGACAAGCCTCTCGGGCTGGTGAGTGCTGCTCGGCGCCGAGCCTCTGTGCGGGAATCTCTCCGCTTTGCCCTCCGCACCCCTGTGGCTGCGCTCTCCTCCGTGGCTCCGAAGCTTCCCCCTCTGCCACCCGCAGTCTCCGCCCGTGAAGGGGCTTCCTAGTGTGTGGAAACCTTTCCTCCTTCACAGCTCCCTCCCACTGGTGCAGGTCCCGTCCCTATTCTTTTGTCTCTGTTTTTTCTTTTGCCCTACCCAGGTACGTGGGGAGTTTCTTGCCTTTTGGGAAGTCTGAGGTCTTCTGCCAGCGTTCAGTAGGTGTTCTGTAGGAGTTGTTCCACATGTAGATGTATTTCTGATGTATTTGTGGGGAGGAAGGTGATCTCCAAGTCTCACTCCTCCGCCAACTTGAAGGTCCCCCTCTTCTCCATTTCTTGTGAAAACCAGGTTTGTTCAGATGCTTTGCCCAGAAAGCACTTCCTCCATGTTCATTGTGGCAAAATATTATTCATCCTTGAAGAAGGCATTCAAAGTTCATCTCTGAATTTTTTTTTAAGGTATCTTTATGCCTCCATGGGACATAAAACTGTAGGACTTGGGGAGCAGGAAGAGATCATAGAGATTGTCTCATTTGACTCCATCTTTTCAGTGGTGAGGAATTTAAGACCTAAAGAAGGCAAGTGATTCACAAGGCCCTTTGATGTCATGAAGTCTGTGCCAAAAAAGGCAGCCTCTTGATCTACAGAATCCCTTGGATTCTCGGAACCTATTGACTCCAACTTTAGAACCTATTTTAATAATAAGTAACTTGGTAGCCAAAGCCCGAGTAAATTGGAAACTATGAATTAGAATCTGGAGAAGAGCAGCATCTACACAGAGATGTCCCTTGAATGCTGAACTCATGAATGAATGAATGAATGAATGAATGCCAGACTGATTTCTGCCTTCCACCTGGTTTCCCTTCTCCTGCTCCTACTCTTGTTGTCAGATTAATCATCTTTTTTCATTTTTTATGTATTTTTTATTGAGATATAATTGACATGTAACATTATTTTAGTTTCAGGTATACAATATAGTGATTTGATATGTGTATGCATTACGAAACCATCACAACAATAAGGCTAGTTAACACCCATCACCACCCATAACCACATTTTTTTTTCTTGTATTGAGAACCTTTAAGATCTACTCTCCTAGCAATTTTCAAATATATAACACAGCAGTGTTAACTATAGTCACCATGCTGTACATTACATCCCCAGGACGTATTTATTTTATAACAGGAAGCTTGTACCTTTTTATTTTGTATTCTTTTATGTGTTGGTCAGTCAGCTGTGGCCTTAAGAGGAGACAGAGGAGACATTCAGGAAAACAAAGTTTCTTTTGCCCACCGGAGTCAGGGCACATCACAAGGGACCCCATGGAAAAACACCAGCATGGTCAGGAGGCAGAAAACAGGAGTGAGGGGAGAGCTTGGGCCACGACCTTTATTGGAGTTTCTGCAAGAAGGAGAAGGTAAGGCAGAACTGGGTAAACAGTTTAGGGTTGGCTGGTTTGAATAATGTCCGTCGTCTCTAGGATCCCTAGTTGCCTGGTACTTGGCCCTGGGATGATTAAGACAAAGGAATATTGCTTCCGGGGCTAAGTGGACCAGACAGAGGAGGTCTGGCTCTGGACTGGTTAGTCCGCACATCAAAGACGTTCTCTAGGCTGAGCTCTTGCTGTCTCTAGGAACTGGCCACTCCTGGGAGGGGTAGTCTCTCCTTATCTAGATGTGAAAGCATCATAATATGCAAAAAAATACACACACACACACAGAATACAATCTCCTTTATCAACATGACATTCTGACCTCGGTAAGCCTTCTTAGGTGGAGCAAGAGTGGTAGAAAATACCTCATTGCTTCATCATTTTTGCAAAAATCTATTGTGCAACTATGATTGATCACATTGTCCTATTATGTCATCCACATCTCCCCTGGTCCCACACTGTCATAAGCCTCTTTTGCCCATCTTTGTACAGTATGATTTGAAACCTCAAAGACTGGAATCTTTGTTTTCTTCTCTTTAGTACCATGGACCCCACCTCAGCACCTGACGTTTGTTACGCACTTCGTGGCTCCATGACCTCATAGTAGTAAGACCTTTGTAGATGGTGAAAGGATGAGCTAAACCCAGCACAGCAAACGGGGTGCAGGGAGGTGTGTTCCCCTTCCCTGTGGGCCCTTCCCCCTTCCTCTACCCCAGATCTTCCACACAGCCTCAGAGTCAGGGCAAGAGCACAAAGGGAGGGGGAGGCTGGCAGGCAAAATATCGTCCATGTGATGTTTCAGGCTCTTTGCACAGACACCCATTTACTGGTGGAGTGGCTTTGGGGCAGGAAGACCAGTGCTCCAGAGGATGTTACCCATAAAATACAAATAAGGGGGAGGGTGAGGGGAAAGATACCTAGAGAAAATATCCTCCAGGGAGGAGAATATACCATTAAGTGGAGCCTGAAAGAAAGCTTTCTAACCAAAAGACTATTTTTAAATTTTGAATGAATTATTTCTTTGAAAATATATACACAGCTATTTTGGTAAATGCTTAGTTTACCAGAGAAGATTCATAATTGATGTCACTTGCTTTTTGTACATAGACGGATGCATATCAGGACGGCTTTTCTGAGTGTTTTCCATTTGTGTCCACTCTTCCTGAACACACTTATCCATTTCAATACAATTGTATTGTATCTGTTACCTACCCACATTTTTCTTGACAGCATAACGCTATCTTTCTCTGAGTATGTTTATCTTCCTTTAAATCTTTGCCTTGACCTTCACTCTCCTTACATAGGCCTCTTATTTCTTTTCTTTTCACTTTCAAACAATTTCCCAAATTCCAATGTAATAATGGAGTCACGTGTGAATAGAAGACAAATTCTAAGTCACAGGACTAATATCTGCGACTCTCCAGTCTGTGATCTTGAATATCCTCTCCACCTTTCTGTGATTCAAGTATTTGATTTGCAGAATTATTGTAATAATATCCAATTTTTCATATTTCATAGAAAATCAAAGAGGATAAAAGGATAGCATATATGCACCTATTTTAGATATGAGCAATGCACTGGTCAATGGGCAACATGTACAGTGTTATCATTATACCAGTTACTCGGACATTGTATTCTGACCTCTATACTGTCATTTATTGTTCTCAAACTATATTTTCCTTGTTGCCATATGTAAAACTCACTTATTTAATCTATGCGCTTTTAGTGGATTGCTGACTGTGATTCAACCATTATTTGGGGGGACTGTGGATTAAGTTAAGCAAACTATGACTTCATGGTTCTCTTTACTGTGGAGAAGCTACATGTTATTTTATAAGACGGATATACAAGCAGAATGTATTAGCCAGGAAACGCTAGCATCTTCTGCAGTAACAAATAACCCCCTCATCTCCGTGGCTTAACCCAATGTGCTAATTATTCTCCAAAGATGACCAGTAGCTATTCCTCCCCTCCCTGTCTTTCCAGGATGAGCTTCCCATCGAGGTGTGGAACCTTTTTCCTCCCCTTGAATCTGGGTGGGTCTTGTGACTTGCTTTGACCAACAGCAAGTGCTAGCTTTCCGACCCAGTTCTGAAGAGGCTTGGTAGCCTCTGCTTTCGCTCTCCTGAAACAACAGTCACATGCTGTAAGGAAGCCCACATTCTTTTGTTAGACAAAGTCCCCGGAGGATGGGACCACGTAGCAGGGGAACCACGTGGAGAGAGACCACGTGACAGAGAAAGAGAGCACCCAGCCCAGCCAGAGGGACCCCAGCTGAGGGCATCAGATGAACGTCCCAGCGAACCCAGAGAATCAGGAGAAATGATCAGTCATAAAAGTTGCTCTTGTTTTTTGTTATCTGGCAAGATACAACTAAAACAGTACAAAGGTTTAGTCTCACTCATGCTCCCTGCTCATCACGGGTCGGCAAGGAAGTTCTCTCCTGAGAGTCACACAGGAACCCCTCCCATCTCTAGTGCAAGGCCTCCTAGCCGCTGCAGCAGAGAAAGAGGGCAGTTACGTGTGTTTATGTGCTGGAAGTGACCCTTGTCACTTCTGCTCCCTTCCCTTTAGCGAAATCTGGTAACACAATTCTAAATACTGCAAGGGGATAGGGCTGTGTAGTCACCCCATGTGCCCAGAGAGGAGAAGGAAACTCAGTATGGGTGAGTACTAGAATTATCGGTGACACAGAGTCTCAAGGTAGAGTGTGTAAGGTGCTGGAATAAATAAAAATATGTTCTACTCTGGATGAGTCAAGAAAGGCTTAGATGACCTGGCAGCTGAGGCTAGTGTGAAAGGATGAAAAGGAGTAGCCAACAGAGAAAGAAGGGAGGGCCTTGCAGTCAGAGGGGCCAGCGGGTTTAACATCATCGCGGGGCATAGCATATCCTGATGATGGTAAGACGTACAGGCTGGGGCATAAATTAATTACCTAGAGAGGAAGGTAAACACAAACTGTAATCTTCTGAAAGGCCCCATGTCCAATGCTACTCAGTTCCATTCTGTACACAATAGCAACTCCAATGGAAGACTTAAAAAGAGAAACAATCAGGACATATTGCATTTTAAGAAACTACAGTGGGAGATGGGTTGGAGTGAAGAGTAGATGGTGGAAAAAAATATGACGATGTTATAACAATTTAGGTGAGATGATAGAGCATGCATATGAAAGGCAGCTTTAAAAGGTAATTCTGTAATAGCATTGATGAGAACAGGTGACCATAAATGGAGGCTATATGGAACATGAGTGGGTGGAAGGAGAAGTAGTAACCATGGGAGTTAAGATACAGCATTGAGAATGTGCAGGGAGTGTCAGGGCTGTGGTGAGGAGGGAGAAGAAGACGTTGACTTCGACTTTGGACACATTAAGCTCGAGGTACCTAAGGTAAATCCAGATGAAAAAGAGATGCAGGATTGAGCAGGTCACTTCGAAGCAGGGGCAGTTCTCGAGTTGGAACACACTCAGGGTGAAATCACTCAGGAAGAAAAGCATGTGGATCCAGAAAGAAGCGCAGCACAAACCCTGGGGAATCCCAAGCTCAGCGGAGAGACGCCCTGAAAGAGCCTTTGGGGGATTTTACTGGATTCACAGAGGCTGAGCCGACATATTGTTGAAAGGTACAATGTGACTACTTAAATACGTACTTAGAGGTATGATATTAAAAGGCACACGACTACTGTTGTTGGATGCCTTCCGTCTAGTTCACTAAACATAAGAGCTTGAGTTCTAAATCTGCAAATGTAGGCTTCACTCCTTAATGAAGATTTTATAGCTGAGGATAACCCGTTTCAGAAAAAATGCATTTTCATGAATAGCCTAACTTCATTGTTACAGATCATATACTATAGGAGATGGATAGGAGGGTCATATCCATCTTTTTTTTTTTTTCAGTTATTTTATAAAGAAGATGAAGGGTAACATGTTGGCATCTGATTCTACAGCATCTGAACTAAGGGTGGGCCTGAACCAGATTCCTGAATTGAGCGGCTGAGTAAGAAATTCAATCCAAAGCCCTTCAATGTTTCCATTGATATCAAGCTGAAGGTTATGGGGCCGCTGAGCATGGTGGCTACCTGGGCAAGTTCCTTCCTTTTTCCCATTGGAAGGATAGGGCTTACTGCGCTCTGCTTGAGGCCTGTGGTTATTTTGATGTAGCCAGTCGAGTGCCATGAAACAGGAAAACCTGCCCTTGAGCCAAATTACACAAGCGTGTGTCCTGGCACTAACTTTAATGTGCACCTGGGTTTCAAAAAAGGAGAAACAGAAACCCAGATTCCTTTCTTTTTCTTTTGGGATTCGGCCCTAACACCATTTTGTTTAAATTTCAAAGGTTTAAGTTTCATCAAAGTAGAATTTGTTTATGTAATATTACATACCAGATGTTCACTGCCGTAGAAGTTGTGGGGTATTTTATTGCCAATGTGACCCTGGTGTATTCCACAATTATAAACTGAAGCCAGGTTGTTTACGTAAGGTTTCAGCCATAGACAGGGGAGAACCATGATGATGGAGGGGTCTACGGTCTCAAAGACAGATCTACTTTATTCTTTTTAAATATCTCTTTTAGGAGCAGATATCTTAGAGCTTGTAAAAGTGGAGGTTTGGAGAAGTGCAAATTAGTGGCAAGATTATATATTTTTAAAAGTATTTTATAAATCTTGCCACCAGCATGGTATATGTGGTTGGACGTGAGATAAAGTAATACATGAGGTCATGGAGCCTGAAGTCCGATTCTTCTGTAACAGTAATTGTCAACTTCGGGGCACAGCAGTGTCCCCTGAAGAGTTTGTTAGAACACAGATTGCCACGCCCCACCCTGAGTTTCTAATTTAGAAGTCCGGGGTACAGCTTGAGAATTTGTATTTCTGTCAGGTTCCCAGGTGATGGTCTTGCTATTGGCCCAAGGACTCCACTTTAAGAAGCTGTTTTATAGCAATAATTCTTTTTTTTCCATTTTTTTATTGAAGTATAGTTGATTTACAGTTTTGTGCCAATCTCTGCTGTACAGCAAAGTGACTCAGTTTTACACAAATATACGTTCTTTTTTTAATATTCTTTTCCATTATGGTTTATCCCAGGAGATTGGATATAGCTCCCTGTGCTATGCAGTATCACCTCGTTGTTTATCCATTCTAAATGTAATAGTTTGCATCCACCAGCCCCAAATTCCCAGTCCATCCCTCTCCTCCCCCGCCTCCCCCTTGATAGAGCAATAATTCTTAAGGCTGGCTGCACACCAGACTCCGTGAATCAAAGTCTTTAGGGAGATGGTTCACCTATACTATGGCTGATTGAGTATATGGCAAACCAAACTGACCAGTGACCAGTGACCTAGGGTATGATGTGAAAGATAGACTGGGCCAATCAGCTTCTTCTTTGGAATTTAATCCACCAGCAGTGATGGGTGACAGCAAACCCTGAAGGAAGAGTGAGGTCTAGTCGTGTCCAGACCAAACCCACACACAGGGCTTCTCCTGCTGCATCTTGCCACAGAATCATCTGGAGGGCTGTAGGAACCACTGAAGGAGTAGGAAGGCAGAAGCAGTGACTGGCAAATGAAGCAAATTCATAGACGTCCAAAAGGAGCAGACAACCAGCACGATGTCTTCAAAGTGTGGCCGCCACGTGAGCTGCAACAACATCACCAGGTCTTATCAGAAATTCAAATCCTTGGGCTCAGCCCTGGGTCCGCTGAGACACAGACTCTGAAACTGGCACCCCCAGGATGATCCTGCCACGTGCTGACCTTTGAGAACCCATGAACTGGTGTGCAGCCCATTGACCCAACTGCTCTGACTCAGGAAACAAGCTCCAGGCCTAGCCTTTAAGAAGACCACTGCTGCTGTGTGGCTTCTCCTTGGATTTCCATGAAATTCCCTTTATATCATCAGTTACATTTTCCCAATAAACCCTTTTCTCCAAATGTGGCTTGAGGACTCGCTGCTCTGGGAAGACAGCTGTTTTGACTTAAAGTCAAGAGGAAATTTTAGCCTAAGAAAGAAATGATGGTTGAGAGAACAATCACTAATCTGCTTTAAAGAGTTCACATCCCTAAACCAGTGGTTCTCAACCTGACTATACCTTAGAATCACTTGCGGAGCTTGTAACAATTCAATACTCAGGACACCTCTGAGACTTATATCAAATTCTCTGGGGATGGGGCCCAGGCTTCATATTTTTTTCCAGGTGATTCCAATGTACAGACGAGACTGACCCCCTTAGTCCCAGATAAATAATATCTCAGGCTACTGTAAAAACACTGTGCTGTAATTCTGAAACCACAATCAGCAATTGGTGAGTGTAATATCAATAGAATATTGAAGAGATTCAGCTAACCCAAGGAAGAGGAATGGTTCTCGCTGTACACTAAGGGCTGGGCCATGAGCAAGGTATTCCTATTCCCAGTGAAGAAAAAAAATGAGGCTTAGTGAGGCCACAGTGCTGGTCAGTACAGAATCGAGATGTCAATAAGAGCTTGGTAACCCTGGAAATCCTCCAAAGATCAAGTGAGACACCCTGTAAAATCACTTGTTTCCTTCATTGGAAGAAGGCAACCAAGTCTGGATGACCATCTGACAGATGTTGTCAAGTCAGTGAAGTGACCAGGAGTTAAAACCACACGATACCTTAGGTCCTGTGGGATCTGCGATTCTCCAGCATTTTGCTGGTTGCCAGTTCGCTATTTTGGAAAATCAGAAAGATAAGTTAGGGTTAAAATCATCTGACAGAATCATTTAGCCTTGAAAAATTATTTGCAAATCGATTTGTATTTTACCTAAATTCTGCTATTTTATATAAACCTCTTCTTTACACATTTCTAATCAAGATTTGGAAAATATCCATGATTAGTCTTGTCAATATGCTTTCTTAATATTTAATACCAAAAATATCCAGGCAAATCAGTGAAAGCAATAGTAAATTAACATTAAAAATTCCCTCTCCATCCCAAACTCTCCCTTGGAATCCAGACTCCTATAGTTAACTGTCTACTTTCTTCCTACAGTTGGACAGAAGGGCATGCCTAGAATCAAACTCTGAATCTTATTCCCTGAGATCGATGGTTTCTCAATAAGTTTTCCCTCCCTGCCTTCTCCCTCAGTCCCCACCTCTGCCCAGGCTTCCCTGGGAGGAGTGAAGGTACCTCTGCAGGGGTGTTCGTTGCCCTCCGGCGTGCATCTTGCTTTGGCCAATGGATGTGAGAGAAGTGGTAGCGCCTGTTCCAGGTGGGGACAGGAAGGCATTCCTGGGATAAACCTCTCTTGATCATGTTGTATGATCCGTTTAATGTCCTGTTGGATTCTGCTTGCTACTATTTTGTTGAGGATTTTTGCATCTTTGTTCGTCAGTGATATTGGCCTGTAGTTTTCTTTCTCTGCGATATCTCTGTCTGGTTTTGGTATCAGGGTGATGGTGGTCTTGTAGAGTGAGTTTGGGAGTGTTCCTCCCTCTGCTATGTTTTGGAAGAGTTAGAGAAGGATGGGTGTTAGCTCTTCTCTAAATGTTTGATAGAATTCGCCCGTGAAGCCATCTGGTACTGGGCTTTTGATTGTTGGAGGACTTTTAATCCCAGTCTCAATTTCAGTGCTTGTGATTGGTCTGTTTATATTTTCTATTTCTTCCTGATTCGGTCGTGGAAGGTTGTGCTTTTCTAAGAATTTGTCCAGTTCTTCCAGGTTGTCCATTTTATTGGCATATAGTTGCTTGTAGTAATCACTCATGATCCTTTGTATTTCTGCAGTGTCAGTTGTTACTTGTCCTTTTTCATTTCTAATTCTGTTGATTTGAGTCTTCTCTCTTTTTTCTTGATGAGTCTGGTAATGGTTTAATAAACCATTTTATTTTTTATAAATAAAAGAGTAGTATAGTGAAACTACACTACTAACTTCTAATCCACTGATATTTCTGGGCTACAGAAACAAGTTAAAGGTCACCATGAAGTAGCAATTAACCAAATCTAGAACGTGACATATTCTACAGTACAGTTGACTCCATTTCTTCAACACGTTAATGAGAGGAAAACAAATTAATAAGAAGAAAGGGAAAATATTCTCATTAAAAGTTACTTAAAAGTAACCTGAGACATAACTCTTCAAGTGGTCCCACTAGAAAATATTTTAGAATGATTATTTTGTTACATGTGCTAGCAGCATAAGAATTATAAAATAAAATAATGTTTGTTTGTTTTGAGATTCATACTGAAGTCCGTGTTGGAGGTGGTTGTAATAATGTGATATCTGGGATTTCTTTTTGAATACTGCAGGAAAGAAGAGGGTTAGGAGAGAAAAAAGTAGAAAAGTGAAGCAGCCAAACAACAAACACAGCACATATTTTTACAGTTGTTAAGGTTGGTTCTTCACGCTTTCTATATTTGTTTCGTGTACAGATTTTCATCATATCAATGAAAGAAAAATAAAAGGGAAAATTGTAGGAGGGGCCACTTTGGCCACTATATTAGTCATGCTGCAAAACAAACAAACCCTGAAATAGTAGTGGTGTGCAAAAGTAAGTTAGTTCTCATGCTAGCCGTTCTGGAGTAAGAGAGTCTGGAGCCGTTCTGGAGAGTTCTACTCCAGGAGTTTTTTCTAGTGCCTGGGCTGAAGTGGCAGAAACTAACTGGGGCACATTCTTGCCATAATAGAAAACAGAAGCCCCCGGAGAAGCAAGCAAAGTCACACAATGCCTTCCTGGGCCTTAGCATTGAGATGGAAATCTCTGTAAGAGCTTTCGCCATTTGATATTATGTGGAGCCAGGAGGTCTCTGCTGGACCAATGTCCTGAACTCGGCTCTCCCACCTCAGAGGCACAGGCCTGACACTGGCCAGAGCAACAAGACCTTGTCAGCCACATGGCTTTTGGGGAGTCTGAGGTCTTCTGCCAGCGTTCAGTAGGTGTTCCGTAGGAGTTGCTCCACATGTAGATGTATTTCTGATGTATTTGTGGGGAGGAAGGCGATCTCCACGTCTTACTCTTCCGCCATCTTGAAGGTCTCCCCCCATTTTATTTTGAGAGGTAAGTTTTGGATTGAATACTGGAAGCAGGATTGTGGAATCAAAGACTCAGTGTATATTTAATGTTAGATCTTACCAACTTCTCCTCTACGGAGGCTGGACCATCCTGCATGTTCACTCATAATGTATGGGTAACAAGCATTTGCCTCAGTCTTGCTATCCAACTAGGTTATCAAACTTTGCTGTGTCAGTATGGTTATATTTCTTTTATTATAGATGATTGTGCATTCACAATTCAAGGGTCATTTGTACTGATTTTTCTCTGAATCATCTCATATGTTATTATTTTCCCAAATATTACTTTGGGAAAATATTATTATTTGTCAGTCTTTTTCTTATCAATTTTGGCAGCTTTTTTAATATATTAGGAATATTAACCCTTTCCTATTTATACTTATTTATCCTTGTCTTTTGATTTTGCTTTTTGGGGAAGGGGCTTGGAAAATGTTTTATTACTATTCATAAGTGAGATTATTTTGCAGTGTTCTTTGTTATGCAATCTTTATTAGATTGTGCACCATCCTTAGTCTTTGTCATGGTCAATTCATTTAAAAAAATGAACATTTTTTTCCTCTACCTTGTGAAATACATTAAGCATATTAGATCTTGCTGGTCTTTACAGGTTTGGTTCCATATAAAATTATCTGGGCTTATCGGAAATTTCTTGATTTTCCATTTTTCTCCCTTCTATGGATATCTTTCAGATTAGATTTCCTATTTCGACTAGGCTTGTTTTGCTAAATTATTTTCCTAGAAATATAAAGAAAATATATAAAGAAAAAATAATTTCTTTCATCTATGTTTTCAAATTCATTTGAATAGATTTATATAAAATAGCTTCTATTATTTTTTTTGAAATTTCATTTGTTTTATATTTTATTTCCTCCTTGATATTTTTGTTTAAAAAAATGTGTATATTTGTGTTTTATCTCTTGTGTGGAATAAAGTAGCTAGTTATTTGGTTGGTTCATTGATCTTTCAAATAACCAGCATTTGGTTTCATTCATTCAGTTTTCCTGTGTTTTCAATAATTTCTCTGTAATTACTTCTTTGTTTTATGTCCTTCTGCTTTCCTTTGGTTTATTTTGTTCTTTTCCTGGAATTTTGAGTTAGAAGCTTATGCTATGTATTATCATTTTCATTGTTCTGAAGATTCAAAACTGCAGACTGTCCTCTGAGTACTCTTGTTTCCTGTGGTCCACAGGCTCTGATGTGAAATGTTTTCATTATCATTGTTGATCCTCAGTTTTTATTTGCACTTCCTCTTTGCTCCAAGAGTTCTTTAATACTGAGTTTATTGTGGTTTTATTTTTATTTTCTTTTTAGTTTCCAGGTAGATAGACCTGTGTGTGTTGGGGGGGGGGTGTCTATTATTACTGATTTCTAGTCTTATGGCATTGCAATCAGTGTATGTTCTTTATATAATTTTTTTCAAAACTTTATTTTCATTTTTTTATGGTCTATTATTTTAATTTTATGAATGATCTGTGCACACTTAAAATAAAGGTATGTTCCCTATTATCAGGGTTCAGTGTTTTTCTCATATACATGCATATATATAATTTATTTTATTGATTATAAAGTTTAGTCTGTATGGTTATTTAACACTTGAAATGTGATTTGTCCACAATGAGATGTGATTAAAGTATAAAATATAAACCAGATTTTAAAGACGTAGAACAAATAAACAGAAATACTCACTAATGATTGTTTAAATTGATTACATGATGACATTAAAATATTTTAGATATATTGTGTTAAATAAAATCTATTTAAATTTCACCTGTCTTTTTTTCACTTTTTTATTTTGACTTTCAGAATATTTAAATTACATGTGTGGCTCTTATATGCAGTTTCTATTATATTTCTATTGGACAAATCTGTTTTAAATCCTTCTTAATTTTTAGTTCAGTTAATTCAGTCTCCCCTTTGATTAAGGTTTTTTTTGTTTGTTTGTTTTTTTACTATCCATGCATCCCCTGTAGTTGCTGCTTTATGAGAATAGCTCATTTTGTGGTGTTATCCGGCACATAGATAGTAAGATTGGTTGTCTCTTTATTGTTATGACCTGTAGTGTTATGAAATGTCCTTTTAAGCCTTGCTTAATGGGTTTGGTCTGCACTTAACTTATCTGATGTAACAATCCACAATCCCTGCTTTTTCATGCAGCATAGAGTTTTCTTTCTTTGCCAATAGGAATCTTTTTGTTTACTTGTTTCTTTGCTTTTAAGCGGTGAATTAATGCTTTCTGCTCTGTTGCCTGGCTGATCCTCCTGGCAACAGAACTGGAATATCCACAGAACTCTCCTCTTCAGGGAAGTCTGGTCTCTGTCTCAAACCACCCACCAGTGAAGCTTGCCCAACCAATCTATAGCACATCTTTTTTACTCTCTGTCCCTTCACCTTGCTTGAGTTTTCTTTTTGGCTCTCATCACCATCTTATATAGAGAATATTAATTATTTAGTATCTGACGTGCCCTACCTGCATGTGTGGGACATGAGCGCAGGGACCCTGCTGTTGACACTGCTATCTCCCTAGAGCCTGCAACGGCGCTTGGCTCCTGGTGGAAGCTCAGAATATGCTCGCTGAATCAATAAGTGGGTCCCTGGATGAAAATCGGCGATTCCGAATACTGTAGTTGAAAAAACACAGCTAATACACAGGTTCTCTTTTCATTTGGGTAGCCTGGCTTTATTTAGATGAAATCCATCATTTTTGTTTTGTTTTCTTTTGGTTTATGATGCTTTATAGTATAGGAGTAATAACTGAGTCAAGCACTAGCCAGGATAACGGAAACCCCTTTAGGAAAAGGGAATAGAATTGAGAGAATTGATTACACAGCTGGCAGAGTTGCCAAGAAACACATACAACATGGTTTGCAGTCTCTACAGGAAATAGCAAAAGCTGGGAACTGCTGCAACCCATGGACCCATGGGCCTTCGTGAAATGGAAGGAGGTGGTGAACCCAGCCAAGATGCTAGGGTCACCCAGAGCAAGCTGGGACCACGGGGGGCATGTTTGGTAGGAGACAGAGCCATAGACCCATTGCTGCCTTAGGGCTTCTGAAGCAGAGAGAAGGCAGAGAATTACCCTGATTCCCCCTTTTCCCTCCACCAATCTTCTGCTAGCATCTCCCATCAGAGAAACCTTTTCTGGAAGTTAGTAGACACAAGAGCCCGGGAAACCTGGCCTCAGGATTGTCCCCCTGCAGTGACACAGAGCAAAGGAGAGGAAGGGGGTGGGGGGATGGGCCTGAGAGGAAACCAGCCGAAATGCCTCTTACATTTGAGACACAATCCCAGATGTTAATGTCATTAACTACAGGAATTAAAGATCCATTTGTCAGTGTGTTTATTAGTGCTTTTGCCCAAGTTAATGGCAAATGATTCCCATTTTTCCAGTTAAAAAAAAAAAAAGAAAAAAAGAAAAAAAGAGAGAAAGAAAAAGCAATGACTTCCAGTTATTTAAAAAAATAATAATTAGACTTATTATTTTGGGTTTGTAATCATGAATAAGTTCTTTACATATCTACAACTGTATCTTTACCTATATAATTTCTTTGTCTGTATGTATATATCTCTCTGTTTCTATACCTCTATCTGTGCATCAGAATTTATCTGATCTCCTTCACACACTGGAACTCAAGCTATTTCAGAGCTTCTTAAAAGTATCCTCATTCAAAAGCAGTCGCATAGCACAGGGAGATCAGCTCAGTGCTTTGTGACCAGCTAAAAGGGTGGGATAGGGAGGGTGGGAGGGAGGGAGATGCAAGAGGGAAGAGATATGGGGATATATGTATATGTATAACTGATTCACTTTGTTATAAAGCAGAAACTAACACACCATTTTAAAGCAATTATACTCCAATAAAAATGTTAAGAAAAAGAAATGCTATTTTACCCATGTGTAGGTACGTAAAAAATTTCCATAGCTAAACATTTTATAGCTCTCCTATGTACCAGACTCTTGTTTCAATACTTCATGTATATTAACTCATTTATTCCTTACCGTCTTCTGAGGCAAGTACTAGCATGGATCCCATTTTACAGGTGAGTGCACTGAGGCACAGAGGGTTATTTACATGCCTGTGGCCACACAGCTCCTAAGAAGTAGGACCAGGCTTTGATCCAAGGCTTTGAACACAGCCTGCTAGATCAGGAGATGATGATCTCAAAATGTATGTGACACTGCCTCTCAATATTCTAAGCCCAAAGAAAGTCAACTCTCTACTTTCAGGGGTTCTCCTTTGTTGTCAGGAAAATATCTGTTTTCTCTGTTATAATTTGGTTTACTTTTGTATGAGGTAACATCAGCTTCTTTCAATAAAACATAGTTAAATGGAAGAGAGGAAGGAGATCTAGGTGAAAATGGAACTCTAGGAAGGTAGGGGGAAACCTTCAAGGCAAGAGGGAAGAATGGACAGAATGAAAGGAACAGGACATAGATGCCACAGATGCTGAAAATGCATTTGACTGTGAAGTTCGCCAGATTGTAGCATTGCCTGTTTAATGTTGTGCTTATTTGAATCCCTCGTGGTTTTTTTTCTAAATTGGTTACACAAAAATGCAATCATTTGTGGATATCTGTATATTAAAAATAATAGAGACAAATGGCCAATATCTATCTTTATACTATACTAAAACCACAAATGTATTTGCTGAATTAAAAAAAGGCTC
Source organism: Eubalaena glacialis (assembly GCF_028564815.1). Classification (NCBI taxonomy): domain Eukaryota; kingdom Metazoa; phylum Chordata; class Mammalia; order Artiodactyla; family Balaenidae; genus Eubalaena; species Eubalaena glacialis. The sequence continues at coordinate 90,504,697 of NC_083729.1, forward strand.
ATGCCTTCATTTTAATGTTTTGCAAACCAAATAAAATCAACTATTGGGATGCACTTTTCCACTTTCAGATAGTTGTTTTGAAATACTATAGACTCAGCCCCATAGAGTCTTCTCTGGTATTTCCTGAAGCACATAGATCTTAGAGTCCTAAGTATATACATTGTGAAGCTTAAAGGGTCTTAGTGATATTGGCTATTCTCAGTAAGTACAGGTAGGAGACAAAACCGAACTTCTGTTTTCCATAGCAGTCAATGGCAGAGGTCAAAATTTCTTATTAACCAAAGGAGACTTCTAAGTTGGAAGAAGTAGAAACAACAACAACAAATACAGTCCCTGGAACATAGTAAAATGTCATTAAATTTGGTTTCCTTCCCCTACTTGTCTAGGAAGTTGGATATTCACAATATTAATAAAAAGAACACTTCCATTGCTTCTGTAACTTGGGGTATCATGTGGCCATGATGTCACTGAGCTTCATCTGCAACATTAATAGGTATTGTTTAAGTAAAAAGTTGAGACTTTAGATGAAAATACAGCTTGATCATCATCAACAGTGAAAATAGTACTGGAGTCAAGTAGCACTAAAGGCTAGATGAGGAAGGAAAAAGAGGAAAAATGGAGAGGAAGAAAGAATGAGAACAGATAAAGAAGGTTTTAGGCTTTCATCAGGCACACAATACAGAACTGCGGATGATTTGAAAGAATGACTGGGACCCAGCACATTTTTGGCCATCAGAGCATGTTTATTCACAGCAATACAACTAACACAATAATCCAAACATAGTGGGAGAAATCACCAAGGGTGAAAAAATGGATAGCTAGTTACCCCACGATGGAGTAGACCCATTTCCCCTCTGTCCTCCTTGTTATAACTCTACAACGCTGGGCATAGCACAGCAGACCAGCAAAGGGAGACTCTACAAGGTGGAAAGAAGAAGATGGACCATGTATGGCCATTCAGACTTGAGGAACAACATGCAAGAAGTTCCCTGGGTGTCTTTATTGCTTCCACGTATCCTGGACATGGAGCCATAGGAGCCGCCAACCAGAACCGCCAATAGGCACTGACAAAAAATGGTCCAGGAAAAGCCTATTCCCCTAGCGGAAGAACGGGGAGAGGGTGGCCCGAGGACATAAAACTTTTGGGGCAATACTTTTCCTCTCTCTCAAACACCAGTGGAAGATCTTCAGCTCAGTCCACCCATACAGGTGATGCTCTGAATTTGACAGGGTCTCCACACCCACCCACTTCAGGGAAACAACCAGGTGGTCCAAGGAGGGACTTATCCTAACTACAGCTAGTATCGCCTGACTCTACCACCCATGTGATTTCACTCACTACGACTCAATGCATACTAATTATATATAAAACAGCAAAACTATAAAGAGGAGAACTTGGGAAAGAGATGAGGGTGCAGGAGACATTGAGAACTATGGGAATCTGAAAGGAAAGAAGGGAGCGTGCTCTTGAAGGTACTGTGGAAGTGAAATGTAGATCATCTCATCGACAGCAAAGAAGGAGCTGTAGGCTTCTGAGCAAGGAGGGAGTTGATGGGAAGCATAGTTTTATATCACACATGCAGAAGGAAGATATTTAGGTAAGAGGCGGAACTTGGTGATGATGCAACTGATGACTTCAAGAGCCAGAGTTGATGAGATGGTCATACGTGCAAGAATCTCCTAAACGTTGTTCTCACCTACAGCCTGTGGTGACCTTCAAATCAAGCTCACATCTGGGTGAAACTCGGACAAATTCACCAACCATTATTTCCAGAAAATAGGCATTTTTCTTTCAACTTTGGCCTCTTCTGGACAGTAGGTGAAGAGCATTCTTATTCAAGGAACGACTTACAGAGAACAAAATGTAGACCTGTCTCCAGGAGGTCCATGATAAACACAGAGATGACTGTGTGAGTGAAGCCCTCAGAAAACCAAGGTGCAGGCTGTAGGGGCCTGAAGAATGAATGGTCTCTGCTGAAGGCCGAATGCATAAAGTGACTTTTGTGCACAACTTGCTGACTGTGTCTGATTCTTCATTGATAGAAGGGTCAAAGAGTCTAATCAAATTTGTGCTCTTCTATTATACACTCAGATGGAGGAGCTTCCCTTTGCTGGCATTTGAAATCCATATGGAAGTACACCATCAGCAAAAACCCTTGTCATCTGTCTGCTCCCCTCTCCTGCCTTTGCCCCTAAGTGCCATCTAGGTGGTTTTTCTTCTTCCTTTTTTTTTTTTAATATACAGATCTACTGATGGGGGTTGGAAGGGACACTGATTATTGTGAGAAACTATAACCAGCCTCCATTTGCATTCAGAAATCACAAAGGAAAATAAAAAAGCAATGCCTGCAATATCCAGATGTTGATGAATATGAGGACCCAGAATGCCCTTCCATCCTTCAAAAACATTCCAACATCCAACCTGCAATCAAAATTAAGACCATCCAGCAGTAATAAGGTGAACAATAAAACTTAATTACTACAGCAGTTAGAAGGCCAAGATTCAATTACATTATATGCTCTTAATTGAAACATAGAATATATCTCAAAAATAAACTTCACATTTGCCCAGGATCAGAATTCTCTTAAAAAAAATAAGAGCTCTAGTTTGTAACAAATATGTTTGCTTTTCTTGCCTAATAATCCCCAGTTTAGAGGAGAAGTTAATATCCTTTAAGTAAAGGACTAATATCTTTCTATGGTAGTCCCTTTCTTTCTCTCTCTCTCCTTTCTTTTTCTTTTCTTTTTTTTTTTTTTGACCCATCTGGTTTGTCAGAAAAGTCTCCTACCTCTGATATTTATACAATATCATGCAAATGTCAAAATCTGAATGTCATCTTCAAAGACCCTTTTATGTCAGGCAACCCCTTTATAGGGAAAAAATAAACAATTTTATGTATGCATGCTTGATGCCAGTCCAATTAATAAAAGCCTTTTTTGCTATGCTTGGCTACAAGCAAGTTTCTCTTTTGAAAATGAACAGAGGGAGAATGAGATAAAAGGTCTGTATTGTTTCCTTGCAAATTTTACAGTTTCATTTTTAATTTGTGTTTGGATGTGAGGCTTTTGGTGCAGATGGTGTGATAGTCCACAGTATGTTCTGAGAACCTGAAATGATAACAAAGATATGCAAATGGAGAGGGTGCTTTGGATGAAAGCCAGGATATCCAATTTCACAATAGCTGAAAACAAATTGATGTACCCAGCAAACTACTCAGAGTAGCACTAGGAAATGTAACAGTGCCAAAACAAATTATATTAATGACCTTAGCGGTTGTTGAATTCTATTGGCCAACTTAGTGTTGGTTACATTTATCTGCACTGGCACTTCACTTCCTGCGCAAATCAACTTTTCTAGAAAAAAAACAAAAAACAAAAAAACACTAATGAAAAATCAATCTTCATAATTGCAAAAAAATTATATGATAATTTTTGCACCTGAGGAATGTTTTGTGATATTTCATATATCAAAAAGTAAAAAATGCAAATGCTTAAAATGGAAGGAAAAACGCAGAAGTTTACCATTTTAGGAAAAGAGTATTTTTTACTGCAAATCAAATATAGCAGTTCATAAAACAAGGTCTAATACATAGTAAGATTCACATTATTTCATCAGCAAGTTTTGTGAAAATGACTAATGCATAATGATTTTCAAGAATTTTATTTATATCAAGACACGTTTTTAATAGATAATTTGTTAAATTCCATGGTTCAGAGTGTAGGATGGATTATTTCAGAAGAAAGGAACAAGGAAAGAAAGTAAATAAGGAAGAGGGGAAGAAAAAAATCTATGTAAATATGGAAATATGATTATAAAGTCTAATTTATAACGTATGTACTTTATTCAATTATAAGTATATGTATAATTACTTGGCATCATTTTTACTTGAACTAAAAATTTGATTGGAAAGCTCTATTTAGAAGTTATTTTTCTATCCTTGCTGATGTTGGCAGCCTGTTTAATCATTGTGGAAGTCTAACGTTCTGGAGTAAAAATGATGCAAATGAGAATGATTTTTTAATCTTAAATCCAACTAAAAATATCCTTCAAGACTGATGAAAGATGCTGACTAAATTTAGATATTTGCTAATACAGATCTATATTTTTAAAGCAAATGTTTTACAAACTGAGGCCAAATTACAAAGTGTTTTTTCCCTTGGATAATTAATCTGACCTTCTATTAAAAATGAAAAACAAATAAATACAAACATAATTCTCAGGGATGCAGTTCAACTTTCAAAATCAAGAAAACGTTTCTCCAAGTGATCTGCAACTGTGTCAACTTTTCCATTGTTCCCGCTTTTGCAAAATAATTCGTATGTAAACGGTTGACAACTCCAACCCCTAAAAGCCTAGGGTTTCTTAAAAATTTATTGCACACTTGTTGCTCAGAAATTTGTTGTCCAGATGGGAGAGCCTTGCAAATAGGTGAATAAAAATCAAGATCATGAAAACATTATGATTTTTCATCTGAGAAGGAAAAAGGTGACATCACTGAGAGCAGCGCTCTACATTTCTCCTCACTTCATAATATTTTTTAATTAAAAAATGTTTTGAAAGGATGTTGAAAGGATAAGGAAGCAGAATGCATTTACAATAGGACAGAAAATACCTGAAGAGGGCAGAGGCACAGGTTCATGCAATTCCTAAAAGAATTGGCCACTTATCCAAATGAAATATTTGTTCAAAAATTAGAAGACCATTCTTAATTTTAAGATATCATTATTTTTGTCCCGGAATTCCTATGTTTCCTACTTTTTTAGTGCATTTTTGCAGATGATTTCTGATTTGAAAATTGCAAAAACAGAAATGACAGGAAATGGAGATCCCTTTTCTTCAACAAACAGGCAAACGTGAATAGTGGTCTCCTCCTTACACACGTGTGCCTTTGGATATTAGTTCAGTGTCAGATGGGCCTTGGCAAAACAATGCAAGTTTGAAAATTTAAAGTTTAGTCACGTAAAGAGCAACAGGTTAATACGTTATCACAAAGTATAAATATGAATATCGTCTGTGTAGGTTATCTTATGGCTGGAAGCTAGAGGATCCGATATGTAATTAGACAGCAGTGTATCTGAAACAAAAACAAAATGAAAAAAAACAGAAAAACCTCTTCTCATCACACAAGAGTCGTTCTTCAGAGAAGTGCTCTTGATGTACGTTAGGCAAATATGAAGAAAGCTCCTATCTGTAACAAATAACAGCTCACGTTACCTCTTTAACCTAAGAAACACCAAAATATAAGCCCCCCAAGTGACCCCTGGTTTAGGGGGAAAAATGCACTAAAAGGAAGATCTTGGAGCTGTCCATCAATTTCCAAGACACACATAAATTCTAAGCAGTGAGGCAATGTGCTCTCCGTCTTCATGCATAATACATACTAAATAGGTGAAGTAGTATGTAAAGTGAATTTTAATTGGTTATAATTGTCATTTCATTTAGTAAAGTATTGTCTGGAGACCAGGATATCAATTAGCACTGTACAGACTCTGTTACTTATGAAAATATGCATATAGAGAGATGATGTGCTCAAGCAATAGATATACTTTAATTAAGAAAATAGACAGTAAATTAAAGACCTTTAAAGTATCAATTAATTGCTATATAGGTAGGTTTTGAGTATCTACTTGGTATAGTCAAAATCACTGTCATCTGATTTAAATGAACTAAGAAAACATGTTTTACCCATATATTTTTTTCTCTAGGCATTCACTTATGCCATAAGAAAAAATTCAACACTTAAAAAAAAGGAAAAAAAGAGATGTCTGATAATGGAGAAAATTTTCTCCTTTAATTTTAACCATCAATATGTATGCATTGCATGAAAACATAAGAAAACAATATAAAGTCAAGAGTCTCCCATGAAGATCTCTTTCATATGTCCTTCATTTCCTCAGAATTAATGGACGTTCAGGCATCAATAAGGTAGAAAAAAAAGATGATTGATGTATTTCGTTTTATTATTAAATTGTTGGTAACCAAGGCAGCTTTTCTTTCTTCTGTGGGGATGAAGAGAGACCTGTCCCTTTTTAACCACTTGCTCTGAGTGACTTTTCTACCCAATATCAGTGAGAAGAGAGGATGAATGTCACTTCTCTTCCTTCTCCTGCTGATGCCTACTCCCTCCTTTGATTGACAGCTACTAATAACCTTCCTGCCCTAAGTGCCATGGAGACACTTTATTAGGACAAACAGCCAAGGAAATCTAGGAATGGAGCCAAGTCTGCAGTGAGTTATTATCGGGCTTGTATTTATCTCAGCTTTGTAATTTTTTTCAGTGATATGCAAATCCTGAAATAGATCTTCTGCTGTTGAAGGACAGGTCCCTCTGTTAATTGATCCACTGAGATTCCCTCTACCCTCTTTTAGCTCTCAGCCAGGGAAACGTGCTACATGAAAGCAGCTTGGAGCTGTACACAGGACACAGAAATTCTCTACACACTCCTTCCACAAGAACTTCCACACAGAAAATGAATTTCTGTTTCATGAAAAAACACGCTTCCTTCTCCATATTATCTGCCCAGCAGATCAAACTGATTTATTTATTTGTTTATTAGTTTTGTAGGAAATACACTTTCATATTATAACCAAATGTGATTTCAGGTGGGATTTACATTTTCTGTTGAAATACACAGAGCTCACGTATATTGTAAATATATTAAGACTAATTCAGAGAGAATCAACATTTATATTTTTTTAAGATGAGGGAAGAAATGTGGAAAAGACCATGAAGCAGAGAAATCTGTTTTCCTCAGAGCACCTCCTTCTTTGTACAGTCAAAATGCAGGTGTACATTCCCACGCCTTTCCATTCTAAGAGCATTTGGTATTTGTTATTTTGTCTCTTCATAACCATTGGGGGGATGTGTGTCTGTATCCGCATGCGTGTCTCAAGAAGTTTACCAATAGGACATTAATAATAATGATAAGAATAACACTAATGTCTATATTTCATCTACATCACCTTGATAGCTTATTTGGTACTTGAAATGTTTATGTAACCTGTGAAAGCAGTATTTGGACAAAGACAAGTAAAAATGATGAATTAAAGCGCTAAATAGTGATTGGTATTCTTCACAATGCACGGCATAGAAAGTGCTGTGGACCCGGAATCAGAAAGACTTGATTTGGAGACCGAGCTCCACACCATATGCTCATTTTCAGTATTACAATAAAGGTGTGTGTGGAATTGCTCTGTAAAGTATCATTCCAAGGTAAGACACAAAAACAATAAAAATTAACCTATGTCATTGTAGGTCATATTTTCTACAGTCTGGTCAGATAAATTTGCAGAATAGGCTGCATGTTTGGAGATTCATAGTACACATTAGCACATTAAATACCTTGAGAAGTCTATCAACAATTATCTGTTCAAACAAGAGTATATAAAACCAATCTGCCCATGGAACACTCTTATCAAGTGTTATCTATTAATGATTCCTTAGATGGATAGAGAGCATATCCTATAAATTCAGCACTTGAACATTTAGCCATTTTCATTAACATAGGAAGCTATAAGCATGTTTCTGATTTAAGAGCTGTCTTCCCTTCCACACTGAGGCCACAGACACACACAAAAAAATTCCAGTGAGGGACACTGCAGAAAGACAAAGGATCATGAGAGATTACTACAAGCAACTATATGCCAATAAAATGGACAACCTGGAAGAAATGGACAAATTCTTAGAAAAGCACAACCTTCTGAAACTGAACCAGGAAGAAAGAAGTAGAAAATATAAACAGACCAATCATAAGCACTGAAATTGAAACTGTGATTAAAAATCTCTAAACAAACAAAAGCCCAGGACCAGATGGCTTCACAGGCGAATTCTATCAAACATTTAGAGAAGAGCTAACACCTATCCTTCTCAAACTCTTCCAAAATATAGCAGAGGGAGGAACACTCCCAAACTCATTCTACGAGGCCACCATCACCCTGATACCAAAACCAGACAAAGATGCCACAAAAAAAGAAAACTACAGGCCAATACCACTGATGAACATGGATGCAAAAATCCTTAACAAAATACCAGCAAACAGAATCCAACAGCAAATTAAAAGGATCATACGCCATGATCAAGTGGGTTTATACCAGGAATGCAAGGATTCTTCAATATACACAAATCAATCAATGTGATAAACCATATTAACAAATTGAAGGATAAAAACCATATGATCATCTCAATAGGTGCAGAAAAAGCTTTCGACAAAATTCAACACCCATTTATGATAAAAACCCTCTAGAAAGTAGGCATAGAGGGAACTTACCTCAACATAATAAAGGCCATATATGACAAACCCACAGCCAACACTGTTCTCAACGGTGAAAAACTGAAACCATTTCCTCTAAGATCAGGAACAAGACAAGGTTGCCCACTCTCACCACTATTATTCAATATAGTTTTGGAAATTTTAGCCACAGCAATCAGAGAAGAAAAAGAAATAAAAGGAATCCAAATCGGAAAAGAAGAAGTATAACTGTCACTGTTTGCAGATGACATGATACTATACATAGAGAATCCTAAAGATGCTACCAGAAAATTACTATAGCTAATCAATGAATTTGGTAAAGTAGCAGGACACAAAGTTAATGCACAGAAATCTCTTGCATTCCTATACACTAATGATGAAAAATCTGCAAGAGAAATTATGGAAACACTCTCATTTACCACTGCAACAAAAAGAATAAAATACCTAGGAATAGACCTACCTACGGAGACAAAATACCTGTATGCAGAAAACTATAAGACACTGATGAAAGAAATTAAAGATGATACAAACAGATGGAGAGATATATCATGTTCTTGGATTGGAAGAATCAACATTGTGAAAATGACTATACTACCCAAAGCAATCTACAGATTCAATGTAATCCCTATCAAACTACCAATGGCATTTTTCACAGAACTAGAACAAAAAATCTCACAACTTGTATGGAAACACAAAAGACCCCGAATAGCCAAAGCAATCTTGAAAAAGAAAAACGGAGCTGGAGGAATCAGGCTCCCGGACTTCAGACTATACTACAAAGCTATAGTAGTTAAGACAGTATGGTACTGGCACAAAAACAGAAATATAGATCAATGGAACAGGATAGAAAGCCCAGAGATAAACCCACGCAGCTATGGTCAACTAATTTGTGACAAAGGAGGCAAGGATATACAATGGAGAAAAGACAGCCTCTTCAATAAGTGGTGCTAGGAAAACTGGACAGCTACATGTAAAAGAATGAAATTAGAATGCTCCCTAACACCATACACAAAAATAAACTCAAAATGGATTAAAGACCTAAATGTAAGGCCAGACACTATCAAACTCTTAGAGGAAAACACAGGCAGAACACTCCATGACATAAATGACAGCAAGATCCTTTTTGACCCACCTCCTAGAGAACTGGAAATAAAAACAAAAATCAACACATGAGACCTAATGAAACTTAAAAGCTTTTGCACAGCAAAGGAAACCATAAACAAGATGAAAAGACAACCCTCAGAATGGGAGAAAATACTTGCAAACAAAGCAACTGACAAAGGATTAATTTCCAAAATATACAAGCAGCTCATGCAGCTCAATATAAAAAAAAAAAACAACCCAATCCAAAAATGGGCAGAACACCTAAATAGACATTTCTCCAAAGAAGATATACAGACTGCCAACAAACACATGAAAGGATGCTCAACATCACTAATCATTAGCGAAGTGCAAGTCAGAAATACAATGAGGTTTCACCTCACACCAGTCAGAATGGCCGTTATCAAAAAATCTACAAACAATAAATGCTGGAGAGGGTGTGGAGAAAGGGTACCCTCTTGCACTGTTGGTGGGAATGTAAATTGATACACCCACTATGAGAACAGTGTGGAGGTTCCTTAAAAAACTAAAAATAGAACTACCATATGACCCAGCAATCCCACTACTGGGCATATACCCTGAGAAAACCATAATTCAAAAAGAGTCATGTACCACAATGTTCACTGCAGCTCTATTTACAATAGCCAGGACACGGAAGCAACCTAAGTGTCCATCAACAGATGAATGGATAAAGAAGATATGGTATATATATACAATGGAATATTACTCAGTCATAAAAAGAAACGATATTGAGTTATTTGTAGTGAGGTAGGTGGACCTAGAGACTGTCATACAGAGTGAAGTAAGTCAGAAAGAGCAAAACAAATACCGTATGCTAACACATATATATGGAATCTAAAAAACAAACAAAAAAACGGTTCTGAAGACCCTAAGGGCAGGACAGGAATAAAGACACAGACATAGAGAATGGACTTGAGGACACGGGGAGGCAAGGGTAAGCTGGGATGAAGTGAGAGAGTGGCATGGACATATATACACTACCAAATGTAAAAAAAATAGCTAGTGGGAAGCAGCTGCATAGCACAGGGAGATCAGCTCGGGGCTTTGTGACCATCTAGAGGCGTGGGATAGGGAGGATGGGAGGGAGACGCAAGAGGGAGGGGAAATGGGGATATATGTATATGTATAGCTGATTCACTTTGTTATAAAGCAGAAACTAACACACCATTGTAAAACAATTTTACTCCAATTAAGATGTTAAAAAGAAAAAATTCCAGTGAGGTTTCATTGTGTCGGTTCAGAACATGACTTCAGGCTCCATCTCTAACTCTGTATGAATGATTTCTCTCAGCTGGTCTCTCAGGGTGCCACCCCTCAGAGCAGACTTTGTCAAGTGTGTAGGGGGTGATTTTATCCCCCAGGGAACCTCTGACAACATCTGAAGACATGTTTGGTTGTCACAGCTTGGGAGGGAGATGCTACTGGCACACAGAGACCAAGGACAATTAAGTATCCTACGATGCCCAGGAGTGCTCCCCACAGCAAAGAATTATCCAGCCCAAAAGGTCAACAGTGTGGAGGCTAGAATCCCTGCCCTAGAGATCTATCTACATCTCTGGACAGTACGTACGTTGCACAACTGTCTTTGGGAGGTTTCTCCTTTGGATACAGCATCCCTCCAAGCCCTGCCTCTGTGCATGCTCCCAGGCCTGGCCTGGATCCCCAGCCTCCTGTCTGCAACATTAGATTAGGCCATGCCTGGAACATGCTCTTTCTTCCAGAAAGAACGTGTGCTTCTTTGTATAGTAAGAGAATTTAGATTTCCTATTTCCAATCACAATTTATATTTTGATACTGGCTAAATGTATCTGTTTTCCAATAATATTTCTCCTAGATTTATAGAAGTTCCTAGTGAATCCTAAGTGAACTCACGGAAAAATGATACCTCTAAATACAGAAATCACTAGACATGTCAGCGGTACTGGTCATGGTTTATACTCCATTCAAAACACCTTTAAGCAGTCCAGAGAGATCATCAGACCTCAGATTTACTGTTCATCCATTGTTTCATTCATTCTTCACAATTATTGTTTGGATAAGACCTATTCTGCTGTATTGCTGAGAAACTGCTAGTTATCAAAGAGCTAATTCAATAGAATTCTTTTTTAGACTTTAACAATGTTTAAGAAGAAATAATAATTGTTTCTATAGCTATAAGTCTATTCCTTTAATAACTAAATGTCATTGAGAAAACCCAACATTTGACATGTAATTTTTCTTTTTTAAATCAAGAATATTAGCTTTTCCTGAAACCTGCTTATCAGTAGCAAGAATCTTGTCACACATTCTCATGTCCTTTATACTCCCTTGTTATAAGAAGAGGAATTAAAATCACTTAAATAGAACAACAGTGAGAGTCAAAGGGAACTATTTCCTGATTTTTTCTAGCTCCCAAGGAGAATTAACCAGTATGACTCACACAGTACAGATTTATATTCTTATCAATTGACCAAGTAGTACTTAGTCAGCTTAAAGAAAATATGAACCAAATGAGAAGTACCCCTATTATGATGGTACTAAAAATACAAAGAAAAATAGCATGGTCCAAGACTTTTAGAATTTCAGTCTAGTCAGTAAACATGCATATCCAACACTTCATAGGCAGTATAACAAATTCCACAAGAAGATATAATATTTTATTACTACTAGTCTCAAAAAGGGGAAATAGGTCTTCAGATTGCCTGTTAGAAAGAAAGTAACATTTTGGTACTTAAAATTAAATGTTCTGAACTTAATTGTTATTCAAGTTAATTCAACAAATATTCATTGAACCTCCACTATGTTCCAGAAGCCACAATATACTTAATGGGGTTTACCAAGAACAGTACCACTGTATTCATTACCTTAAAATAGTTTACCCCCTAGACTGAGTGGGATTGATTTCCTGCTCTAGCGTTACCGAACTCTGGCTAGTGAGAAATTATTTAACCTGACATTGGAAAGAGAAGGATAAAGTCATGATCCGGCTCACAGAGTTGTTGTAAGCATGGAGGATAAATGTAAATTTCTGAGAAGAGCAGCTAGAGTGTTGTATGTGCACAACCCAATATGCAAACTGCTAACTAGACTCTGTATAAGGCAAGTAGAGGTAAGTGCAACAGTGATCATTTTTAGCCTGGAACCCTCCAAAATCAGCAGAGAATAAATTCAAGTGAATTGCCAACCCACCGTAACCCAATGTAAAATGAGCCCATGACAAAGGTGAGCAAAATATTCTTGCAGCTCCTAAAACAAGGAGGAAAGAATTACTGGCTGTATTTGGACCCATAATTTATTACTGAGTTCTGGTGTTTGCAAAGGATGATGTAGTCTTAATGAACGTTTTGCAATCACCATTCACCTACACTCCAACACACCAGAAAGATTAGGTGTGAGATGCAAAAACAAACTGGAGAATATCTCCTAATTTCTTTACAGAAGCTCATGACTCCTCAAGTAACTAATTTTTTCTCTGTCCAGGAGGAGTAGCTTCCAGAGCTTCTCAAGTTCTTCTGTAAACTAAAAGCCAAAACCAAAGAAAAAAAGCTATAATCTGAGAGGTAGAAATGAGGCAATTTGAGGTCTCCCTTTAATAAGCAGCAAACTGGCTTATTTAAGATTAGCTTTAAAAAGGATAGATTATTTAGTGGTAGAACAGGAATAAGGTAAGAATGCCTTGCTGAAGCACTTGAAGCATTATTAAATGGTCCAAATTTGTGTCTGTTGGTGAATGAATGAATAAAGAAAATGTGGCATATGTAAAATGGAATCTTATTCAGCCATAAAAAAGAAGGAAATCCTGCCATTTGTGGCAACATGGATGAGCCTGGGAGACATTACACCAAGTGAAACAAGCCAAACACAGAAAGATACACTGTATGATCTCACTCATATGTGGAATCAAAAAAGTCGAACTCATAGACGTGGAGAATAGAACAGAGGCTGGGGTGTGGGAGTTGGGAAGATGTTGGTCAAGGGATACAGATTTTCAGTGATAACATGAATAAATTCTGGGGATCTTATGTACAGCATGGTGATTATAGCTAATAATGTTGTATTGGATATTTGAAATTTGCTAGGAGTAGATTTTAAGTGTTCTCACCAGACACAGGATGAAAGGTAACTATGTGAGGTGATAGATGTAATGTTTCATTGTGGTAATCATTCCATTATGTATAGGTTCTCAATCCTCAAATTACACACTTTAGACACAGTTTTTATTTGTCAATTACCTCAGTAAAGTTGGGAATTAACTGGACTAAGAAAAAATACATCATTCCCAAAAGGTGATAATTTCACAGTTTTGGAAACTGTAGACAGTGAAATATTCTTTAAGAAAGAAAAATGTGTTGTTGAGATGTTTTAAATTGATGGAAACATAAGAAATAAGAAGCTACAGAGAACATCAACCTAACTCAACACCACAACAAAGAAGAGAAAACATGTGCATGAAATTATACTTATACACATGAAGCAAATAGGTCAAGTTTTCACTTTTCCATTTGTTAGAACAAGGGCATAGGATAAATGAAGAAGCTTCTTATAAAGAAAGTATCTAGAACTTGAAATAATACAATGAGAAAAATTCTCAAAAGTGGCTTTACTAGGAAATTATTTTTAAGAGAATGATTACCCAAGGCAGTTGTACTGCCAGGTTCTAAGAGTAAAGTGAAAGACCACTGACCTTGAACTAGACCTGAATACTCTACAACCTAACCTAACAAAAAGTAAGGTTTGGTCTTAAGGCTGCAATGTGCAGCATCTATTTAAAATGAAATAACAAAACTGTACTGTGCTACATTTTTCTCTTCCTGCTTCATGTATATTTGCAAACAGTTTTCTAATACTTGTAATTTGGGAATTGTGTCTTTTATTTTTTTGGAATGCCTAAGAATGTCTAGCATGGGTGTTTAACAAAACAAAATTAAGGAAGAGTGGAGAGTTGGACTTCTAGAATGCTGGCTTCCATCAGTCAAACTGGCTGAAGTGTGTTCTCCCCAAATAAAAATATTTCTTTCTAAATTCTATGAATGCTTTACTGTTATACATTGTATGTTCTTAAAACTTGCAAAACTAAACATCTGAAAGGATAAGATCTCGGAGAATCTCTCCACAGGTTACTTATTTTTAAAAGGGAAAAAAGAGAAAGTTTACCCTTATAAGGGACACATCTCACAGATACCACCTTAACATACTGATCAAGAAAAGCAGACAATAACCAGTTTTGGTGAGGATGTGGAGAAATTGGAACAGGCACACATGGCTGGTGGGAATGTCAAATGGTGAAGCCACTTCCTAAACAGTTTGCCAGTTCCTGAAAAAGTGAAACACCAGCAACTCCACTGCTGAGTATATAACCCCAATCATTGAGAACAAGTCCACACAAAATGGAAACAACCCAATAGTCTGTCGATTGATGAAGGGAGAAATAATATATGATACATGCGTACAATGGGATATTATTCAGCTATAAAGAAGGACTGAAGTACTGATACCTGCTACAACATGGATGAAACTTGAAAATATTTTGCTAAGAGAAAAACCATACACAAAATACTACATATTGTATAATTCAATATATATGTCAACTGTCCAGAATAGGCAAATCTAGGGATTCAGAAAGTAGATTAGTGATTGCTAGGGGGCGAGGGTGGAAAAAATGTCCGCTACTGTGTACAAATGAGGCTTATTTCTGAGGGGATTAAAATGTTCTGGAATGAAATAGTGAAGATGCTTGCACAACTCTGTGATTATACTAAAAGTCACTGAATTGTACACATTGAAAGTGCAAATTTTATGGCATGTAAGTTATCTTTTAATAAAAAAATTGAGGGCCATTCTGGAAAACATCTGGTCTAACCTCTTAAAGAGTGTCTACATCACGAAGACAAAATAATTGGCCAACTGTTCTAGTTTTAAAGAGTATATAAGTGAGACACATGCTGTTTATTCCTATATAAACAGGAAAAATAGATAAGACTTTATTATGATGATTGACACTGTATATTAGATACTATTAGTTTTGTATCAATATTAAATTTCCTGAGCATAACCCTTATATTGTGATTGTTTAGGAAAACGTCTTTGTTCTTTGGAGATACATTTAGATTTCAGGGTTTTGGTACTCTGATGCCTGCAACTCTCAAATGATTCAACAACAATAATTTTAAAAATTACATATAAAGAGGTAAAGCCAGTGTAGCAAGATGTTAGTAATTGGTGAATCTAGGTAGAGGTATGTGGGCATTTAATTTACTATCTTTAATTTTTTTTTTTTGCTGGAGATGTTTTACTTCTCAAAGGAAAAAGTTGGAAAAATAAATAAGATGATAGGGTCAAAATAATTATCAATAGATATTCCAATGTTTCTAACCACACTTCAAGGCATCATCTGTGCAACGGCAATTGGAGGCCACCTTGCCTAGAACAAAGATTTTTAGTTTTCAGAGTCTAGTGGCTTCGGTGTTGCACCTGCCTTTTAAAAGTCTTTCAACTTTGAAAAGTTTGCGTATACATTGCAGTCACCTTCAAATAAAATGTCTCAACATCTCTGTTTACGTGGTGTCCCTCTCAACATTTGATAAGGAGCGGCACTTTGGTTAAAGAACAATTTAACTTGTCTATTATTTGAAAAGAAGGCTATAAGCCATTAAGCACTGTTAACAGGAATGCTCAGTGGACATAGAGTCCAGAGAAAAGTTAGGAATATCCTCAGTCAAGCAGTGCAATCGACCCTGGATTTCTTTTTGTGCTCTGAGTTCTCCGTGATGCAGAAGCCTCCCTGTCACTTGCCACAGAGATGAGAGGTCCACATTTGTGTAGCCCCTCCTGCTGAGGCCATCTCCTCTAATGGGGACACTGAGGATGAAAAAATTGTGCCCCCCCCCGGTGATAAATGCCTTTTCCCCACAAACACAGAATTACCTATCCCCACTAGACCTAATAATAAAGCACAAACTCGGGAGGGACAGTCTAACAGGAGGAAAACAACCACCTTCCCCACGGATGGATAATGATTCAAAGCCTCTTAAGAGATTTTTCTCACTCATAGTTTTCTGACCCCTATGTGTTTCCTGTGTTCAACATAGAGCTTGTTTCCTCTTGTACTACCGTGTATTTGTCGCACTCAAATGAGAGGAAACGCTGTGCATTGTATGTTATTATTTTATGTAAGAAATCTTTTCTTTTTTAATTTAATTTTATTTATTTTCATGGAAAGGCATTTTATTTTAAATATAGTATTGTGTACATGTCAATCCCAATTGCTAGGGCACAGAAACAAAGAGAGGAAATTATTACTGGGCATTGGATCTAGTCATAATAATACTTCAATCCAATAGTTCTGTGAACATGTCACTGGGTTATCCTAGACACACAGAGTCCAGCAGGTGAAATTGAAATGCTGATGGATGTGAGAAAGGTCCCGAATCCAGAGAGTGTTGTTATTCATCCTTAGGGGTACTTCTGACCATGTCCTGTATGGAAGACTTCACGCTCCAAGTTGATGGGGAAAAATAAAGTCAGAGTCTCTGCCTAAGCCATCAAAAATAAAATAAAGCAGTAATAAGGCTACACTTCTGTAAGATTTCTTTGTTGAAAATAATAATAATACTACTAATTTTGAAGACCAGCGACCTCTTTAATAGGTGTGACTAAAGCACAGAGTTCTTAGGTTTTGCATCAGATATTTTTTACGTGCCAGGGTTAGACAAAGCGCTTGTGGTCGGTGCGCACGCCTCTGCCCTTCCTGGGACTGATTCTTTTCCCCACGTGCACACGGTCACTCATACTGCCCCCTCCCTCTCCCACCCACACTCAGGAAACCCTGTCTGGTGAACCCTCCCCACGTCTGCGGGTGCCGGGGCAGCCTCTGCAGGCGGGGGTGATCTTGGGTGACAAGAAGCTCCAGCATGTGGCAGGTAATCCTCCAGGTGACTCTCACAAGTGTTTCAAAAGTAAATGTAAACTTAAAAGAACATAATGAACTTACCTACAAAAGAGAAACAGAGTTACAGATGTAGAAAGCGAACTGACTGTTACCAAGGGGGTAAAGCGGGGGAGGGATACTTTGGGAGACTGCGATTGACATATATACACTACTATATATAAAATAGATAACTAATAAGGACCTACTTGTAGAGCACAGGGAACTCTACTCAATACCCTGCAATGTTCTATATGGAAAAAGAATCTAAAAAAGAGTGGATATATGTATATGTATAACTGATTCACTTTGCTGTACACCTGCAACGAATGCAACATTGTAAACCAACTATACGCCAATAAAAAAAAAAAAAAGAACATAATCAAACTGAATTTTCTAAGACATTCCCCACCTGTTTTTAAGGAAGAATTATTGGGTTTTGAAATGAAGAAGAAAAAGTTTCTCTACTTTCTGTGTGATGGTTCAGCTAAATCCAAGTATGCTTGCCCTGTTTTATGCACTTTCATTCTTATGGAAACCGCCAGTAACATGGATTTAATTACATTTTCTAAATTACCTGGACTTGATCGATTGCTTTCATGTTTATAATTAGATTATTTATTTATTTACTATCTGCCTGGCTCCCACCCCTAGACATTCTGATTTAATCCCTGTGTTTGTGACCTGGGCATGGAGAGGTATTTTTTTTTTAAAGTCCCATTAGGTGATTCTAATCTTCAGCAAATTTTGGGAAGAACTGGATAAGAAAATATCTTTATATTTTATTTTATGCCTTTATTCACTGTCATGTGGAAATACACCAAGAAATGTTTAAGGAATAAAACACTGTGTGTCCTCCTTTATTATATGTGATATACAAATATATGTGATATGAGGTAGAAAGAGAATGACAAAGCACATGGGACAAACCATAATCAATTGGTAAATCTGGAAAAAGGAAGTATGGGGGTCCCAGGTGCTATTTGAACATATTTTCTGCCAATTTGAAATTATATCAAAATGAAAGTTACCAAAAATAATCCCAACACTTACTTCTTCAGAGAATATTGGATACACACACCTTAGCATTTTCCTTTCTCTATTCAGCAATAATTTTTTCTCTCTCTCTTTTTTTTAACTTTTTAGTGTTAATATAAGCAAGATTATACCTGTTCTTACAGATCAGAGACATACAAATATTTTACTGAAATGCCATGGACTCATAATAACTACGTGTACAAATCTTTTCAAATCTTACATTTACTAACACTCAACAATTTTCAAAACAAATTGAGACCAATTATTTCATTTGGTTTCTTCAAAATTCTAGGGAAATAGTTATGGTAAGAATTATGATGCCCATTTTACCAATGAGAAAACTGAAAGTCATAGGGAATGATTACTTGACCACATTTCCAGAGCTGGCAGGTTCTGAAGAAACTGACATCCACCTCTGTGTCCTGCAATGCAGGGGTTCCCATGCAGGGCAGTTCCCTGTATGTTTTGTAGATCACTGTATTAGTTTCCTATGGCTGCTGTAACAAATTACTACACATTCATGACTTAACACACATTTATTACTTTATAGTTCTAGAGGTTGGAAATTGAAAATGGGTCCCAGGACTGTACTCTCACAGGAGGCTCTGTGGTAGAATCTACTTCCTCTCCTTTTCCAGCTCGTAAGGGTCTAAGTTCCTTACCCCATGGCCCTTTCCCCATCTTCAAAGCTAGTATTGTAACATCTTCTCTCTGACCTCCTGCCTCTCTCTCACAGGGACCCTTGTGATTTTATCAGGCCCATTTCAATAATCCAGGATAGTCTTCCATCTCAAGATATTTAATCACATCTGCAAAGTCTATTTTTCTATATAAGGTAACACATTCACAGGTTCCAGGGATTAGGACTGGGAAATGTTTAGGGAACCATTATTCAGCAAACCATAATCTTCTTATAAAAATCTCATCCACATACCTAAAGCTTCTGATTAGCTTTTCAGTACCTCTTATTTATTTTATAATTAATGGACATTTGAGAAAATCCTCATTATTAGGAAGAGAATACAAAAAAATCAGAAATATTAAAAATATAAAAAATAATGCAGATGCAGAAGAAAAGTTCAAATAAAATTCTCTATAATTAGTATCGATAAAAATCAGCATATTTAGGTGGAATTTTTGTCCATTGAGCATGGTTTGTTGTGAGAAAAGCACATCTAAACCAAATGTATAATAATTGAAATAAGAAATCCAAAAGAAAGATTGGACTCAAAAGATATCACTGAAAATAAAAACAAAAATAAGAATTTGAAATACGAGGGAAAAAAAGTAATAAAATTAGAAATTAATTGAGGTGGTGCAACATCTGACTAAAGGAATTTTAGAAAATGAAACAGAGACAATTATCAAAAAAAAGAAAAAGAAAGAAAAAAAGAGGAACAATTCTCTATGAATTTCAGAAAGAAAGAATATGAGACTCTAGATTTAAAATGCTCAGGGCATTGATAAATTGATAATTTTCATAACTCAGGGCATGAAAATAATATTCCAAAAGAAAGAGCAAATAGCTCCCTCAGAAATGATTGGAATCAGAACAGCTTTAGACTTTGCAAGCAATAATGAATGCTTTGGAAAAAATTTTAAAACTGCCTTTAAATTTTTGAGAAGACCTTCGGCCTAGAATTTGATACCAATACAGTAAAACAAGAGTAATGGTTGAATTAACGTTTCTTAGATATTCAGGTGTATTTCAGATATGCAAAGACAAAAATAGCTTGACATCCCACGAACCCTTTCCTAGCAAAGACTGTAGGATGTTCTTTGGCAAATAAGAGCATGAAGCTGAAGCTCAGGAAGTTCAGGAAGCTGAAGTTCAGGAAATTCTGAGTCCTCACACAATAAAACACCAAAAAGTTACCTTGAAATGAAACGGGGACAGCAGATCTGGAGAGCAACCAGTAACAATGGGGAAGAGGAATCACGGTGTTGCGTGATGTAGATCTTCAGGAGGGGAGCGGAGAGATAACTTGCATCTTTAACAAGTTCCCAGGTGATGCTGATGCTGCTGTTTTGGGTACCACACTTCCATAGCCACTGTCCTGGGGGGTCTCCTCTGTGGCTGAGGGTCTTTTGCTGGCTGAGGAAGTACATCAGACCAGTTGTAGAGGGCAAACTAGAAGTGCCACGGAATCAGCAGCCCTCAAATTGGAGGGAGTTGCTTTGTAAATACCTGAGCTTCCTTGCCCTTAGCTAAGAAAACTGAACCTCCAGATGGGTAATTGACTTGATGATGAATTCTTTATTGGCTTCTCTCTCTTCCTTGTGTCACTTCACTAATTCTCTACCAACGTTTCTTGAAATAACCTCTCTGAAAATCTACTTACACTTGAATGGCTCAGATTCAGCTTCCGGGAGAACCCAAACCATAATAGGAAGTGCTCAAGAAAATTAGTTTAATTAAATGAGTATAAACACAATTAAAAAAAAAAACTTCACAGCAGTCCATTAAAATACCTTTGTATAGGCATCTGTTTACTTTTCTTACACACACTGCTGTTCAAATGGTTTATCTACTGCCCACGAATTAACAGTGATGCTGTATTAGAGCTGCTTTTTAGAATGATTTTAGAAATCACGTGTTAGTCATTTGATTCATTTTCCTCATTTTTGAAAGCTAATTGCCAATTTGTATCATTGAAATTTGAGTGGTCCTGTGGAAAGTAAAATATAATTGTATTTATTTACCAGCTAGGAAATTGTTGACAGGCTCACAACTGCCACAAAAACCAGAGAAAGAAATTTAAATGATTTTTATTGATGCAGACTTCCAAGGGGTAACATTTCACCACACTAATCTGGGAACAAGGAAATCTGTCAAACAGCAAGCACTTTTAAATGCTGAGACATGAGAATAATGCTCGTCAGTTTTCCTTGGTGGACAAAGCGAGAACGAAAGGTTTAGATCCTTAAAGAAAAGAGAAAGAAGTGCTTTTCAAAGCCTGGGTGATACTGCAGGTGACAGGGACCCCGTTGCCTGAGGGCACTTCCGTGGGCCACTGCAGCCTTCCTCCCTCATGCTGGTGAAAAGGTGGTTTTATCCTCAGGCAAAGCTACATGGATTCAGTGAAAACCCCTTCCGAACATCAGATGCTATGTCACAGTGCTGCATGCTGCCTTCTCGCCGAGCTTATAATGAGTTTTCCTCACTGCTATTACCTGAGCCCCAAAATGCACATGAAAGGACACTGTCAATTAACATTTGGATCAAAATGTGACCTGCATTATGACTGACAGGATTTCGTGGAGACAGTCCTGCAGAGTCCAAATGTCTACTCATATATTTTTCAACACTCAATTACTAACAAGGTATAATGTTCAATTAAAAGGAGGCAATCCTTTGGGACCCACAGAAACATAAGAATTCTGCATATTACTAGTAGTTATGTGATATCACTTAATAACTTGGTAATTCCTTTGTAATGCTGCTCATTTCAGAATCAAGAGAGATTCAGAAAACTTGGGCTCAAGTCCCCTGACTTTGTTCCTGAGAAGCCAGACCATCTTGGCTGAATTTTGCTCCCTCTTGGCCCCTGGTCCCCACCCCAACCAGTCTCTTTCTCCATTAAAAAAAAAGAGGTTGACTGCATGACCTCAATGGCCACTCCTAATTCACAATCACTTACCTCTCTCTTGTCAACTTCTGATGAGCTTTCAAGAGAGAAGGAAGCAAGACAGGGCAGGAGAAAGGCTGGCATTTATCCAAAGAGAAAAGATAAAAATAGCAAAACCCATAAAGCCTAACGACGTAAATATAATTTTAAAATAGGCTATGTGACTTCACATAATTTTTCCTTTCATTTAGGTGGAGCTGGGTGTCCACAGGTTTGTTCCATCTATGTAGGATGAAGGAATGGTTCGCCCCTAAGTCACACACGTAAATGTGGTCTGGGCAGCGTTTCCCATTCCTGCTCTGACATGTAAAAAGCTTGGAAATTTTACACCAGTCTTTACAGCAAATTTTTAAAAATGAAAGACATGAAAATCAAGGACTTTTCTTGGACCCATCAGAGACCTGGGATAAACTACCACCTGAAAATCTGGAGAGACAGGTACATCCAGAGATCTGGAGTTACAGCCAAGATCTGCTTACGTGGAAACTAAGCCGTTGGAGCTATAAACTGGTGGGAACACACAATGGTAATTCTGACAACTTGCTGGAAGCGGTGCATGCACTATCGTGAAAATAAAAGTTTTCAGGGGGCTGTAGCCTTGCAGGAGCACTGACTTTCATAGGCTTTACCTCCAGGAATCCTGTGGGTTCTCAGTGCGAGCATCTGAGCAAGATCTCCGCCTGGCTCTGGCAGGGGGAGAGAAAGAATAAATGAATGAACTCAGAGCCTTCTAGATAACAGAGGCCCACCTGCCAGGGAAAGACTGTGCCAGAGCCTATCCCATCTGGGAAGGGTATTTCCCTGACTCTGGTCACTTTCCACCTTCCTGACTCCCCTAAAGGGACGAGAGCTAAGAAACACTGGCGAAGGACAAAGATTAGAGACAGAACGTGCTGAAAAATTTCATCCTTCCATGGTAGACATCTCGCCTCTCCAACACCTTACTGCTGCATGCAGGGCTCAAAGAGCTGCAAGACATGGGCTCTGTCTAAGGAAAAGATTTTGGGGGACGTTGAAAGACAAGAGGGGGGAAAAGGATGCTAGAAGAATGTGAAGGTTCTGGTAAACATTAAGCACAACTGACCTCCTAGCCAGGGTGACACAGATCCGCATATGATGGGTATATACCACAGTCCCTAATGCTTGAAACACCATATTCAGATTTCAGGAAAAGAATTACAGAAATGATAGGACAAGAAGAAACTCAATCTGAAAAGACAAAGGCAGCATCAGAAACAAACTAAGGTGTACAGATTTTGGAATTATCAGAGAGTTTAAAATAACTGTGACTAAAATACTAAGGGCTCTAATAGAAAAAGTAGGTACCATGAAAGAAGAGATGGGTGATAAAAACAGAGAGGTGGAAACAATAAGAAAGAATCAAAAGGAAACATGAAAAATCAAAAACATGGTAACAGAAATGAAGAATGCCTTTAATGGGTTTATCAATAACCTGAATTTGACCAAGAAATAAATCCGTGAAGACATGCTGATAGGCACTTCCAAACCGATAATCAAAGAGAAAAAAAAAAAAAAAAAAAAATGAAAAAGCAGAGTGGAACATCCAAGAAATGTGAGGCAAGTTCAAAAGATGTAACTTATACATAATTGGAATACCAGAGGGCTACAAAAGAGAGAACAGAGCAGAAATGTTTAGAGTAACATTGACCAAGAATTTCCATAGCTTACACCAAAATTAGCACCAGACATCAAACCACAGATCCAAGAATCACAAAGAACACCAAGCAGGATTAGAAAACAAGTAAACAAAAATCTACACTAGGCACATAATATTCCTATCAAAATTCCCACAGGAGAAATAAGTAATCTGAATTGCCTGTAACTGTTAAATACTTTGAATTGATAATTAATAACCTTCCATAAAATAAAGCACCAGGCCAAAATGGTTTCACTGGTGAATTCTACCAAACATATTAGAAAGAATTTACCAATTCCCCACAATCTCTTCCAAAAAGACAACAACAAAAAAAACCACAAAAAAACAGAGCGAACACCAAACACCATCCAACAGATTCTATGAGGCCATCACTACCTCACTCTAATATCAAAACTAGATAGAGACATTACAAGAAAGGACAACTACAGGCCTATTTCTCCCATGGGCATTGAAGCAAATACCTTTGACAAATACTAATAAATCAAATTCAACAATATATAAAAATAATTTTATACCACAACCTAGTGGGACTTTTTTCATGTGAATGTCCATTTCGGCATTAAAAATCAATCAATACAATCCAGCATATCAACAGATTAAAGAAGAAAGAACATGTGATCATATCAATTAATCCAGAAAGAGCATTTGGCAGAATCCAATGCCCCTTCCTGAAAACAAAACAAAACAAAACAAAAAAAACAACACTTCAGCAAACTGGAAATAGAAAGAAACATACTGACCTTGATATAGGACATCTAAAAATATTTTGCAGTTCTTAATCTTGAGAAACTACATATCTTTCCAGTAAGAACAGGAATAAGGCAAGGATGTTCTTCCCTAAACCCTCACATCATACTGGAAGTTCTAACTGCTGTAATTAGACGAGTGAAAGGCAGAAAATATATACAGATTGGGAAGGAAGGAAAAAAAAAAACCAGTTTTTCTCCACAGATGACTTGATTGTTTATGTAGAATATCTAAAGAATGGACAAAATAACTCCTGGAACTGATATATCACTTAAAATAGTGCCAAAAGAGTGAAATACATGGGCATAAAACTAACAAAATATGTCAAGGAACTAGATGTAGAAAATGAGAAAAAATGTTATGAAAAAAATCAAAGACAATCTAAATAAATGGAGAAATATTTCATGTTAAAGATATTAGAAGACTCAATATTATTAAAGTGACAGTTCTTCCCAACTTGATCTGTAAATTGAGCAAAATCTCAATTACAATTCCAGCAAGCTATTTTGTATGTATTAAGTAACCTATTCAAAAGTTTACATGGAAAGCCCAAAGACCTATAATATTCAATGTCATCTTGGAAAAGGAGAGCCAAGTTGAAGGAATCACACTGTCCAACTATGAGACTTACTGTGAAGTTACAATAATCAAGACAGCATGGTATCGGTGAAAGAATAGACATGCAGATCAGTAAAACAGAATAAAGAGCCCAGTTACAGACCACAGCATCCACTGATGTGAGCGGTATCCCCTAGGATTTAATCAGTTATTAAAAGATAAAATATACAGGCATCTTGAGTTGGACTGGCCTTCTAGTGAAGGTTATTTAAGAGCATTTGTGTGTGTGAGCATCTACAGATACCAAAATCCAATTCTGATCTTCACTTTCAAACATTTCCTTAAATGTTACTGTTCAAGGAATAGGGAAGAAAATCTACATACATAACAGGGAACTGTCTCTTTTCTGGTTCAGACTGAAGGTTGTTCTCTTTTCATCCAGGCCCTCTTGATCATCATACTGTGCCTCTTACTGTTCCAGCGCACACCTAATGCTGTTCCAGTCTGTGTGGGTCTAAACTCGGGTGTTCACGTCCAAGATACAGGCCTAAATTACGAACCATACAGAAATGCCTATCTCAGTCCCCAGCTTCTCAGATTGCAGACGCCCTAAGTTCCTCCTACTCTCCCCCACTTTTCTCTGTCACGGCTGCTCCAGCATCTTGGTTGTTTCTGAAACACACCAGGCTCACTGTTGTCGCAGGACACCACTGTCCCTTTGTGGAAACTCCACAGCCCATATATCCATGGAGTAAACTCCTCACTTCCTTCAGGTCTTTTCCCAAAAGTCACCTCCTCAACCAGGCCTACCCGAGCTGCACTATCTTACATTTCAATGCGTCACTTCTCTGGACATTTCTTATATTTCTTTACACTTTGTTTTTCACCTTAAGCGATAATCCCTAAAAAACTGAATTTTTGCTTATATATCTTAGTTGTATATCTTTTTCACTGGGATAGACATTGTATGAGAGCAGGGATTTTTCCTCTGTATCCTCGGTATATAAAAATGCCCTGCACATAGTAGGTTCTCAGTAAATATCCCTTGAATGAATGAATGAACTTTAAATAGCACAGTTCTCATTAACTCATTGACCAAAAAAAAAAGTCCGAAAAACCAAAAAACAACTGTCAGTTAGTGACTGACCTGGAATGATATATTTCTATTTGTCCAGCATCGATCTTTCTCATGTTGACCCTACATCAAGTGCCCAGTTGGTCTTTGCTCTCTTAGGGCAATGGGAATGGGCTGGATCGTTATAATTGGAGCAATTCCAAAATCCCCACACGGGAGGCGCTTAGAAGCAACCTTGGGAGAAAAAGTGGATAACAAAGGAGAAGGTTCATTTAGAGAAATTTGAGGGAAGCAAGGAAGAGGGATGAAAGGATAACTTGGGATTATATTCTGAAAAGTGAAATGACCTTGACGTTCCACTCAATGGACAAGCAAGCAAGGCTTTTAAGCAGAACATGATTTTATTAAACCAGGACTTTTCTGCTGACAGGGAGGAGGTGGGATTGAGCATGGGGAGACAGGAGGCATGCCGGTAATGTTTCCATAACAAGATTAATGTATTTTAAAGGGAGGACATAAAGAAGTCAGTGAGTTTCCATCTGGATTTTTCTTAGTTTGGAAATCTTCTCAAGTTCCTAACAGATTTTGTCGTGACCTTAGTGTATTGCTGAGTTAGCAAGCATTGATAGAAAAATTAAAATGTACTCTAAATATTTTAAAAATGTATTTCAAGTGGTGATAGAACATTTCCTTTGTCATAAGGACATTTTACCAATCTGCATAGAAATACTCCAAGTCTTGGAGAGTTTCCTCTGTTTTGTTGAGGTTTCTACCATCTGCATTTTGAGTTTTGGTTATTAAGGTTGCAGCTTTGTGGCCTTCTCAGATTGCCAACATCTGCCTCCTTTATTTAGGCTTTTTCTTTTTTCTTTTCTTTTTTTTTTTTTTTTAGTATCCAGGATGAATTGAGTTTTAATGGATGGGACTGACTTTAACTTTGCCTTCTATTCAAAAATAAACTTTTTTTTTTAATAGGAATCTAAACCTTTTCCTCTTACTCCATCCACTTGCTGGTAAGTAGGCATTTTGTAGAAATGTAATTACTACAGAGGAGCAATGCTTTTCTTTACTTAACACAATTTACCTATTGCAGAGCACAGCGTACAGTTCTACAATGCATAATAATCATAATGGGCTACATAGACCTTTGGCCAGCTCTATTTTTGCATATGATTCATTTTAATTTCAGAAGCATAAAAGGGATTATGTCTCTATTGGAATGTCTTGAGTAAGCCCTACAGCAGGGGACCTGTGATGTCATTTGTTCTATGAAAAGCATGTATTCGTCTATTACGGGCTGAATCTAAAATATAAATATAAGATACTAAAGGTTCTCTTGTTAAGAAACTGTCCTATGCGTTTTTCTGCCCATTTAATAATCAGTACACATTTTCCCATGCAAATCATCTATTTTTATAAGAAAGATCCAGCAGTTGAATCTCACATTGGAAACTGATTTAAAATCATTATCCCCAACTTCCTTCTTCAGATAATCTGCTTGCTATTTGTAACAATCTGGGCAAGGCAGTCTCTGGTCTCCATTTGTCATTTGGATCACAAAAGTTTTGTCAAGGTTAGGCTCTAACTACAGTTACTGTGTTCCGTTTCTAAAGAATTTTCTCAATTTTTGTAGAATTGTTTGCGATTTGCCTGCTGAATTTCAGTTCTTAAAATAGAGATTAAGATAAATTATTTAATCGCAACAATAACAAATATGAGGTTTATGACAGAATTAATATAGTACAATATGATAGTACAATATTAAAGCTGCTGGATCAATCAGAAGTTGTGGACTTGAGTTTTGAATCAACCAACTCCTACCTATATAATTAGTGCTGATTACCTAATATTTGAGCAGGTCTGACTATCACTTGCCTTTTAAAGGATTTAGATCTTTTTTTTAAATCAATATACGTTATAATTTATCTCTCACAAACAGCTCCTATAAGTTTTCAAAAATAGTATTGGGTCACTTCATATTTACTACCTTATTCATAAACACATAGAAACACATAATGGTGTAGTCTCAGGTTATGGGCTCAATTTCAGATAACTCCTATAATATTGAAAACAGTTTGCCTTATTAAGGAAAAGACCTTTATATATGACATCATTTGCAAAGGATATAAATGGCCACTGTCTGTTAATAGTCTGCTTTTATTTTTTTAATTAATTTTTATTGGAGTATAGTTGCTTTACAATATGACAACTAGTAGTGATTGATGGAATTAGAGATACTTGATAGGAAAAGAAAATAAACTTGCAGGAGACTAAAAAGGATGAAAATATATATGCCACACAAATTTTTACCAACAGAAAACTGGCATAGTAATACTTTTATCACAAAAATAAAATTTAAAGCTAAACAAATTAAGCTCTTAAAATAGAAAGCAAATAACATTAAAAAATAAACTGACAAATTCACAATCAACGTGGGAATTTTTAACACAGCTCTTTCAATAACTTGTAGATCAAGCAAACAACATGATAGGATAAATGGCTTGGAAAGCAAAACTAAAAAGTGTGATCTAATAGATAATTTGTCTAGCGGGAAACCTGAAATCAACAGAGACTATGTATTTCTTATCAGTCACATGGAGTACTTACAGAAGCTGTACAAAATGTTTTAAAAATGTTGGAAGACTAGGTCACAAAGAGAGTCTAAAAAGTTTCAGAGAATTGATGCAATGCAAACTAAATTTTCTGATTAAATTCAATTAAACCGGCATTAACAAGAACAATAATAATAATCATACAGATAAACCCATTACGGCAGCCAGCTTTTATGATTGTCCCAACGATTCTTGACTCCTGGGGTTTGACTTTTGAGTATTACTCTTCCATGTGTGTCACAGCTGGTCTGTGTCACTGATAGACTAGAAGTTATTGTACATCCCGTCTGAGACTAGGTGATAAAGGGTATTCAGCTTCCTTTTTTGCTGTCACTTGGATTACTTGCTCTGGAGGACCAGCTCTATGGGGAGATCCACAGAGGAGGGACTCTGGCCTCTGCCAAAAGCCAAATGAATAATGGAGGGGGGTCTCCAGACAGCAGCTTGGGAGTGAAGCGTCTTGGGAGTGGATTCCCCAACTTCGGGCAGCCTTTGGAAGACTGAAGCCCTGGCCGAAGTTTTCACTGACACTTCATGAATGCTGAACCACTTCCAAATTCCCGACATCAGAAACAGCGGGGGATAATAAATATTTGTTGTTTTAAGCCACTGAGTTTTAGAGTAATTTGTTAGACAGCCATAGATAATTAATACATTCATATACTTGGAAAATTAACATTTTATTCCTAAATAATTCCTGGGTCTGATTCTTTTTTGCTTATTTTGAAGGTATTTTTGAAATTACAGCAAAGTAATGAGAAGAATATAATGAGTCTCCATGTACCCATTAGCCATATTATTTTTTAAATTGAAGGTTCATCTTTGTTGCCTCAATATTTAAAAAAAATTATCTCTCAATAATTAAAAATTACTTTATAAGGCAAAACTTTATTAGAAGACAATACTTTATAATGCAGAACACAAAAGAGCATATTATTTAACTACAAACATTTATGTATTTATCTTTAAGAAATAAGGAACTAAAGAAACTAAGACCACAAAACAATTGGATATTCAAATTTCTTGGATTAGCTACCAAAAAATTATCTAAGATACGTTAGTGTGAATCTAGGTTAAAACAAGGTCTATACACTACATCTTGCTAATATGTCTCTTATGTGTCCTTTACATTATAATAGTTTTCCTTCTCAGCACTTTTTTTACTTACTGAAGAAACTGAAATCTTTATCAACCAGAAGGTCGAATATCTCTGTTTGGCTGATGGCACTATTGTGATGGCATTTCCCTTATTTCTATGTCCCTTCTCTTTCCTGTCAGCTAGTATTTTTTTGAAACCACTTTTAAAATATTGAAGTAGAGTTAATTTACAATGCTCTGTTAGCTTCAGGTGTACAACAAAGTGATTCAGTTATATATATATAAAGAATATACATATATTCTTTTTCAGATTCTTTTCCAGATTCTTTTCCATCATAGATTATTAGAAGATATTTAATGTAGTTTCCTTTACTATACAGTAGGTCCTTTTCGTTTATGTATTTTATATGTAGTAGTGTGTATATGTTAATCTCAAACTCCTAATTTATCTATCCCCTCTTTCCCCTTTCGTAACCATATGTTTGTTTTCTATGACAGTGTCTATATCCGTTTTGTAAATAAGTTCCTTTGTATCATTTCTGGTAGATTCCACATATAAGCGATATCATATGATATTTGTATTTCTCTGTCTGACTTAGTTCACTTAGTATGATAATCTCTAGGTCCATCCATGTTGTGAGCCAGTAGTTTTTGTATCTTGAGACACAGTTAGGGTCCACTTCACTGTATGTGTGTGTGTGCGTGTGTGTGTGTGTGTGTGAGAGAGAGAGAGAGAGAGAGAGAGAGAGACAATTGGAGGTGCTGTATAGTTTCCATGGCATCATGTCAGAGGGAATATGGGAACTTGTGGCCCACATTTAGTGACGTTAATATTGGTCCATGGATTCAGGTATCCATTTAGGTGGTGCCTCCCTTACCAAGTTTCCAAACAAATATTCATCTAATGGTTTTGGCATCCGCGGATAATAACTGCTTAGATTTGTTACGTATTCGGATTAGCAAAATGGTGAGTTTCTATCATTCATTTTGCAAGTATTAGCTAGAATTTAATTTAAAAAATTTTCTTTACCTACTATTTGTTTACCCTGCAATGTTTTCTTCAGAAAAAGCAAGATAAATACTTAATCAAGCGTTTCAGTTATTTAACACTTTTAAAATAATGATAAGTGACCAATGAGTGTCTTTTTCCTTTTTGGGTATCATTTTGAACTCATGAATGTTTTTGTATTTTTTAAATTCATTGCAGTTATTATTCTTTTTGATATTTAAATTGTTCCATCTTTGGCCAGTAGAGCCCATTCAAATAGGCTAATATATTTCTTGTTTGCACGATACAATATTCATTACTTTCCATGTTTTGGGGCACAACTAGATTTTCTCGGCTTATTTATATGTGTCCTGCCCTGGAATCATCGTTTCTCCAAGAAGCATGGGACACTAAAGGTTTTTAGTATTTTCACTTCTCTTTGCTAGGAGGTATGTATGTAAGCCCAATTTTTAATTTACAAATAATAAAAATAGATTTATTAATAAAATCAGTCAAAAGAGAGAACTAATTCACACATGCAAATACAGAAAAAAAAATCTCTCTTACTTGTTTCCCTACCTAAGAACTACCTGGCAGTTGAACCACAGTGTTCTCCAGGTAGCTATTACAGATATATCACATGGGCGTAATGGTCCATCTGTATGTAAATATCACCTGCATGTCCATAATCTTCTTGATAAGGAGGCCTGTACAATACTTAAGAATTTTTAATTATCTTGGTGTCATTTTTTAATCTTTCACTTAGAAAACTGCATTTTATCATTTCCCATGCATACAGAAATCTTCCTTATAGTTTGAAGACCAGCTTTTCCTAGAGATTTAAAAAGAAGTGAATACATATTCTATATAACTTATTAAAAAGCTGACTCCCCTCACACTCTTTGGATAGTTCTTCCTTCCACTAAAATAAAAACTTAGTCAATGACAATTCACATGCATGTTATCTTACTTTGTTCATAGGACCTTAAACAACTGATTGGCTATTTTCCTTTCAAAATTAAGGATTATTGAAGCTTGTGTAACAAAGACTATGTTCTTTGTAATTCATTTCCTGTACTTGCTTATGCAATGAAGCATTATAATTTGCAGTCTATTACTTCACAGGACTTATAACTTCATTGCTTGCACAAAGAAAAGAACAAAGATGAGTCAGGAGAATGAAAAACATTTCCTAGGTAAGGAGAAAGTAAATCAACTTATATTTCTTGCAAATTGACAAGTAGGAAGTTTTTACTAATGAGTCCTATAATTCTGACAATGCAATGTTTATTTGCAGAGTTCCCTCCCAGGAAATATGATTATATAGGGTAATCATTATATTCTGAGATTAGGGATGAGGCAAATGCAATCTATACTCAGTTACTTCCACAAGAATTAATACAAAATATCTAGATATGCTTTCAAATTGTCACATCTCAGTAATTTTAAATCCACTAACGCTTTTGATGAATCCATTAAACAGTATTCGAAATGCACCATGTAGATTCATTTAAAAATTAATAACTCATCTTACCTTAAAAATATTCACACTGCCTTTGATTAAAGAATGACTGAGACAAGAGAAGTTGTTGAACAAAGCTGCACCCATTTAAGAGCGCCCCCAAACAAAGTGAGTTAGTTGGTGAAGGTGAAGATAATCTACATTAACCTTGAGGGTCAAGAAGCTGCAGGATGTTGAAGGTCTGACTGTCAATTTTTCCCTTTAATCCTTACTTGAGTCACTAATGGTAAGGCTATAGCATCAACTACTTCATATATTACTACAAACATCTAGCAAATCACAAAACTGAAAATTGTGCATGGCCTCCCAAAGGGGTTTCTGTGAAATACAGAAAATCCCCTCTATATGCATGGGACATAAGTGACAACCATTATAGAATCAATATAAGGAAGAGTAAGAAAGGAGACACACTGGAAATTTGGCAGAGATTAAATAACTAATTATTATCAATAACTTTATGCCAGTGAATTTGAAAACTTAGATAAAATGGAAATGCTCCTAGCAAAATATACATGTGAATGTAAAGTTAAAAAAAGAAATGGAAAACATGCATAGTCCTACAATCATTAACACACTTGCATCAGTAGACAAGTATCTTTCCACAAAAAATGCCCAGGCTCAGATGGGTTTACAGGCAAGTTGTACCAATCATTCAAAGAGGAGATTGTTTCTATCTTTTTGATGCTAAAAGAGAAGTCATACACCAACTCATTTTATAAGTTGAGTACAATCCTGATATCAAAACCAGATAAAACAGGTAAAGGGAATTAAAGCAATATTACTCATGAACTTAGAAATGATCTAAACATATGTATATGTATAGCTGATTCACTTTGTTATAAAGCAGAAACTAACACACCATTGTAAAGCAATTATACTCCAATAAAGATGTTAAAAAAAAAAAGAAATAATCTAACCAAATGTGCCAAGTATTAATTAGGATTATTAGAAATCTATAAAATGAATTACATTCATAGATAAAAGTAGAAAAAAAGTCATTACAAAGATACTAAAAAATAATTCAGTGTAATCTGAAAACATGATAAAAACCCTCAGCAAACTAGAGATAGAAGGAAGCTTCCTTAATCTAATAAAAGGACTTTTTCAAAAAAAAATTGTAGTTAACATTATACTCAATTGAGAAATATTTAAAACATTCCCTTAAAAATTAATTAAAACTCTTCCCAGTCAGGGAACCAAATGACAACAACAACAAACAAAACAAAACAAAGAAAAAAAAATTAGTTAAAACTCAAGGCAATCCCTTCACAAAAATAGAGCAACTTTTTAAAAAGTATAGGCAATTATTGCTCTGAACTGAGGAATAGCAGCTCATGCAGCCAAATCATAGATTCAAGAGCTGCAATAGAATAGTCAACGTGCAAAGGAAGGAAGACGGATTTCATGAGGCCTTAAATTCTGGGGAAGACAGACTCTCCACTAAGCTCTCATCCCAAGGTATGTCTCATTGGCACAGGAAGACTCAGCCGGCTGATCTGAGACCACAGTCAAAACTAGGATGGGGTTTTGCAGTTGGTGACTTTCCAGTAATGAAAAAGGACAATGTAGACTGGATGGATGTTTGATCTCTGTTGGTCATGAAGTTGTTTTAAAAAGAAAGGAAATCATGATCAACAAGCTTTGCCACAAATTTAAGAGTTTTATCAAGATATATAGAATTCTTCTACCCATCTGTTCATAGTGTATGGACTGATGTTCCAAGTTTGTATCATTCCTTTGCATATAATTAAACCTGGAACAACATACACTAGATTTATGTAAGAAATATCTGTTGGTTTTCCAAAGGTTGTTAACAGATGAAGTTCATGTGCAAAAAAGGGTATAAATTCAAAGAAGAAAAAAATTGATAGCTAAAAGGTAGAGTGTGTCTTCGATATGATCCAGTTTGTTTTATGTCAAAATGTAAGTATTATTTTCCCTAGAAATCTTCAGAATGATTTCTATAATAAAGTTAATTTCATTAAAAAAAAAAAAAAAGGAGGGACCGTGGCAATACCTCAGGCAGCTGGCTGTCTAGAAACTCAGCCATTTCCAGATTCTCTGTGAAAGGACAGTGTCCTGCCCTGAGGAGAAACTCATGGGAGTAGAAAATGAATTATTCAGGACAGCTACTCTGGCAGTAAAGGACAGAGAAGACCCCAGTGCTTGTGGTGGAGAAAACAGAAAGTACTAGAAAGGTGGCCGCATGTAGAGGTCATATTTTTAATAATTAATCATAACAGTACAATAGGAGTCCTAGAGCCTCAGGCTAAGAAAGTGGTCCTGACCACATGCACCCCAACCTTCAAAAACCACGGGAAAACCCATTTCACTTGAACATGAGAATAAAAAAAGGATTTAAGTTGAATCTCAATATGAATATATGGTTTTTTAAAGAATAAAGACAACCTGAAAAAAAATGCAGACAGAAAATGAGGATACATCAAAAAATATATATATATATATATAATGTATATACATGTATAATTACCACAAAGCACAATAACACTGGAATCTAATGATACAAAAAGAGTTCAAAAAAATTTAGAAGATGGCAGAAACTACCACACACACACACACAGAGTATTTATCACAGCAAAAATTATAAAAACAAAAGTCAATGTGTAACTTGGATTTCCTAATAATACGGTTTGAAAATGGAATCTGTTATGGTTTTCTCTTCCAAAATATTTAGTATTCTTCTCTTTGGCTTTTAACTTATAAAATAAAGACTATTTCCCCTTTCCTTTTTTTCACCCACATCACTCCTTTTAGGTGGAAAAAAAAAGTATGTTGGAATTTGGAGGGTAGAGGTAAAAATATGCTTCCTAAAAGCCTCCTTCACGCTTCAGCTTTAAAATATTTCCCTAAATTTTAGAATCTTTTTCTCCATCTCTCTCATTCTTTCTTCCTTTTTCTTTGTTCTCGTCAATACTCTTTTTTATATCCTTCTTGAATTTCCTATAATAGCAGTAACATAATTAAGCATAACTAGGCAAATGAATATAAACGTAAAAATGTAAAATTGTGAAATATTTTGTTTAAAATAATAACTATGTTCATTTTCCCCCAGCTGTTGAAAATGCCTCATTTTATGAAAATGCCTGAGAACTTTCCTTTAGGGTATATATTCCACTGGTTTCTTTTGGAATTGACTTTTGCATAACACCAAAGGTAAGCTCAGAGCAAAAATAAATGGCATATTTTATGAAATGCAGGTCAAATCTTGTACCCATATTGTTAAAGAATTGTCTTTTTATTATTGATTTTTAGGGATGTCTTTTTTTTGAGTCTGGATATGAGCCTTTTTTCAGGTATCTTAACTGTAAATATTTTCTCCCAGTCTATGGTTTGCGTTTTCAATTTCTTCATAGATGTTTTTTGATGAGCACAAATTTTTACTTTTGCTTAAATTTCATTTATAATTTTTTTATGATTGGTGTGTTTGTGTCCTGTCTAAGAAATCTTTGCCTATCCCAATATCATGAATATATATTCCTATTTTTCTTCTAGAGTTGGAGATATCAAATATTTTCTATAAAGGGCTAGATAGTATGTTTTAGGCTTTGTGGGCCTTATGACCTTTTTGCAAATACTCAAGTCTGTCATTATAGCATGAGTACAACTGCAGACAATCACTTATAGAATAAGCATGAGCATGGTTATGTTCTAATAAAACTTTATAAAAACAGAGAGAGCCCCTTTCTGTTCAGGGATGAGATGGCATAGATACAATTTTCCCTGTACTTTCCCTCTAATTACAACTAGATACCCTGGAAGTCGTTCAGCAGACACTTATAAAAGAACTCTGAAAGTAGAAAGAATGTGGCCTGCAAGCAGAGCTCAGAATCTGAAGGATGACACCACCTTGGGTTCTGTGGGTTTTCTTTTTAATCTCTCATATGTCCCTGATTGAGAACCAGAGAGGGCTGCAACCCAGAGTTCCAGTAGGAATAGGAAAACACATGAACACACACCCGTGCACAAGAAAAGCCTGTTCTCTTTGGTCAAAGAGGAGGTAGGGGTAAGCCCAACGGCAGTGGCAGGAAGACACCAGTAGAGGTAGAAGAATGGGGCAACTCATTCCCTGCATGCCTCCTGACAGTAGCAATGGCAGCCAGAGACCCCGGCACGCTGACCCATCCCCACCCCACTCCAGGTAGCAGCACGAGTAGACCCTGTGATTCAATGCTCTCCACTCAGTGGAAGAAGACATCTTCCGTCTCTCAGCTACCCAGACCCAGCAGATGGGAAGGTGATGGGTGTGGCTGTGAAAGGATAAAGTGAGGAATCCTTGTGATGATGGAACTATTTTGCAACTTGACTGTGTTGGCAGATACACAAACCTTAATTCACCCCACACACGCGTACATACAGACACACACAAATGAGTACAAGTAAAACTGGAAGAATCTAACCAGGGTTGGTAGAACGTCATATCTTGTCAGTGTCAAGATCCTGGTTGTGATGGCTGTTGTGGATTATGGTGCAACGATGAATATCTGAGTACACATTTTTGTATGAACATGTTTTCAGTTCTCTAGGATGTTTACCCGAGTGGAGTTACTGGGTGGTAAAATAACTCTAAATTTTTGTGCAACTATCAAACCGTTTTCCAAAGTGAATGCACCATTTTACATGTCCATCAACAATGTATGAGGAGTCCAATGGCTCCAAGCCCTTGCTTGCTCTTATCCTTTTTTTAAAATTATAACCATCCATGTGAGTATTTCATTGTGATTTATTTTAGATTTACATTCTCCTAATGTATAATGATATTTAGCATACATATTTTCATGTGGTTATTAGACACCTGTATATCTTATTTGGAGAAGCGTATATACAAACACTTTGTCCATTTTTTACTTTGATCATGTTTTTCATTTTTGAGCTTTGAGCTCTGAATGCTATTGTTATATGACATATATGCTTTGCAAGTATTTTTGCCCATTCTGTGGGGCGTCTTATTTATGTTATTGATAGTGTACTTTGAAGTAAACAAATTTTCATTTGATTCAGTCCAATTTATCTGCTTTTTAAAATTTTGTTGCTTGTGATTTAGTATCATGTCTAAGAAATCATTGCCTAATCTAAGGTCTCAAAGATTCAGGCCTATGTTTTCTTCTAAGAATTTATAATTTTAGCTGTTACATTTAGATATTTGAATCATTTTAACTTAATTCTATTTTTAATTTTAGACAAATATGGTCTGAGGCAGGAGTCTAACTTCATTTTCTGCAGGTGTATATTCTATTGTCCCAACGCCAACTTTTGAAAAGATTATTCTTTCTCCCATTGAGTTGCGTTGAGCCTTATTGAAAATCATTGGCTGTAAATTTAAGAGCATTTTCTGGACTCTTCAATTCTATTCCATTGATTTATACATCTTTTTATGCTAGTACCATACAATCTTGTAGCTTTGCTGTAAATTTTGAAATCAGGAACTGTAAGATCTCCAGAACTGATCTTCTCTTTCAAGATTCTTTCGCTATTCTGGATCCCTTGAATTACCATATGAACTTTAGAATCAGATTGTGAATTTCAACATAAAAAGTAGCTGATATTTTGTAGGGATTGTATTGAATCTGCAAACCAATTTGGGCAGTATTGCCATCTTAGTAAAGTCTTTCAATTTATGAACAAGATATGGTTTTCCATTTATTTAGGTCTTCTTTAATTTCTTTCAGCTGTGTTTTGTAGTTTTCTGTATACAAATCTTTTGCATTTTTTGTTAAATTTATTCCTAGGTATTTTATGCTTTTGATGCAATTGTAAATAAAATTATTTTCTTAATTTCATTTTCAGATTTTAAATTTTAATGTGTGTGTATATAATAGATATTTACATGTTGCTCTTAACTCATTTATTAGTTCTAATAGTTTTTTATGAATTCCTTAGGATATTTTATAGACAAAATCATGCCATCTGCAAATAGAGAGTTTAATCCTTCCTTTCCAATCTGGATAATTTCTATTTCTTTTTCTTGCCTAGTTGCTTGATTAGACTCTCCAGTAAAATGTTAAATAAACATGATGAGACATTGTTTTGTTCCTGATCTTGTGGGAAAGCTTTCAGATTTTCACTCTTAAGTATGATGTTAAGTGCAGGTTTTAAATAGATGTCCTTTATCAAGGTAAGGAAGTTCCCTCTATTCCTAAATTGTTGAGTGATATTTCCCAGAGTAGATAAAATTTTAAATGTTATTATGGGTATAAGGTGAGTGCTTGCTTTGTACGAATGTAAAATGTTACAATAACATTGAAAAAAAGACAGTTTCAAATATTAAACACATTAAACACATCTTACTATACCGCCTACCAGCTCCACTCCTGGATACAGCCTCAAGAGAAATGTGTAGACGTGTCCACAAAAAGACTTGCATGAGAATGTCCATAATAACCAGACCTGGACACAACCTAAATGCCTTTCAACAGGAGAATGGATAAGCAAATTTTAATGTGTTCATACAATGGAATACTGTACAGCAATAAAAAAGAACAACTTCTTGTATGTCTATGACATAGACACACTGTTTGTGTAACGTAAACATTTTATGTACAGTTGACCCTTGAACAACATAGAGGGCTCACACCTTCCACACAGTTGAAAATTTGAGTATAACTTTATAATTGGCCCTCTGTATCCATGGTTCTGCAACTGCAGATTCAACCTACCACAGATCGTGTGGTACTGTAGTATTTATTTACTGAAAAAAATCTGTGTGTAAGTGGACCCGCACAGTTCAAACCCGTGTTGTTCAAGGATCAACTGTATATACATGACAACATACACATATATATGTATGACATATATAAAAACATGAGTGAATCTTAAAAGCATTGTGTTCACTGAAATAAGGCAGACATGAAGAGCACACGGTGTATGTCTTTACTTATAAGATTTTCAAGAAAAAGTACTGTAGAACTGTAGTGGTTATCTTTGAAGGGATTAATATTGACTAAAAAAGGGTAGAAGAGAAACTTGTGTTATAAAGTGTGCTCTATGCTTCTCTGGATGATACATGGATATGTACTTATGCACAATATTATCCAGCTTTATATTAATTTGCTTTGTGCACTTCACTGAATGTAAATTCTACCTCAACAAAAGATGCCACAAATGGAGCAGGAACAGTGGTAACATAACCGAAAGGCTGTCACTCTGACAAAATAACAAATGGAAAATATTTGGGACTTTGTTTACTTTCTAGAAAAACTAGTGGTCTTTTATTGAAATTTGCATAATTAGTTCACTTATTCATTAATTCATTTAACAAATACTTACTTCGTGCCTGCCAGATGCCAGGTAGGTTTTTTACTACCAATGCAAGCATTTAAAACAAATCATCCTTTTGAAAAATTCCCAATATTTAAGGACTTACTGTATTAACTCATTCTAAAATCATTGTTCTACAATCATTTGTCGTATTTCTTAATACCTAAGTAAATGCTTTCATTAAATTTTCTTGACACATACTCCAGATTTAAGGAATATAGCATCCTGGAGATTTCTCATTCCAACCCGTTATTATGTGGTTTCATTAATAACTTCAAACACTGTGCCATTTCTCCTCATTTATTTTTATTCCAGTTGCTTCATTTCCTCATTTTTAGCTTTTAGTCAATATTCCTCTCTCTTTCTGGTCCTGTGTCATTTATTTTTCCATTTCTGTCTCACCATCTTCATGACTTTGTATAGTCTTGGACCTCTCTTCTTTGTTATTTTATAGGACCTAGATACACACACACACACACACACACATAAATATAAATTACAATAGGCATCGAAAAATGTAGGCTCACGAGCTAAGCCATTTTTTCTCAATTTTTTATATTGTCAGTAAAATTTTAAAAATAATCCTGTTTTAAAATATGGGATCTATTTAGCATACATGACAGATGGAACCATCTTTTTCTTCTGGTCTTAAGTACTTTTTTCTTGGTTGTTTTATTTGATTGCTCTGTGCATAGTTCGGGCCAGAAGACAAAATATATGATTCATCTCCAGTCTGAAGCCCCATTTGAATGGCACTTTATTTACATTAGCATTCCTAATTACTTAATGACCAATCAGATATGGTTCATTGGTAGTAAGTGTAGAAACATGTTGTCTGAAGGATGTAGTTCAATTAGTATACTCCTAAAAACATGTCCCTCGTGACCATTGGATGTAATCATTATTTTATGTATTTAACTGTGAAATTCATATTTACTCAGCAGGCTAGAGAACAGCTTTTTAGTTCTCAAAGCTGTTTAATAGAGCATAGTTAGATTTTTAAAGGAGCAGCAAAATCTTAACAAAAGCTGATTATTTTTTTTAAAAATAGCCATCATTCTAATAAAATAATTATTATGCCTAAATACTAATATCATATCCATAAAACAGGAAAGGAGGAAAAAGCACACGAGGAAGCTTATTATAATTCTGCCCTTAGTAACATAAGTATACGAGGTTTACATTCTCCTAAACCACTGAGATTGTTTAAATATTTTTACTCTTGGTTAATGATTTTGAAAATGACCTTATTTCAAGCATAAACGGAGAGTTATATTTTTCCTCCTATTGTTTATTCATGAATGACAACCAAATTAGATAAATATTTATTTCCAAAAAATACAATATACAAAAACCTGAGCTTATAGCCTTAGTGGGAGAGATCAACAGTTCTTCTTCCAAATAGAGTCTTTTCCTACTGGTTATATCTTCCATAGGTTGTCATTTACACTAACTTCCAAGAAGCACCCTATTTCTTAACATGAGGGGTGTCCCTTGTTATTTTCTGTAGATAGATAGATTGATAGATAAATAGATATATATGTGTGTATATATATATTCTATATATGTTCAATATATCTATATATAGTCAAGAAAATTAGTTTGCAAGGATTTCAAACAACAAACATATAGTCTACTCTGGATAATAATCATCGTGTAGAACTATCTAGTATGCCTCCATGAGCTCACTGATTGTCCATGGTTCTGACTAGAGTGTGAATCATACGTATGGCTCAGGACTGCTTCGTTTGCTTTATGTTCAGGAATTAGTCAGTATTCATTCAGTTGATCCTGGCATCCTCACTCTTTCTTATTCCCTGGAATAAGTGTTTTCTCACTCAGTCCCTCCTCACTCACTCCTGTTTCAGGAGCACACCCGCAAGTCCTCACAGTTGTCTCACATCTAAGGTACTAAAAGCAACAGCAGTAATAATGGTAAATTTATATTGTCAATATTACTGAGCAATATTATGTTACAACAAGGAATCTGAGGTTGCCTGACTCTCAGCCCAGTCTTCTTTCCATTGCCGCAGATCACTGAGAATGTAGAGCGGGTCCCTACCAGGACCCACAAGAAATCCATTATCTGCATTTATATATGAACATGTGTGTGAACACATACATATATGTATCATTCAGGATTCTTGATTACGTGCAAAGGAAACCGGGGTTAACTGAAACAGAATGGTAGTTTATTGGAAGTACATAGAAGAAAAGACATGATATTCACCTACTAACATAATAGACAGAAGGAACAGAGGGGGCTCAGTCAAGGTCATGTAGCAGGAACAGCCTGCCTCAGATGCTGCTGCTGGTAGCACCTCCTTTTTCATGGCAGAATATCCAAGCCACTAGATGCTGCACAATAAAAGCATGCTAAGCCCGAGATTAAAAGTCCTAAGCAGGAATACATAGATACTCCAGGATTTTACCTTCCAGGGTGTGGGGTGAGAATATTCCTGCCCCTGCTTCCCACTGTGGACTATTCCTTGAGTCTGGAAGGTGGTTGGATTCCAGGCAGTCAAAAGGGAATTTGTTTCCTGCAGCAATTATAATACATAAGCAAATATCCAGTTAGGAATATCCAATAAGGTGCTTTCTGACAAAAACGAACACACTAAGAGAGCTGCTTCCAGATTGGCAAAAAAGCTTTAAAATATTTTGAGTGAAATGGTATAAAATCCACCAGCAACATCATACTTATAAAAATTTTAAAATTGAGACAATTAATAGTTATAACAAAGGATGACTTAACATTGAAATATTGAAGTGTATAGTCTTAGATGAGTTGACTTTATATTTGTGGATTTAGATTAAATGTGTAAGTAGGTCACTCTAGTTAAAGTAATACAACTTTTTTGAAGCTTTGGATGGAAGAAGAGAGATACAAAAGTATTGTGCTGAATCCAGACTATTCTGGTCTTTTTGATGCCTCACATGGGGTCTTAAGAATGAATAACCAAGATATTACAAAATATTCTGATGTTGAATTATTGTTTGATTTTCTTTTGAGGGACAAAGGAACAGAGCACAGCTCTGTAGGTGAGGGCAGAGTTTTCCTTGAAGCAAATCAAATTTCCCCTGTCAGTCATTCTGGGAGGCCAAGGGGAGGAGGGCTCTTGACTTCAGGGAGGGAAAACCTTTTATCTCTGGGGTTTGGGGTAATTGGCCCAGAAACCATTGTATGGAATCACCCGTAGTTATTTTTTAACAGCTTTACTGAGGTATAATTGACATATAATTAATTGCACCTATTTAAAGTGTACAGTTTGATGAGTTTTGACATAGGTATACACCCATGAAAACCTCACCATGATTAATATAACATACCCACCATCTTCACAAGTTTCCTTGTGACATTTGTAATCTATCCTTACTTACTCCCCATCTTTCACCCCTGGCCCCAGGCAACCACTGACGTGTTTTCCATCCAGTTGCATCACATTCGTTAGTTTTATATGAATGGAATCATACAAGATGTATTCTGTTTTGTCTGGCTTCTTTCAGCTTCAACTTTGAGATTCACTCATCTTTTTGTGTATCAATAAAATGTCTTTCATCCCTTTACATTGTTGAGGAGTATTCCATCTTATGGATATACCATAATCTGTTTATCCATTTATTGGATATTTTGGTTTCCATTTTGGGCTATTACAAGTAAAGCAGTTATGAACATTTGTGTACACTATTTTGTGTGGGTATAGGCTTTTACCTAGGAGTAGTGTACCTGTGTCATACGAAAGGTTTAAGTTCACCTTTTTAGGAAAATATCGAACTGTTTTCCAAAGTGGTTGTGTTTCACTGTTTTGAGGCTTTCTTGTACCCTCTAATAGAGGGTACCAGAAAAGCCATTTCTCTAGGACTATTTTACCCCACTACT
Organism: Eubalaena glacialis; assembly: GCF_028564815.1. Lineage (NCBI taxonomy): Eukaryota > Metazoa > Chordata > Mammalia > Artiodactyla > Balaenidae > Eubalaena > Eubalaena glacialis. Next base: position 90,548,072 of record NC_083729.1, read on the forward strand.
GAGATGATACCCTACTGACTACCCAACGTCTTGTGTACTAGAAGGTTTATCTCTTCCAGCTTATGGTAACATGAGCTATTCTGAGGCCTGTGTAATCTTCTGGGATTGTTTTACCGGCTCCATTTTTGTGTGTTTTTGCCCGGATTTAATCATTTTCTTATACCTATCACTGACTAGTACTCAGCTGAAGGCTTGAGAGGAACTCTCTTCTCTTCTCCAGAGCTCTCTGAGCAACTGTTTCTTCTCCAGTACTCTGCTCTGTGCCTTGAACTTTCCAACTGCTGTACTCTCTCTCCTCTATACTCAGGGAGATGTTTAAGCATCTTTGGTTCCTCCCTTTCTTCAGTGTAGGGTGTAAACCTCACCAGTCTAAGGCAAATTTAGATTTATTTTATTATTTTCCCCTTCTTTCAGGGACCAGTGTCCTGACTTGTCTGGTGTCCAATATGTGCAAATATTGTTTCAGATAGTTTGTCCAACCTGCTTAAACAGGGAAGGTAAGGCGAGTCCCTGTTATGACATAATAGTGGGAAGGGGAAGTCCTATATGGGAATGAGCCTCCATTTCTTCTGTTTGGACAGATGTAAGGAAAGGCAGGAGGCAATTTGGTATGAGACCCCATGGAAAACCTGAGACTGGGCTCTAAATGAGTCTGTGTAGATTTATCTCCATACTACTTTAACCTTTATGAAGAGCTTTTTAAGTTGAAACCAAGGATCTACTACTCTGTTCAAAGGAGAAGGACCTTTCCACTCTTGTATAGACTAACAAGAAGAGAGCAGTGTCCCTAATCCTGGGTCATAAGCCCTGCAGTGGTGATAATTGGGAATAAATGGCTTAGCCCAGGGGAGGAAGTGAGCACAAAGGTTTTTGTTTGTTTTCTTGCAATAACATGAGTAGAGGATTGTGTCAGTGTAGTTTTCAAGTTTTGTAGTCCATGAAACTAAAACAATTACTCAAGTTACCAGAAGCTGGGGTGACAATTTCACAGAGAAAAAGATTGTCACACTGTCACATGAAGAGATGCATTCATACTGTCCCATTCCAGTCTTCTTAAACAACTTTATTAAAGTTCACCAATTGCAATGCAAAGGCAATATCCATAAGAAGGAAAAGGAAGTATAAATAAACTAATGATCCTCCTGTCACCACAGGCATTACATTATTGTGTTAAAATAGGTATTGATAAAGATATTTGATAAATACGTTTTTAATTAGAAAGGTAACCAATAGGAGATATAAAGATGTTAAAGGAATATGAAATATAGGGAGAAAGAGAAAGAGGGCTTACTACAAATGGATTTATTATTTATATTTTCTTTAAGGCATCAGTAGATATTGTCTAAAATAAATGATGTAATAATGATAAAGTGTGCCATTAGGGATATGAATGTAACCAGAAGAAGACATAAAATCAGAAGCCAATAGGGCCTGCATGTGAGGTTTGTGACCAGGATAGAGGTCCTAGAAGACAGTATCAAAATATTTTGTTATAAGTTTACCGTGTAATTTTATTGCTTGAAAAAACCGGTGCATAAATAACTAAATCTCAATTATCTGTAATGCTTTTTATGTAGAATATCTTTTTCTCTAATATTTGAATTCAACACCCCAGCACATGTAGAGAAAACTTCTAGGAATCCACCTAAAACTGTATTTGTGAATTTCAAACAATTATAAACAAAAAATATGTAACAAGAAACTGAGAACCCCAATTCCAGTGTCAGGAGACACTGATAGACCACAGAGGGATTTATAACCTATTCTATACATATTCTATTTCTTGGTGACCTTGAAAGCAGGCAAATTCCCAGAGTCACTCCGGCATCTTGTACATATTTTAGATTCAAACCACCTGTTCAAAAGAACCAAACAATTCTATGGACAGCCAAACAATGATAGAGTACTTAAAGACAACTGATTTAGGAAAAGCAAGGTTATGAAGAACAGTGTTACTGAAATAAAAAGCCACAGAGTCTGGTTTAAATTCAGGGACCAATTGGAAGTGATTCTTTACACACAGGAAAATAATCACTTTAAAACAAAGACAGAGCAGTGTAGAGGCATGAACATCCATACTTCATGTAAATTGCAGAGTTGCTAATGAAAGACTAAGTGAGGGCTATTACTAAAGTATAATGTTAAATTTTTAGGTTAGTTTTGCTTGGCTTGCCCAAGTTCAGTGAAACAGTTCAGTATCATATTTTGTGGAATATTCTAGAATAGAAAATATTTATCTAGCATGAATATATTATCACAAGTTTTGAATTGCTGGTTCATATATTTCGAAAGAAACATCGTTATAAAAGTGAACCCAAATTTCAACGGATTTAGAAAATACAGTGAACAGTAGAGGACATCTACATAGCCTAAAAGAACAGTTTAAAAAATAAGAGAGGAAGATAAAGTTGACATCATAATAATACTTTTGCATTTACGTGGGATATTTAATCTGCAGATATCAAACTGTTCATGTTAGGAGAGAGTGATTTGAATAATACAAAATAAACAAGGAAGAAGAAAGATGCTGTAATACTGGCTGTGATCGAGGGAAAAAATGTTGGACAAACAAAATTGAAATATAATAGAAGGATAAATTTTATATTATATCATGCATGAAAATGAAACAATATATGTTGATATCAAAACTATTAGAAAAATTCGTCCAGACACCTAAGCAGGAAAAAGTAAAAAGACACAAATAAAAAAGTAAAGAAATTAAATAAAACCAATAAAATTTTGGAATGCACTCATATAATGCATAACAATTATTCTATTTATTTAAAAGATAGATAATGCACATTTTATATCTATCTATCTATCTGTCTATCTATCATCTATCTCAGAGGAAATATGGCATCTTCCTGAGATACTGATATTGCTTTTTATACTTATTGAAGTATTCTATGCTAAAAATCTAGGAAGCCATGTTTATTCAGTGCAATATAAAACAATACATACCCACAACTTTCAGGTTGAAGAAACCAAGTGTCGATTGATGAGATTTTAAAACATTGTTTAGTGTATAAATTATAATGCAGTGAATAGCTGGTGCGATAGAGAAGCACTGATGCAAAGTATAATTATCTGAGGGTTGACATAAGTTACCTGGATTTGTTTGTCTAATTTCTCTTGGTATGCTAAAAATATTTCAGAATAAAGACTATAAAGCAATGGAAATGATATTTTACAATGAAAAATAAATAAATAAAATAAATCAATATTAGAAAGACCTCCCACTCTGTGGGTTGCTTTGTGAAAAAGGTCCCTTTAAATATAATCTGATATTTCAAAAGAAATAACAGTATGAACAAAGATTACCTTGATTAAGGGCACCATGCCCAGCTTTATTTAACCCTAGGCATATTATAAAATATATGAAAAAAATGTTAGACTACTGACTCTAATTGAGCCAAAAATATCTTTTAGAGTAAATTTTGAAAATAGCTAACATAATAAAATAGGGTAATATTAATGTAGCAGTGGGAGATCACAGAATAAGATTTCATTCATTGCTATGGAGTTTTAAATGCAGAATAAAGCTTTTGGACCCCATGATTTTCAAGAATTAACTGATTCCTGAAAACAGTTCTGGACGGGCCGTAAAGAATGAGTGCCTGGAGACTATAAGAAAGGAGCAAGAGAAACCCCAGGCAAGGGAACAGGATCACAGGGGAGACATCTGAGGGAGGTGCCGGCAGCTTGCCCAACTGTCACTTAAGGCAGAGTTGAGGGGGAATTTATGTATCAGAGCCACCATGAGACGACTGGACAAGCCACATGCTTTTGATATCTGTAAAAACAACACTAGATGAGAGGAGCAGACAGAAGAATAAAATAACTGTTTAGTGAGCTCTTATTATGAGGCAGACATTGTGCGACACACGTCACTTAATCGATTTTTTGGCAACAAGCTTAGGAGTTAGGCAGTATTCTCATCTTCTTACAGATATGGAACTGTGATGTAGAGAAGGTAAACAACCCGCCTAAAGTCACAACACTGGCGTGAGTAAGAGTCCAGATCCAACCTAGAGCCAGAGTTTTTAAAGGTGGCACTGACCTTGTTGCCAAACCAGGTCCGGCTGCCCACCAGTTGAAAATCAATAGTTGAGAGACAAGTGTTGGTAGAAAGGAAAAATGTGGCTTTTAATCAGAAAGCAGGCAATCTGGGGAGAAGGCAGACTCAGTGTCCTAGAAACATCAACTCCGAAGATTCTGTTCAGCCGTGAAAGTTTAAAGGGAAAAGGTGAAGTCATGTCAGTTAATCACTGAGATGGGGATCAGATTCGTCACCATGCCCCACTGTGTGCAGGCTTGTAGACGACTTGTGCTCTTTCTTTAGATGCTATCGCGTTCACAGTTTGTTCACAAGATTACTGAAGGGGAATCTAGGGAAGATATCTGATCATCTGTTAATTACTTATTCTTCATTTCTACCTCTTTGATCTACAGAACGACCCAACAGGTTAGGCGAGGCACTGTGTGATCAAAAGATTTGATAGCTGTGCTAGGGCCAGAGATGAGTAGAGCATGCGTGTTCCTGATTTAAAAGTTAGTTACAATGTAGCTTTGCTAAACTGACAAGAAAAAGGGTTTCCTGCTGAGAGCAGTTTCTGCCAAAGAGCTGCTTACAAATCGCCCGCATTAGATATTATCCCATTTCTATGGGTTAGAGTTGAAGGTCCCTCTTCTATAACTTCCTCTTGCTGAGAAAGGGCATTGAGGTCTTAGGGTGAAAGATATGGACATGGGTTTGAAGCATCTCTTTGCTAACAGTTGTAGTTGCCCACTTACATATACAGACAGAACAAGCGACAATTATTTTGATGCCCACAGAGATTATAGATTATTATGAGCAATAGTGTTCATTCCATTGTCTTAAGGTCAGTTCCTGGAATTGTGCTAGCCCTAGACTCAGTATTGCTCGAGATGGAGCAGCTTGTGTCATGGCTACAGTCTGGTCATCATGCAGTTGGCTTTTCCCTCTGGTGGCATTTATAGTATCTGTAAGACAGCTCAGGAATTTGCATCAGACACTGAGTCTGTGACTCTATTGTCCTAATCTTTAGCTACTTGAGCCTCATCTTCTGTGACTCAGGGAGGCCTGGGAGACTTCAGCTCTTCTATTAACAAGAGGCAGGGGACATGGAGGGGCCTTTGTACTGCAGGGAGGAAGCACAGGGTTCCGCTCGGTTCCAGCCTGATTTATTTGTATGGATGAAAAATGGTTCTATGCATCATGATGGGCAATTCCTTCTAAAGATGCTGCTTTTGTTCACGTAGGTCCCTTTGCAAAGCATGTCCATTCATCTGAAGAATTCCTGTGAGTCTTCTTATAACATGCCCAACTATTACCTCTTCTATACAGTTTTTCCTGATTGACTACAGGGTTTCTTCCCATCTTCCGTTCTTGGTATTAAATTTGCACTTTAAACATAGCACTTACCATTTTAAAATAATCTTTCCCTTTCAATCCATCCTCCCTTGCCAAACTCTGAGCTTCTAGGAGAGATGATATTTTATGCATTTTTTGCCAGACTAACTCCTAGTACAATGATCAGCAGAGAGCAAGCACCAAATACAAATTTTTCATTGATTGAATAAATAATTATCTGGGAAACTGGTAATACACATAAATAATGTATTGAGCCTTTTTTTCTCCTCACAATCCTTTAAAATAATGCTGGTTCTATTTGCTCTCAGAATTACCAAGTAAAGGGAATTTGTAGCACTAAAATGTAGAATTCGTGGGAATGATAGAATTGAAGCAATCTTAATGTGCTTGTGTGTGTTTCATTCTTTTTTTTCTCCTGAGAAGATGCGAGCAGGATAATTATACAAGGCTCAGCACTAAGAATATTTAAATAGTTTAAAAGTTTTGCGGAATGGAAGATTATTAAAAAACTCTTACCAACTTCTAGTTGCATGGCTGTTTTATTCTAAGTAGCTTTCACCCTTACAGTCAAAATTATATAAAAGAGAGCTGTTGAAGATGTGCTTTTACAATTTTTGCAGTTTTTGTGCTAGCTAAACTTCTTTTCCAAAATGCTTGTACTATTGTTTCCTGTTGATTCAGCAGTAGACTGAAGTGTTTCCTTTTTCCTACCATCAACTTAAAAGTCTACTTTTTAATTGAGATTTACTTCTTATGCAATTGCAGAGGTTTTTTAGAGTGAAGCTCTGAACTTGACTTTTGGTTCATTTACTTTAAAACCTGGAGATGTCTTCCATTTACATAGCTATCTTCCTAAGTGATAAACTCTACAGATGACATTCAAAAACTGTCAATTCCATTTATCTTGGTTCTGTGGTAGAACAGCTATTCTAAGGAAAGAGTAGGTACATTTTACTGCTGAAGGGTTTACAATTGAGGCTCATTGTGTACAGATGGTTAAATTGTATTAATGCTGTAGTTGTGCAACTACTTCTGAAAATCCGCAAAGTAATTGAGTTTCCAGGGATGATGTAGGGGAGGGGTTACATTTGCAAGTTTGTCCTTATAAGTTCTTTGGGATTCATTTGGAGAAATCTGATGATTTTTTGCCCATTATTATCATGCTCTTCTGCTCTTTTTTCCATTTTATGGTTGTCTCTTTCTTTATTGAAGTATAGCTGGTTTACAATATTGTGTTTGTTTCAGGTGTACAGCAAAGTGATTCAGCTATGCGCATATTTCTTTTCAGATGATTTTCCATTATAGGTTATTACAAGATATTGAATATAGTTCCCTGTAAATACTTGTTGCTTATCTATTTTATGTATAGTAGTTTGTATCTGTTAATCCCATATGACTAATTTATCCCTCTCCCCCTCCCTTTCCTCTTTGTTAACCATGAGTTTGTTTTCTATGTCTGTGAGTCTGTTTCCATCTTGAATAATTAATTTATATTATTTTTTACATTCCACATATAAGTGATATAATTTTTGTCTTTCTCCATCTGACTTACTTCACTTAGTATGATCATGGTCACATCTAGGTCCATCCATGTTGCTGCAAATGGCAATATTTCATTCTTTTATATGGCTGAATAATATTCCAGTGTGTGTGTGTGTGTGTGTGTGTGTGTGTGTCTATCACATCGTCTTAAACCAATCGTCTACTGATGGGCACTTGGATAGTTTCCATGTCCTGGCTATTGTAAATAGTACCCCTATGAACATTAGGTGCATGTATCTTTTCAAATCAGAGCCTTTCTGCTTTATGGTTTGCCTGCCCTTTTCTTTTGAAGGAAGATATAATTTAGCTTGGTACATCACTAAATAGAAGAGAGGCTGTGTTTCCTAACTTCTTTTGCAACTAGGTATGGAGAAATTTACAACTTCTAACAGAAATACTGTGAGGCAGCTGCTGGGCATCCTTCTTTAAAACAGTGTCTATATAAACCTTTTGCTTTTTTCTGGAACCCTTCTACATTGTCGCTTGGAATGTGGATGCTGCCGCCTTGGAACATGAAGCTAAGGTCAAAAAGGGTGGAACAGCAAGGTAGGACTTGGAGTCTCAGAAACTAGTTCATAATTAACCATCTCCAAGCAGTTGCCTGAGAAAGACGTGAAGGGCTCTGTGGCTTTGGAGTTTCTATCTTCCACAGACACACCCACTTGTAGCTAACACAATATCACTGTTCGTCTCTTTATTTCAGCTCTCTTTCAATAACAGATGCTGTGCTTTTCACAGCCTTAAAGGATATAAATGTGTCCATTTGTCTTTCCCACTTCGTATAGCTCCCCTTAGCATTACCCTAAAGCACCATAATTGAAGTGCCAATAATTTAAATGACAACACAACTGTTTTTTTTTCTTTCATTCTTTCTTTCATTTTCTTCTTTTTTTCGAGATACTGAGTTTTGCTAATATTATCATTGAAGAGTTGCATTCAATTGAAATCTGTTTAATGATGATGGAAGATGGATCTGTGGGCAGGGATGAGATACATGCCTGAGATGCAAGCCTGGCCAGCCCCCAGCCTGAAGCTGTGAGCACACCTTCATTCCCCTTGTCTCATGGGGGTACTTTCAAGTCTTTCACCCTGCAGGAGGCTACATTCAACATTTCTGCTCTGCTTCCAGTCTGTGGAGATAGTTATCTCATATTTGAGACACACTATTCTTTTACATATACGTATATACGTGTGTGTATATATATATATATATATAGAGAGAGAGAGAGAGAGAGAGAGAGAGCGCAGTATATATACGTACACTCTCTATATTATATATAATTATATATTTTATATAATATGTATATATTATATATATGTAATATGGTTTTCAGACAGAACATATAAAAATGTATATATATATATATAAAGAACATATATATATAGAATATATTGTTCACATATTCTTTAATAATAAGCCAACTTTAACGCTGTCAGATATATGGTTATGGAGGAGCATTTTTTGTCACACATTGCCAAAATTTCAAGCTATATGTAATAGCTGAAATGCAGTTTTTGGTCTGGTTGTGGTTACATGATTTTAATATCAGTGTTATAGTAGCATCATAAAAGATATTGGATAGCTTCCTCATTCCATAAAACCATTTATATAATATGAGTGTTTATGTTTTCTTAAAGGAAATCAATGATAAAAGGGTCTAGTTTTGGAGTATTTAACTTTCTTACATAGTTATTTTTCTGTATAGCTTTTCTTAAAACTTCAATTGTCAGCTTTAATTATTTACATTTTGCCATTTAACTTTGCATTTCATAGAGCTACATATTCATTTCTAATAATAATTTGAATAGAATAACACCTAGTATTGCATTATAAATTTGAAGATACTATGTTATCTTATAACTGATTAAATATTATATATAAATACCTATATATATTTAAAGGATATTTCTGCTTCTTTAGCTTCAAATCATTCAAACCATGGATTTATTGTCAACATGTTACCCGGTTTTCATTTTGCTAAGTTTTTAATTGTTAATGTTTAAAATTTTTACCTTATTTTTTTTTTTTCTCCCTTACGGCTCTGTAAGCATGATGTTTCATTGTTTTCTGGGTTCCATTATTTCTTTCAAGATATCAAGTATTAATTTTTTTTGTTCTTCTTAAGTAATATGTCTTTTTTCCTCTTACTGCTTTCAATATTTACCTTTAATATTTACCAGTTTCTTTGTATTTCTTAGAGATTCTTAACTTTTTAAAGTTGAACTCTCAACAAATTTGGAAAACGTTTCACCAATATTTTTACACTTTCTTTCTGAACAACTCTTATTTCTCTTTTTGGGGGACTTCAGTTCCACTTTGGGTAAATGAGAGTCTCTTCACTGTCTTCAATTATTTTTCTCTCTGTTGTCTATACTGGGGAATCTGCTGCTCTGTCTTCAAGTTCACTGACCTTTACTTCTATTTTCTTCAAAACTTTCTATTATTGCTCATCAAGTAAAATTTTATTTCTGTTATTTTACTTTTCAGTTTTAAAAGTTCCCTTGGCACTTTTTGATATTTTCAACATTTATACTGATTCCTCCATCTGGTCCATTATTAAAATCATATTTTTATTTAAGTCCTTAAACAGATTTTTATTTGTTTCTTTAAATTTCTTACCAACTAATGTGAATAGCTACATCATTTTGCATCAATATTTGTTGGCTGTGTATTTGTGGATTCAGGCTAATGTATTTTTTTAAAAACTTCTTTGCTATATAAATATTTTCTTCTAATATATCAATATTTATGCTTTAATACTGGACATTTGGTATGGTATATATTGTGAAGAGTCAGTTTTTGTTCTATTAGGATAGCTTGTTAGCTTATCACCTTTAACTTTTTTCTGTCACTGTTATAGAAGCTGTAATAAAAGCTTGATGTACTTATCAACCCATCTAAAGTAGGGGACTCAAACTCAACACTGTCTCATAGGTGGACATCATCTGAATTCTATGTTCTGTTCCTTTTCGCTCCAGTTGTTTTTCTTCTGTAGCCTCCTTGATATACCCTCCTCCTACAAGCACAAATCACAGATCAGCCAAAAAATTGTGGACAGGAGATTTATAGCAGACTTTGGATCCCCAACAAACATGATGCTCTGGATTCCTGTTTTCCTTCATTTTTAACATCAATTTTGAACATTACAGCAGACTTAAATTCCATACTCTGATACCTTAAGCCAAAAAGACCCCCGATTTCTGCTTGAGTTCCAACTGACTTGCACTATACACACTGGAGAGGGGCCCTGATGGAAAAGCTGTATAAATGTGAATCCCACTCAGTTTCCTTCCCTTCTCCTTTCAATGGTTGAATTCCCTCCAATTTCTTTATTTTTCCCCCTCTTCCATTTCTTTAAATAGTAAGTTTTTGTAATTTGTCTAAAGTTTATAATTGCTACCTGCTACCAGTTGCTACAAACGATATTGCTTATTACAGCATCTGGTACATAGTAATAGCTCACTGAATGGTAGTACATCTATTACAAATATAATTATTATGCTTATTTAATTAGTATTTGAGGTGATCATTTTAATGATGATAATAATTATGGAAAAGAGGACTCTAGTCCAACATAGGCTTCTCTTTCCCAACTAAAACCAGAATTCACAGTTTGCTTTTTGACAAATTAATGGAGATAAAAATTATAGGTGAAAATATTGTGTTTTGTACTCTAATCAAAATAAATCAAATATTTTATAGGGATTAAATATTCTTTTATATGAAGCGTTACCTTTAGAGGAGAATAAATAGTTTGAATTACACATAAATGCATACAATCTTTCCTGAAATGTTAACTAATAATTCTGGTTACTTCAAATATGGTTAAGTGTAGGAATAGATCATCTCTTCTCTAGAAACCATCTTTTTAATTATGATTCAAATAAAGACAAAAATTTAATAACAATATGACCAAGTTGTAACACTGAATTTCTCAGCATCATCTTTTCTTTCCTTACTTGTCTTCTATAGATATTAGAAGTAGTAATGATCTCTGTAGGAAATTGATCGGCATGTCAGCAAAATCTGGCAAGGGGATAAATGCAGTTGTGCCGTGTTTCCTTTGTTCTTTCTTCCCTCCTTCTATTTTGCCAGTTGAAATGTGGATGTGATTACTGGAGCATCATCTTGAACTGTGATAATATACTTTAAAGAACTGTGGCCCAGAATCTTAGAAGGATCTTGTGGACCTGAGGACTTTGTCAGCAGAGTCACAATACTTACTCTGGATTTTCTACTTCTAAGTTTTACCATAAGAAAGATGTTTATTCTTATCTTGTTTTAGCCACTATTATTTTGTGTCTCTTTTGTTATGAGCTATATCTAATCCCAAATGAAGCTTGTAAATGCCCAGAAGGTACCTCTGGAACAACTTTATCTCTTCCCTAGCATTCTCTGCCCTTACCTGCAGGGTATCTTGGAATCAGAGTCCCCTCCAACACAGATCCAGTGCATCACTATATTGTGGCATTAGCCAGTAAAAAGAAATGAAGATCAAAAGCAAAGTGCGGGCACTGTTAGCTTTGAAAAACAGCTGGAAGGGTATTCAATTGGTTCAATGAATGTACAAACATTTTGCTAAAGCTGAAAGCACTTAGAAATGTTTCCCTAAAATATTTGTCTTCCTGATTAATTCACCTGACAAACAGTAATGCTAATTGTAGCATCTGGTACATAGTAATAGCTCACTAAATGGTAGTACATCTATTAAAATTATAATTATTAGGCTTATTTAATTAGTATTTGATATGATCATTTCAATGGTGATAATCATTATGGAATAGAGGTAGGTGAGCATGTGAGGCAGAAATCATACCACTGAACATCAAAAGAAGGAAATGGTATCTTTTTTTCTCTAAAATGTAGCACGATTTTTATGTAGAATCTACATTAATAATACAGAAGGATTTTGTCATGGTTATTGGTACAAAAAGTGTAAATTAATTAGTAATCATAGACCACTCACAGCAATATGTTTAATAAGAGAGAGTCATATTGTTCTTACTCCTGGCATAATTTTTCTGATAACTTTAATCACTCTAGATTTTTATTGTTTTTGTTTGAATAGATGCAATCTATTATGCTCTAATGGTTCTTTAGGACTTATATTGTAATTTAGTAATGTTTCAGAAATTGTTCAGTATAGAGTTTTTGTGCCTGGAACACAGCAAACATCTAATAAATATTATGTTATTATTTATAATCTTCTCCTGTAATGTAGGCCTGCTTGCTCATTCATTTCAGAATATTACTTTAAATATTGTACAGGGGAAAAACAATCTCTGATAAAGAAGACCATAGCCTAAAAAATTACTACATTATTTAAAATCTGGGTAGCTTATCACATTCTTGAAGGTTTTCTTAGACCACATTTTCTTTATCTGATCTTTGAATATTAAGCCACTTTTAGACTATGCCACATAATTTACCACTCAGTTACATTATTCTCTATAATAAATAGTTAATTGTGTGCATTGTTTATATCCCTAAATGGATTTCAAGGTCTCCACAGACAAGCAATATGTTCTTTCATCATTGGAAGCTCTTAACACCAAGGATGGGGCTGGAGAGATAAAGGCTCTGAAGCATTGATTAAAAAGGAACCAATGTTCTTGGAGTTGAATAAAAAATAAAATTATGTCATCAGCAGATAAAATGATATAAAATATTGTTTGAGAAACAGTGTCTGTATTCTACCTCATCTGTATTTCAAAAGCTTAACAGAAAATTCCATACTAGTCCTCCCTGTGAGAAAAAGTCTCAACTAGAAATTTATTTATTGGCAGGCCAAGCAATCGTTGCACAGAAGATACTGAATTACAGGTGGTGATGCAATCCATCTGAGCATTTTTCAGTGCCTTCTGACTCCACTAGCACATGTAATTAACAAATAAAACTACCAAAAATTAAAGAACTATATAGTCAATATCCATAACTGTCCAGGTTCCTTGGGAATTGTAAATCTGATTCCTGAATAGTGCAAACAAAAATTATTCCATTACTTTCAGAAGGTGAAAGAGAATCAGTTTGAATTTATGATGAGTGTTTTAATTCACAATGTAATAAACTACCATTACACAGATAAAAAAGATCTTTGAGCTTAGAGTTATCCTCATTACTTCAAAACTTGCACATGCACACGTATTGAAATTAAAATGCTGACAATGAAGAATAAGTAGGTATTCTTAAAGGCCACACAGAAAAAGACAGATTTCTAAACTATTTTTAATGGAAATTAATCCGTTGATTCTCAGTGCTAAAATGTAAGTACAAAGCACCATAAAGTAAATATATTCTTCAAAAAGAAAAACATGTTAAGAGGCATGCTCTAATAATTATCAAGATAATCATGATGCCTTATGAACTAAAGTATTTCGACATTAGCACAGAAAAAAACCCTGCAAACCAATGTAACCAATATAAGCCAGAAACAGACTCACACATGTATAGAAACCTGGTATATGACTGAGTAGACATTACAGAAGAGTGCAGAAAGGAGGGTTATTAAATAAAAGGTATCAGAACAACTGTGTATATTTAAAAATTTCTATCTACTAATCTTCTGTGCAAAAACTAATTATAGATGAATTAGAAACTTAAATGAGTAGGCAAAACTTTGAAATTAAAGTTTTAATTTAACTTATTTGGCAAAAAAAAATTGATGTATGGAATCCTCAAAAGAGCTTTACCAACTATGTAGGCACAGACTGTTTTATATTTTAAAATTATACCACAAATACCAGTGTACTTCAAAGGAAAGAAAAGGAAAATTTCAGTGTTAGTCCTAATTTTCTAATCTGTTCTTAGCTACCAATAAAAGTGGAAAATAAAATAAAATTAAAAGTTAAGTGAAATTTTCTTGAACCAGTCACATGACATTAATCCATTACGAAAAAGATTGATGATTTCAACTATATTAAAATTAATAGTCATCAAAAGTCATTTAAAAGAGTGATATTTAAGCCAAAGAGTAAAAAAGAATATATGTTACCTACATAATTAATATTAAATAATGAATTATTATACGTGAAATCCAGAATATATAACCAAAAAACCCCTGCAAATAAATAGGAAAAGGCAAATACTGAAAATATAGGCAGAGATAAGAAGAGGAATTTCACACATGGGCTCAAAATAATATAATATTATATACTACTTTATTGGTCAAAATTTTTAAATCTGATACTTGAAGTATTTGCAAGGACATGGGGCAGTAGGATCTCTCATAAGCTGTAAGTTAGACTGTAACTGATAAACCATTTTGAAAAATTATTTATAACTAGCCACCAAAAAGAAAGAAAAATGTGCCCTATAAACCAACAGTTCTATTTTTAGGTAGACCGAGGAAGACTTACAGATATGTATAGAAGACATCTATGCAGGCATTCATAGAATCTTGTATGTAAAAGTAAAAACTGAAAAAAACCCCTAAGTGTCCATTGTGAAAAGAATGAATACAGTTTATCAATATATATTTACTATGGGCTGATATTTGTGTTCCCCCAAAATGTGTATATTGAAATCCTAATCCTCAAGGTGATCATTTTAGGAGAGGGATGCCTTTGGGAGGTGATGAGGTCATAAGGGTGGAGCCCTCATGAATGTGATTAGTGCCTGTAGAGAAGAGACACAGAGAACTCTCTCATCCCTTCTGGAATGTGAGGGTACAGCAAAAAGCAGCTGGCTGTGAAACAGGGAACAGCTCCTCAGCAGACAACAAAACTGCCAGGGCCTCAATCTTCGACTTTTCAGCCTCCAGAACTGTGAGAAATTTCCAATTTAATAAGCCACCCAGTCTATGGTATGTTTGTTATGTCAGCCCTAATGGACTAAGATATAGCCACATCATTGAATACTCCACAGTGGTTAAAATAAATGCAAAATAACTATTTCTGTAAACATGAATGAGTCAAACAAACAATATTGAACACAATACTCAAAGATAATATTGAAAGGATTTGTACTTCTGTAAGATCTAAAACTTGTACACATTTCTTTGTAATGTCAGTGATGTACATCTATAGAGTTACAGTATAAAACACGCATGGGAACGATAAACAGTAAATTCATGAGATATTTTCCCCTGGGAAGCAGGGACCTTAAATGTAACTTAACTGTGTAATTCCTCATTTATGTAAAAGAAACAAATTTGAAGCAAAACAAAAATCTGCTTATGTTGTTGAAAACAAGTATATTCATTGTATACTTATTTTTACCCACATTTTAATTTTATAAAGAAAAGTTTACTTGAAGACCAAAAAAAAAAAAAAAAGTGACAGATAAAGGAGTTTGGGATACTTCAAATGTTCCCTCTTAATGCATATACTGCTCTGCCTTCCTTCTGGTTTATAATATTCACTCACTTCATGTATTAGTTTCCTATTGCTGTTGTAAAAGATTATTATAAACTTAGGGGCTTAAAGCAACACAGATATATTATCTTACAGTTCTTACAGTTCTGACATTCAGAAATCCAAAGTGAAGCTTATAGGACTAAAATCAAGTCATTGACCTGGTTGTGTTCCTATGGAGGGACTTCTGGTTCCTTCCCTTTTCCAGTTTCCAAAGGCGTCCTGCATGGCTTGACTCATGACCTCTTCCTCTGTCTTCAGATGCATCACTCCAACTGCTATTCATCCTCACAGCTCCTTTTTCTGACTCTGACTCTCCTCCCTCCTCCTTATGAGGTCCCTTGTGATTAAATTGGAACTACCTAGATCTTTAATCACATCTGCAAAGTCTCCTTTAGCATGTAAGTTAGCATAACAGGTTCCAGGGACATCTGGTAAGGGTGGGGTTGTCATTACTCAGTTGACCACACCTCATAATCTAATACATTCCATACTCCATGTCCTTCAAATACAGTAGAACTGGGTGGACTAATTTAAATTACTCACATCAAAATGTCTACACTAGCTCTTGGTAATGAAAATGCAAATTTCTCATCAAGTTCATACTTCTCATATCTCTTCAAATGCTCAGAATATTGCTTCTTTTCCTCCAGCAAACACATCAAGAACTATAAAAGCTTCACTTTCACCTTTGTGTACCATTTTCAGAATGCACTGTTCAATCCCCTTCTTTGTATTCAAATATCATGACTATTTTCCATTATGTTTATAAAGCTTCACTGCCAGCCCTCTTATATGCTCACAGATGTTTACCTTACTCTACTTCTGCATTTCTTTTAAAATAATAATATAAATAAAAGTGGCTTGAAGAATATCTCTTTTCTCAAAGAGGTTTTCCACATTTACTCACTTATTCACTCATTTCAGGTTGTTGAAAATATCACTTCTCACTCTTATAAATATTATCAGTATTCACTTATATTGTTGCTATGATTTATCTCTCTTATTATTTCAGCTCTCTCAGCTAAGGTCATAGAACCATCATGATCTCCATCAGTAAGATGCAATTTTTTTAGCGATTTTTTGCATTATTATTTACCTGTTATTTGGCATTAGCTGCCGCCTTGGGGTTGGGAAATTAGGAGGATCAACTGTAAGCTCACTAAAAGTAATGCCATAATATCAATAGATATAATGTTACTTAGGCTTCACTATAGCGACCACTTTGAAATATGAATAAGGATGATTTTTAAAAGATTATTATAATATTTGATTTTGCATTCACATAGAGCAAGTATGTAAGAAAGTTCTCAAATCAAATCTCAAAATAAGTTAATTTTTTTCTATGTCTACATTATGTAATGATTTGGTGGATTCTTTATTACATTAAGTCAACTTTTGAACAAGGCAGAGAGACCAACCATAAGAGCAGTCATACTGCTAACGTGATTTCTGCTATCTATCTGTGCACTTTCACAAAGCCAGGAGGTCCTCAAGTCTGAGCAAGAAGAAGGATTACCAGGAGAGGGCTGGCAGGGCTAAGGGAGTTAAAAGTAATGCTGATGGATCAAACAGAGGGATTTCCAGAGCCTTGACTAGGAAGGATAGAGCAGGATGTGGTCATGGATGACAGGGTGGCATGACCTGGGATGCTAGCTTTTGGTACATGTACAAGAAGCATTAAGAGAAAATTCACAAGTAAAATAAATTTTAGGAAGCCAAAGGATAGCTAAAATATTAGATAACGCAAAATGCAAATAATGAAAAATTTACCAAATATAAAGCTATATTTAATTGGACTTGACTTAGGATTTTTCCAAATTCACTTTGAACGTTCATGCAATTATTTGCTATCCTTTAAAGAGTCATATTGCAGATACCTTGAAAAAAGTAATGATTTAGGATGGTTGCCTGAGAAAAATGTAAAAGCACAGATTTTGCATCTAACCACCTCATAAATTTCTCCCATTTCAATTTCCTTTCACATTTTGATTTTATCTTTTTTACTCTTCATGAAAATCCCAGCCATATATCTAAAACGTAGTTATGGTGATGTTGAAATCAGGACACCTCTTGCCAAAATGGGTGATATCTAAGGGGTTAGAAGAACCATGGAGTGTCAAGGTAGCTGATCAGTTCACATGAGCTTGAGAAAAATGTGTGCACTAGGGTGAATAAAGGTCAGAGGACAAGCTGCATGTTCACTGAATGCCAACTGGGGAAGATGCTGGGACAGAAACTGAGTTACCAACTGACCATCGCAAGAGACAGAGTACTCTTTTTCTTCATTAGTCTATTCAGCAGTTTTTAAGCTTATGTCAGATACTACAGGGCACGCCGCAGAGAAAGCATTGAAAACTACAGATGCCCCCGACTTACAATGACTTGACTTCACTAAATCAAATTTTTCAAAGTTCTGAGAGATTCTACAATAATTGTTTCTTCTCAGGTTCACCCTTATAATTACTGTCCTTTGGACCAGGGATAGGAGTTGCTTCTATTTCAAGAAATGTCTCAGGAATACACAGACATTTATAGTATTAAATGATACAATGCAAGGCCTCAACAAGAATTATTGGGTCTGTCTTATATGAAAATATTACCAAGCCTGTAAAGCATTGTTTTCTGAATGAATAAGAATGAAAATTTCATTAAAAAATTTCCTGTTATAAAGTGATTGTTAGGAGTCAAGAGCCTAAAAACTACATAATCATGGGCCACAGTTCTGAAACTGGTATATTTAAATTTGCCTACATCAGACCTATCTGCGTAGTTTCATTAAGCACATTGGAAAAAATATATACATGTGCATATATATATATGAACTTATCACTAAAGATAGATTTCTTTAATATTTGTATGTTTGATGGTTCTTATTCAAGAACATACATATAGACTCTAAGAACCAAAATAAGATAGGTTTCTTAAATATTCTCAGTCCAATTCAACCTTTGTATAGATAATACTCTCATTCTCTTCAGCTGAAATATTCCATGGGTACCAGCTATAAACATGCTTTTGTCCTTATTATCCTCTACTGGATAACATTAAAAAAGAAAAAAGATTGGGGGTGGGGATTGCATATCTGATGGATCAGAGACCGCAACCTTTCCTCCAAACATTTAGTACAATAATAATTTCTACGTGCAAAAAGTATTCTGATAGATTTTGATTCATCTATAGAGGATAGAAAATGAACTCATCACTGGTTTCACCAAACATTAAGTACATCATAGTAGCAGCTTCATAATAATGGACTTGTTTTTACATGCATGTTTAAAACAGGAATAAGATATTGCTGCTTAGATTATCGAGTTACATAAAAATAGTAAGCAAACCTCCAGTAATATGCATATGTGTATATTAATCTTTTTTATATGCATTGTAATTTCACTGTGTAAATATGAAGCTAAGGGTTCTGTGTCTCATCAAAGTATTGTGTAAAAACGCTAGAGATCTGCTATGCAAAATGCAGTTGTTTTTGGTTGTTAATTTTCATTCAGCCTCACCATAAAAAAGCTATTAAAAGCATCCATTAGCTGTTAATTTGAGATACCTCAGATGGGGATCCCTAAGCCCCCCTTGATATCTTTCCAACGGCTGTCTAATCTCTGCAAGTTGTTGGCAAGTACAAAAGTAGTTCATCAATTTTCACTTTCAGGTTTTGAACTAATGCAAATGACTTACCTGCAGATGCTTAAGGGAGAGGCTGGAGTGGGGAAGTGCTTATAGAAATGCATGCTATAACCTAGCCTCATGAGCCAGACTCCTCGAACATCCTCAGATTGCATTAACAAGGCACACACATTTTAACTATGCTATACTAAAGAGCTTGTGGTGTACTTCACATGCATGCTCATTACTATGTCTAAACAGCTAGACTTAAAGTTTTACACTTTGCACTTTAAGAAACTAAAAAGAGAGAAACCTGAACCCAAAGGTAACACAAGGAAGGAAATAATAAAGATCTGACTGGAGATAAATAAAATAGAGAACAGGAAAATGCTAGAGAAAATCAGTGAAACCAATAATTGGGTATTTTTAAAGATCAAAAATATTGACAGACCTTTAGTTTTACTGACAAAGAGAGTCATAGAAGGAATAATTAAAATCAGTAATGAAAGTCATTGTTATCACCTATAGAGAAATAAAAAAGAATATAAGATAATACTACAGATAATTTTCACCAACAAATTAGATAACCAAGATGAAATGGATAAATTACTGTAACGCACAAACTACCAAAGCTGTCCCAAGAAGAAATAGAAAATTGGAACAATCTATAAAAAGTAAAAAGATTGAATCAGTACTAAAAACTCTTCCAACAAAACACAGGAACAGATGTCTTCACTGGTGAATTCTACCAAACATTTAAAGAAGATATAACACCCACCCTTCACACACACTTCCAAAAAATAGAAGAAGAGGGAACACATGCTATGAGGTCATCACCCTGATACCAAAGCCATGTGAAGATATCACTAGAAAAGATAACTATGGACCTATATTTGTTTTGAATATAGAAAAATCTATCCATCATCTATTAGTTGAATATATATATATATATATTTTTTAAAAATACTAGCAAATCAAATACAACAGCCTATTAAAGAAGTTTGCACCATGACAAAGTGGAATTTATCCCAGTAATGCAACAATGGCTTAACATAAAAAAAAATCAGCTGCACATTAAATAATTAAGGGAAAAAATAGCACATGATCTTCCATATTTTTTCAGTTGATGCAGAAAATTCATGTGACAAAATCCAACACTGTTTCATGACACAACTGTCTGAAAACTAGAAATTAAAGAACATTTACTTAAGACGATAAAGGGAATTTATAAAAAGCCTGCAGAATAACTTCATATACATTCTTGCTTGGTATGATCTGGAGGTTTTCCCCCTAATATCAGGAACAAGACAAGGATGCCTGTTTTTGCCAATGGTATTCAACATTGTACTGGAATTTCTAGCCAGGCAACTATATACAGGACAGAGATAAAATGGATCCAAATTGAAAGGGAAGAAGTAAAAATATGTCTATTCACAGATGACATGTTATTATTATAGAATATCCCAAAGAGTCCATAAGAAGACTACTACAGCTAATAAATTCAGTGAAGTTACAGGGTATAAAATCAAAGTTGCAGGGTATAAAAATCAGTTGTGTTTCTATTTTTCAGAAATTAATAATCTGAAAAGGTGATTAAGAAGACAATTCCATTTAAAATAGCATTCAAAAAATAATATACATAGGAATAAATTAAACCAAGGATATGAGAGACATATACTTTAAAAACTATAAAACTTTGGCAAAATGAATTAATTGACTGAAATAATGGAAAGACATTCTGTACTCATAGATTATAATGATATTTCAATTATTTTATTAATAATATACTATTATTATTATGTAGTATATCAACAGATAGTGCTGGGATAGCCAAAGACAAAAGAATGAAGTGCGACCACTTTCTCACACCGTATACAAAAATTAACTTAAAGTGGATCAATGACCTATATATAAGAGTAAAACCATCAAACTCTTAACAGTAAAACATAGGAGTAAATGTTCATGACCTTGAATTTGGCAAATAATTCTTAGATATGACATATGAGTGAAACAGAGTGAAAAAACATGAGTAAAAAAGAAAAAAATGGATAAATTGAACTTCATAAAATTAAAAACTTCTGGGCATCAAAGGACATTACCAAGAAAATTAAAAGTGAACCTAGAAAATAGGAGACTATATATCTGACAAGGGTATAATATCCAGATATATAACTAACTTATAACTAGACAACAATAAAGACAAACACCCCAATTTTTTAAAATGTAAAAATGAAAATAATAGACATTTCTCCAAATTTTTTGTTTACAAATGGCCAATAAGCACCTGGTCAATAAGCACTAATCATACATTGGTTGTATTTGTTTGCTAGGGCTGCCTTAACAGAGTACCACAAATTGGGTGGCTTAAGCAACAGACATTTATCGTCTCACAGTTCTGGAGACGAGAAGTCCAAGATCAGATTCTTGGCAGGATCGGTTCCTTCTCAAGACTCTGAGAACAATCTGTTCCATACCTCTCTCCTAAAGTCTGAAGTGTCAGGTGTTCTTTGGGTTGTACATGGTGTTTTTTCTGGTTCTTTGCATTTTCCCTCTGTACATGTCAGTCTCTTTGTCCAAATTTCCCCTTTTTATAAGGACACCAGTCATACTGGATTAAGACCCAGCCTAATGACCTCATTTTACCTTGATCATCCACAAAGGCTCTATAAAATCACATACACTGGTGCTGAGGGTTAGGACTTCAACATCTTTTTGGGGACACAATTAACTAAAATAAGAGAAGGGCAAATAAAAACCACAATCATATCCACTAGAATGAGACACCACTTCATATCCTCTAGGAGGGTTTCAAAAATAAATAAATAATAAAACGAAATGACAAGTTTTGAGGAGAATGTGGAGAAATTAGACCCTCCCATACTTTGCTGGTAGAATGTAAAATGGTTCATCAGCTGTCGAAAACAGTTTGGCAGTTCCTCGAAAAGTTAAACACAGAAATACCACATGACCTGCAGTTCTACTCCCAAGTATGTAGCCAAAATAATTTAAAACAACTGTATATACATTCATGTTCGTAACAGCATTATTCACAATAGCCAATAGGTGGAAATAGCCCAAATGTCCATCAGTAGATGAACGTAGAAACAAACTGTGGGATATGCATACAGTGGAATTATATTCAGCCATAAAAAGGAATGAAGTACTGATACATGGTACAGCACAGTTACACCTCAAAACATTATGTGAAGTGAAAGAAGCCAGACACAAAATATCACATATTCTATGATTCGATTTCATGTGAATGACCAGAATTTGATAAGTCCATGGAGACAGATGGCAGATCTGGGGTTTTCAGGGGCCTTGGGGAGGAGACAAGGGGTAAAAATTGCTTCATGGGTAAAGGTTTTACTCTGGAGTGGTGAAATGTTTTGGAACTAACTATAAGTGGTGGTTGCACCACATTATGAATGACATAATGACAAAAGTTCAAAATGACACTGAACTTTTACTTTAAAAATAGTTAATTTTACATTATGTGAATTTCACCTAAATGCATTATTATTATTATTTTTACCATTGGAAGTCTCCTTGAAGAAATAGCTGATTCTGGGACTGGGGGAAGAAATATACAAGTGATCTTGGAATAGCTTATAGGTCAGAATGTAAGAAAGTGCTAATTATATATATATGTATATGTATGTATGTAAGTATATGATAAAGATACACAATAGCTAAATGAAACAGCTCCCAATGGCCAAAGCTTGAACAATTTGAAATGAAAAATAAACAATGCTGTTTTAGAGTATAATACAAGATATAAAATATATATTTATTAGCCCGTATTTATTTTTAAATATAATTGAATACATAAGTAGAAGGAAGAGGCAAAACTTCCTTGAGGAAAAATTGTAAATGAATTTTAGATGCTCCGCCCTTAAGTTGATGGAACCTAACTCCATACTACTTAACCGTTGGCTGTTCATACTGCCTCTGGCTTTGAAAGTGTACAGAATGGAAAGCAGATAAAAAGTAACTTTAAAGTGGAGAAATATGACAAATTCTACCTCAGCCAATGATCAAGGTTAACATCAACACTGATAGACCCTGAATAAGATGACACTTTACCTCTATGGTCGTCCTCCTAAAAAATCATAAACACAGTCTACTTCTGAGAACATCATTAATCAAATCTCAACTGAGGGAAATTCTACAAAATATATTGCCAGTACTCTTCAAAACTCTCAAGGTCTTCAAACCAGTGGAAAGTCTGAGAAACTACCTCAGCCAACAGGAGCTTAAGGAGATGTAGTGACTAAATGCATTATGCCTTAGGTGGGATCTTTGAACAGAAAAATGATATCAGATAAAAACTAAAAACATCTGAATAAAATACAGACTTTAGTTAATAATGATGTGTAGATATTGGTTTATTAATGATAACAAATATATCATACTATTATACAATTTTAATAATAGGAGAAAGTATGTAATACATGGAAACTCCATACTATCCTTCAAATTTTCTGTAAATTTGAAACTATTCTAAAATAAAAATTGTATTAATCAAATAGTTTGGGCACGTAAAAAGAAAATCAGGAGTCGTGTTAAAATTATATTTTATACTTCTCCCTCTCTATCATCTTGGATTTGATAATAGATTGAAAGAATAAATTTTGAATGCTTATTTATTTCTCAAATTATTTTGAAAGAGACGTTTAGATTATATATGGAATTATCAGTGTAATTGTAGACTTTTTATTGGTAGTTGTGTGTTTGTGTGTGTGTGTGTGTATGTGTTCCCAGTACCGCAGGGAAATAGCACAATTGTTTGAACTTCTCCGTCATATTAACAAAGCCATGCACAAGATGTTCATTGCAAGCCAATAAATATTAATCTAAGCCATACACTAAGAAAATACACTGAAATAAATTTCACGAACTAATAAGGATTTAGTACTTGTTATTATAATCAACCCTTCTGATTCAATTATTACATTGTAAGTGAGGGGATGGGAAATAATTTAAAAATCATTCATATTCACTATCCACGTCTTCCCTTGCCAAGTGGCTGTTAATAATTGCTAACTCTTAAGTGAGATGAAATGTTATATTCTCTTACAATTTATGTTTTCAAATTTATTTTTCTGTACTCTTCTAGGATAACAGCTTTCATCCAAAACATTAAATTAAACT
The DNA here is from genome assembly GCF_028564815.1 of Eubalaena glacialis. Lineage (NCBI taxonomy): Eukaryota > Metazoa > Chordata > Mammalia > Artiodactyla > Balaenidae > Eubalaena > Eubalaena glacialis. The sequence continues at coordinate 90,572,130 of NC_083729.1, forward strand.
TTAAGTTATGGAAGCATTTGTGAAACAACAAATCTGCATTCAACTTCCTCCTTTCACTGCATTACTACATGTCATGGTGTCATAATCTCTCTGTAAACTAAGATATACTGTGAAACTTAGCTATCTGTTTATTGATGAATCACATAATCATTTAACCACAACTAGAAACAGAATAAATTGTAGCTGCTTCAAATTCTGTTAGCTCATGAAGATGTACTTGAATGTCAAAATATATTCGTAGGAAAGGGAAAAAAATAGCATAAGTAATTTAATTGAGCTGAATTTTTATATTTCACTAATGGGTATAATCACTGTTCCACTGACAGCATAAGTCATTTTTGTGCACAGTGAGAAACCACTGGGAAATGTATTTTATCCATTATATGCTATGGTAATATAAATTAGTCCATACCATCCACCTCCTATGAGCTCACTCTCTTAGAAAACTACTTGCTTTCTGGTAAGTTTCAAAATGCAAATTGCTATGCTCTTAAAGTTAATTTGCCTAGCACAAATTTTTACTCCATCCAATATACCCAGTACATAATTCTACCTGACCGATCTTCTGGAAACACATGTAATATAGTATTTTTCCTAATTTTTTTTTTCAGGAGAATTAAGCCTAACCTCCTTAGTTTACAAGTCATAGAATAACACAATCTGGCCTCAATCTATTGTTCCAAAGTACTCTAAGTTGTGGTGTATTGGTTAAGAACACAGACTCTGGAAAGAGGCTCATTCCAAATCAAGGCTCTGGCCCTTATTATCTGTGTGACTTTAGGCAGGTTACTTGGTCTCACTGAAACTTAGTGCCCTTATCTATAAAATGGGGATAATTATACAGGTTCTCAAGCACTTATCTGAAACTCTAGGGTGCAGATGTACATTGGAATTAAGAATTTAGAAAATTTATTTCAGAGATAATAGGGTGCCTATACCCTATATTCTGTATGACTCTGAAAGGGAACTGAGGTTATACTTCTAATAAAATACATTAAGAATTCTTCAGTAAAACAAACACACATTCCTGCTAAGTAGGACACAGTAAGACTAGAAATAGCAGTATGTCAATTCAGAACTCTTTGCCCATTTTCATTATAAAGGGACTTTTGGTATTCAAGATTGAGAGTAAGGAACTGTGAAGCAGTCATAAAGATATTATAGTATTTTGAATGTTAAATTGGTTGTAATATGTTAAGCCCTTAGGACAACACTGGGCACAAAGTGATAACTCAATATATTTTGTTTCTATGATTATCATTTCTACTCTTTTCCTAACAAGAATCGATGACTACTACCATTCTGTCTTATGTCTTCCTATAAGTCATTACATGTCTTCTTTAATATCCATATTTTACAAGGTTTCAAGGCTAAGACTAATTCTACTTGATTTTTAAGGAATTCTTTAGATTCCCAAATCATATTCTTTTTCCCTCCTCTAAATTTAAAATGCTTATTGAATAAAATTTTCAATTAATAGTTAAATATATATGCAAATGTGATTTCTCGTCTAGGCTGTATTGTATCTGTACTGTGTATTGTTATTTATTATATTTTAAATTAAACTTTTGTGTACATGTGTGTTTTGTTTTTATTGAAAAACAATTCAAATCATAAAACTCACCATTTTAAAGTATACAATTCATTGGTTTTTGGTATATTCACAAAGCTGTGCAAACATTCCTATTCATAAATACCTATATATTTTCTTTACCCCCAAAAGAAATCCTATAACTCTAACCATTAGCAATCACAGTGCAAATTCCACTGCAAACCACTAATCTATTTTCTGTCTGTATGGCTTTGTCTATTCTGATATTTCATATGATGGAATGATACAATATGTGCATTGTCATGTATGGCTCCTTTTAGCCCGCATAGTGTTTTCAAGGATCATCCAGGTTATAGTATATAACAGTATTGCAGTACTTTTTAAGGCCAGATAATATTCCATTCTATAAATATACCACATATCTTTTATCCACTCATAAGTGATGAATATTTAGGTTGTTTCTACTTTTTGGCTATACGGAAGATCCCTGACAATATACTTTGGCTTGACGATTTTTCAACTTTATGATAGTGCAAAATAAAACACATTCAGTAAAAACTGTACATTCGATTTTGAAATTTGACTTTTTTGGCGGGTTTGCAATATGTGGCACAATACTCTCTGGTGATACTGGGCAGGGGCAGCAAGACACAGATCCCAGTAAGCCATGTGTTCACGAGGGTAAGCAACTGATACCCTTACGACTATTCTGTACCCAGACAACCACTCTGTTTTTCACTTTCAGTACAGTATTCAATGAATTACATGAGATATTCAACACTTTATGATAAAATAGGCTTTGTGTTAGATGATTTTGCAAAACTGTAGGCTAATGTAAGTGTTCTGAGAACCTTTAAGGTAAGCTGGGCTAAACTATGATGTCTGGTAGGTTGGAAGTATTCAATGCATTTTGGACTTAGGATATTTTCAAATCATGATGGGTCTATTGGGTTGTAACCCCATTGTTAGTCAAAGAAAATGTATAATGAATGACTCAGCTATACATATTCATGTACAAGTTGTGTAGATATATGCTAGCAGTACTTTTGGGTATATATTCAAGACTTGAATTACTGGGCCATATGGCAACAATATGTTCATTATTTGAGGAAATGTGAAATTGTTTTGCAAATCAGCAGTATCAGTTTGCATTGCTACTAGTAATCTATGAGGGTTCCAATTTTTTCCACACCTTGCCCTTGTTTGTTATTTCATTTCTTTTTAATCACAGCCATCCTAGTGTGTGTGAAGGATATCTCATTGTGGTTTGATATTTATTTTCCTAATGACTAATCATGTCGAGCATCTTTTCATGTGCTTATTGGACATTTATATTTCTTCTTTGTAGAAATATCTATGCCAGTCCTTTGCTGATTTTTAATTGGGTTATTTGGACTTTCTCTTCCAGCTATTATCATGGAAGTTTATAAGTTAATTTTTTAAACTATTATTCCTGCGTATTTATTATTTGCTCTCTTTCAAAATGTGTATTCAAACCACACATATGTTTCTTCCGTACATTCTATGGTCATTGGTTAGTATGTTTTTACTCTCTATTTTCCAGCAAGGCATGTTACTTAATTCAGTAATTCTGAAAATTTAACCTCGTTAAGCAAAAGATTCCTAAAGGGTTACTTGAGTCCTTGAAACACAGAGATTTATGAGAGAAGGGATTCTGTCCATTAGAGTGTTCCATAGACTCTGGAATGCTTATTCCATGTGAAATTTGCCTTTGTCCCATGATTTACACACAAAAATTCCATGAAATGTCCTATTCCTCTTCACAGTGGCCTTAATTTCTCTATAAGATTCTTAATTTATTTTTGTCTGCTAAATATCAGAGCTCTTTAGCAAACTGTAGATATTAGTCTTTTAAGAGGCCTGTAGTTTACCAGTTCAGATCCTTGGTTGTTATTTACTTCTCTGCCATCACTGATTTCAATTGGTTCTACTATTTCCTTTCTTGACTTTTACTTTATTTCTTTTCAGTCCAAGTGTAATGTTTCCTTGAGTGTCACTAGTCAGTGTATGCCATTATTCTTGTCCAAAAAACAATTGAGACATTTTAATGTTTCTCCTTCAATAAATGAGAGATCACATTAATATCTATGTCTGACCCCTTTATAAGAAGTATTTTTCTCAAAATGTGTTAACCAGCAAATAAATTTAATGTTTTGTACCAGTGTATGGAATATTACTCAGCCATCAAAAGAAACGAAATTGAGTTATTTGTACTGAGGTGGATGGACCTAGAGTCTGTCATACAGAGTGAAGTAAGTCAGAAAAAGAAAAACAAATACTGTATGCTAACACATATATATGGAATCTAAAAAAAAAAGGGTTCTCATGAACCTAGGGGCAGGACAGGAATAAAGATGCAGACGTAGAGAATCGACTTGAGGACAAGGAGAGGGGGAAGCTGGGATGAAGTGAGAGAGTGGCATGGGCATATATACACTACCAAATGTAAAATAGATAGCTAGTGGGAAGCAGCCGCATAGCACAGGGAGATCAGCTCAGTGCTTTGTGACCACCTAGAGGGGTGGGATAGGGAAGATAGGAGGGAGACGCAAGAGGGAGGAGATATGGGGATATATGTACACATATAGCTGATTCACTTTGCTATACAGCAGAAACTAACAAAACAATGTAAAGCAATTATACTCCAATAAAGACATTAAAAAGAAAAAAGAATCTTTAGAGCTATGTTTTGACAACAGTCACTGCTTTAATGCCAAGGATACTCTCTTATTTCTCTATCTCAATATTCTCCTCTACTATTCTTTCACCTATTATTCATTAATATTTAATAATTCATATATGTTTTTCCCAATTTTATTGAGATATAATTGACATATAACATTGTATTAGTGTAAGATGTATAACACTATAATTTGATAAAAATCTATACTGTAAACTGACTACCAAAATATTTACTTAATATCCCTCACCTAATACAGTTAAAATTTTTTATTGTTATGAGAACTTTTAAGATCTACTCTCTTAGAAACTTTAAAATACACAATACAGATTGTTAACTATAGTCATCATGCTGAACATTGTGTCTCCAGAACTTATTTATCTTATAACTGGATGTGTGTACCTTCACTATCTTCACAAATTTCCCTCACCCCACCACCATCCGCCTCTGGCCACCAGCAATCTTTTCTCTGTTTCTATGAGTTTTGGAGGGTTTTTTTGGTTATGTTTTGGGTGTTTTTTTCCATATTCTACATAAAAGTGAGACCATTCAGTATTTATCTTTCTCTGTTGACTTATTTCACTTAGCATAATATCCTCAGTGTCTATCTATGTTTTTGCAAATGGCAGCCCTCTTTTTTTATGACCTAATAGCATTTCATTATATATATATATAAAATCACATTTTCTTTATCCATTCATCTGAGGATGGACACTTGGTTGATCCATGTTTGGGCTCTTGTAAATAATGGTGTAATCAATGTGGGGCGGTGCAGATATCTCCTTGAGACAATGATTTTGGTTTTTAGGATACTTTCCCAGAAGTGAAATTACTAGATCATATGATTGTTTTATTTCTAACTTTTTGAGGAACTTCCATACTGTTTTCCACAGTGGCCACACCAATTTACATTCCCACCAACAGTGTTTAAGGGCTCTCATTTCTCTACATCCTCACCGACATTTATTATCGTTTGTCTTTTGATAACAGCCATTCTAAGAGGTATGAGGTGATATGTCACTGTGGTTTTGATTTTTATGATAATTGATGTTGAGCACCTTTTCATGTAACTGTTGGCCACTTGGAGTTCTTCTTTGGAAAAATGTCTATTCAGTTCCTCTGCTCATTTTAAGGGATATTTTTTGAGTTGCATGAGTTTTTAAATATATTTTGGATATTAACCCGTTATCGAATATATAGTTTGCAAATATTTTATCCCATTTGGTTGGTTGCCTTTTCATTTTTTCAATGCTTTCTTTTTCTGTGCAGTACCTGTTTAGTTTGATGTACTCCCACTTGTTTATTTTTGTTTTTCTTGCCTTTGCCTTTGGTGTCAAATCCGAAACATCTTTTCCCAGACCAATGCCAAGAAGCTTACCCTCTACTTTGTCTTCTAGGATTTTTATAGTTTCAGGTGTTGTCTTCAAATCTTTCAGCAATTTTTGAGTTGATTTCTTATACAGTGTAAGATAGTGGTCCAGTTTCATTTCCTCTGCATGTGGCTGTCCAGTTTTTCCAACAACATTTATTAAAGAGACTATCTTTTTCTCATTGTATATTCTTGGTTCCTTTGTTATAAATTAATTGCCCATACATGCATAAGTTTATTTCTGGGCTGTCTGTTCTGCTTCATTGATCTATGTATCTGTTTTTATGCCAAGACCATACTGATTTGATTACTATCACTTTGTGCTATAATTTGAAGTCAGGACGTTGACACTTAAAGCTTTGTTCTTCTTTCTCAAGATAGCTTTGACTGTTCATGAACTTTTGTGGTTCTATACAAATTTTAGGATTGTTCTGTTTCTGTGAGAAATGCTATTGGAATTATGATAGGAATTGCATTAAATCTGTATATTGCTTTGGGTAGTATGGACATTTTAACAATATTAATTCTTTCCATCTATTAACATGGTGCATCTTTCCATTTATTTGTGTATTTTTCAAATTTATTCATCAATGTCTTGTAGTTTTCAGTGTACCAACATTTTACATCTTTGGTTATATTTACTCCTAGGTATTTTATTCTTTTTGATGTAATTTTAAACAGGATTTAAAAAAAAAATTTTCCTTCTGATAGTTGTTAGACACATTGTTAGTGTATAGAAATGCAACAGAATTTTATTTATTGATTTTGTATCCAGCAACTTTATTGAATTTTTTTTATTAGTTCTAACAGTTTTTTCAGAGTATCTTTACAGCTTTCTATATATGATATTATTTTATCTACAAAGAGAGACAGTTTTATTTTTTTTTTCCTTTTCAATTTGGATGCCTTTATTTCTTATTCCTCCTATAGTCCCATCTTGGACCCTCTACATTGTCTTCTAACAATTAATCTGGTTCATTTATTATGATTTAAGAAAATAATTTTTCATACTGGAGGTAAACAATTGTCAGACTGTGAATTAATAAATTATGAACACCTCCCCCTTCTTTCATTCGTTTCACTTTGTACAAACTGCAAGCTCCTTAATTTCAGGAACAGTATCCTGTTCCCTACCAGAAGTTTCAGAGAATCCTAAATGTAATAGGTGCTTATTAAAATTTGTTAATATGTGTTAATGACTTGTTTGTTGTGGCCAGACACCTATATCAAATAATGACTTCCTTAAGTAGAATTATATCCATCTTTATACTAATAAAAATAAAAATTTAACAGCCCAGTTTTTTAAAAAAAATTTAAAATAGTATGTTTAAAAATCATATTAATAATTTATATTTAAATCTTCTAAACTTTATAGAATATTTTGTTAATGTTTAAAACACATGATGTTATATTAGCTATTTTGCAGGATGCTGACATATTATCTGCTAATTTTTTTATAATATGACAGATCTCCAAACTACGTATTTATAAGAAGCACTTTTGTGTACATTTTTATGAGATTTTTAGAAATAATGAAGTTGAATTTTCTCTAAGCTCTAATTAAAAAGTGAACAAAGACTAATGGATTGACTTTACTAGTTATTTATTTTGTCTCTTTAAGTTAACTTCTATAGAGGTGTAATTTTGTAATGTGTTGTGTCAGATTGTGCTTAAACTTTTATTTTTTTTAATTAAAAAAAAATTAACTAAGTAGGTATGCCTCTGAAACCAACAGGTAGGGCAAATGCATTTTTGAGTTATTAAAAAATATTATACCAATGTATCTATGGACATTTTCCAAGGCTTAGAAAAGTCTATTTGTTTTTAAGTATGTGGATACAGTAGTAAATAAGAGACTTCATGGTAATAATAATTTACTAGTCAAATTAGAAGATAAAGTGAAGTCAGGGAGTCTGATTCCTCCAACTCCGTTTTTTCCCCTCTAGATTCGTTGGCTGTTAAGGGTCTTTTGTGTCTCCATACAAATTTTAAGATTTTTTTGTTCTAGTTCTGTAAAAAATGCCATTGGTAATTTGATAGGGATTGCATTGAAACTGTAGATTGCTTTGGGCCACACAGTCAATTTTACAATATCGATTCTTTCAATCCAAGAGAATATGGTACTGGCACAAAAATAGGACTATAGATCAACGGAACAGGATAGAAAGCCCAGAGATAAACCCACGCAGCTATGGTCAACTAATCTGTGACAAAGGAGGCAAGGATATACAATGGAGAAAAGACAGTCTCTTCAATAAGTGGTGCTAGGAAAACTGGACAACTACATGTAAAAGAATGAAGTTAGAACACTCCCTACCACCCTACACAAAAATAAACTCAAAATGGATTAAAGACCTAAATGTAAGGCCAGACACTATAAAACTCTTAGAAGAAGACATAGGAAGAACACTCTTTGACATAAATCACAGCAAGATCTTTTTAGACCCACCTCCTAGAGTAATGGAAATAAAAAAAAATAAACAAATGAGACCTAATGAAACTTAAAAGCTTTTGCACAGCAAAGGAAACTATAAACAAGACAAAAAGACAACCCTCAGAATGGGAGAAAATACTTGCAAATGAATCAATGGACAAAGGATTAATCTCCAAGATATATAAACAGCACATGCAGCTCAATATTAAAAAAACAGACAGCCCAATCTAAAAATGTGCAGAAAACCTAAGTAGACATTTCTCCAAAGAAGACATACAGATGGCCAAGAGGCACATGAAAAGCTGCTCACCATCACTAATTATTAGAGAAATGCAAATCAAAACTGCAATGAGGTATCACCTCACACCAGTCAGAATGGCCATCACCAGAAAATCTACAAACAATAAATGCTAGAGAGGGTGTGGAGAAAAGGGAACCCTCCTGCACTGTTGGTGGGAATGTAAATTGATACAGCCACTATGGAGAGCAGTACGGAGGTTCCTTAAAAAACTAAAAATGGAATTCCCATATGACCCAGCAATCCCACTACTGGGCATATACCCAGAGAAAACCATAATTCCAAAACACACATGCACCTCAATGTTCATTGCAGCACTATTTACAATAGTCAGGTCATGGAAGCAACCTAAAGGCCCATCAACAGATGAATGGATAAAGAAAATGTGGTACATATATACAATGGAATATTACTCAGCCATAAAAAGGAACAAAATTGTGTCATTTGTAGAGACGTGGATGGACCTAGAGACTGTCATACAGAGTGAAATAAGTCAGAAAGAGAAAAACAAATATTGTATATTAACACATATATGTGGAATCTAGAAAAATAGTACAGATGAACTAGCTCACAAGGCAGAAATAGAGAGCAAACGTATGGACAGCCAGGGTGGAAAGCAGGGTGGGGGAGGTGGGATGAATTGGGAGATTGAGATTGACACGTATACACTAATATGTATAAAATAGATAACTAATAAGAACCTGTTGTGTTAAAAAAATTAAAATAAAATTCAAAAAAAAGTAAATAAGAGCAAAAATAAATAAATAAAAGAAGATAAGGTGAGATATTAAGTCAGAAAGTATGAAAAATAGCCCATGAAAATAGCAAAAGTTTGGGGCAAGTTGTTATTAAAATTCTTTGTGGAAATACAAAACTTGTAAATATATTTTGATTCTTAAAAATTTTAAACATACATGTTAAAATAAACAAAAATGTAAAAAGAACTGCAGATAGTTTGAAATGTGCTTAATTTACCAACTCATATTGAAATTGGCATTTATCTTAAATTATAAAATCAGTTATAGCTATAATTTTCTTTTGAAAAGAAGTGTATATGAAGGAAACATTTTGGAAGATTGCAATTGATTCAAAAAACAGTTATAAATTATATGTGATAACAATCGACCTTGGCCTATTGTCAATTCTCTAGCTACTTCATCTCCTGAAACAGAAATAAGGGCCAAGTGGTAAGTATAAAATCACCTTTGAGAATTGAATGACAAGGTCACAAAATTTACTATAGCTCACAATGTTTACTCATAAATGAGCCTTTTGTATTCTCTACCAAGACTTAATTTTGTTTTAGGTAAAAATTTAATGAGCTTGATTGCTTCATATCAGAGGTCTCAATTAGGGAAAGAGAGAGTGGTATATGTCAGCAAGCACACTGACAGCAACTGACATCAGAGACCAATTCAACAGGAAAACCACAATAGGCAGAAAAAAACAATCCCAAAACTAAATATATGGGGCCATTTCATGTAAATGGACCATTTCCAGCAAATATTTTTATGCCGAATAGTAATGCCTGATAGAATAACTATTTTTCAGTAAGACATCATTTCAGATTATTGCACTTGGTTGTGGGCAGGGACACCTAAATATATCCCGTTGATATTACCATGAAGATAGGTATATATTTCCATCCCAATTAATGGAAAATTGTCTTATGACCCACCACTAACGTTCTAAAAAATTCAGTTATTTAAATTAATTCATTTACCTAAAAGCTCCAGAGAAGTGAGGGTTTACTAAGTATTGAACAGAAATAAAATGATTCTTATTGTTTTCTTCAGATAATAAAACAATTGTTTTGAAAGGACAAGTTCCATCATGACAAGAACATAACTTTTGGCCTCAGAGTGGCTAGGTGTCAATTTTCAGCTTTGCCTGCCATGTGTGATTTTAGACTTATCTTTAAACTTCAATTTCTGCAGATATGAAATGTAGATAACCATAACTATTTCACTGGGCTCTTATGGGAATAAAGGGAATTGAATACAACGTCTGAACTCCATTAGTTGTACAAGTAATGTCAACTCCCTTTTTCTTTTCTTTGTTTCTTTCCTTCTTTCATTTTTCACCTAAAAATGTAAGGGAAACTGATTTTCCTCAAACAGAAAATAAGAGTAATTCATAACTACAACCTATTCAAAAATCTGGATGGCTCCTCTGTGAGTTAAACCTATCTGACAATGCTAGAGTAAAAATATCAATCATTGACCATTAGAGCATTTACAGTAATTTTTCATTAAAAATGAAATTACACTGATATGCAAATTTCACATATTGGTTAGTGTACTCCTCTCCCACATTGTTTCCCTAATTTGCTTGTTGCTCTAAGTTTCCTAGAGAATACTACTAATCTAATTTATGAATTTTACAATGATTCCTAAGGTAAGATTTGGTCTCTTCCATTATTTGTAAGGGGCTAATCAGGGTCAAAAGATAAAGGAGATGTACGGAGTGTGGTCAGACACTGTTACAGAGAGATAAGAACGTTTTAGGTGCGTATTCTAAGGATAACCTGACCACAGTTTCAGGTGAGAGATGGGTAAAGAATAAGAGTATGTAAACACCGTGCAAGTAGAAAAACATGGACATAAAAATGTTAAAGGGAAGGATGTTTTTAATTGCAACACACGCATACAAGTTAAATATTAAAATGGGTCCTTAGGAAAACAAATCTAAATTTTAGCATGCAGCCCACTGGCCAACGTGTATTAAAAATCCTTTAAGCATTCTGGAAAAACAGCTTTTTATTTTTCAATGTGTCTAAGCTTTAAACAATACAGGTCAAAAATAAGAAAAGAACAATGTTGATTTCAAAAGCTGGATTTCTTGTAGAAGTCAAATGAAAAAGGCATAAATGAGAGATTAAAGCTTTCATGTGGCAATAATTTTATAGATTTTTCTCAAAAGAATATACATAGAAATAGAGGGAATGACTTCACGTACTATTGAAAGTTATCACAGCAGAATATCACTCCTTTGCTCATTTCTATCACATTTGTGTCTTATAAAGTAATATAAAGAAAAAATAATAATCTCAACATTACCAATCATCATTCTGCTTAAGTTAGTTCTTTATACCTTACACCAAACTGTCAAGACTCATGGGTAACTCTACAGATATGGATTCAGGATTCAGGATACTATGTTTTCTATTATTAACATTATAATAATTATGTGTATGATACATTTATTTTACTATGTATTTCTTTAAACTTCCACAAAAATGGGATCCTTAAGCCTCACAAAGAGTGTATACAGTATTTTTTGCCTGAGGGCATGGAGCTAGGATATTTCTTGGTAGTTCACATTTTAAAGTCATAATGATAGAAAAATATTTTACAAGAATCATCCGGCTCGTGCTAACTCTGTACTTCATACCTAAGTCACAAATGTAACCAGTTCCAGGGACTCATCATTGGATTCGGTGGGATCATGCAATTACCAGGTGTCAGGTCTCCCAGCACCCTTGCTAGTGTGACCACAGTCTATGGAAAAATAATATGATACACAGTTTAATCACATAATGCTGAATTATATTATCTATAGGGATAATCCATGCTTTGTTTGGACATCAGCCCATAAATTGTTAAACAGCCCAGCACAATAAGACCCTTTTCACAGAAATGCAACTTTGAAACATTTTTTGTGAGTTGCAAGATTATTTCAGCATGTACTTTTTCCTAGTTTTATTAGTAAATAATTGACATGGCAGGGCAGGAATAAAGACGTAGACATAGAGAATGGACTTGAGGATATGGGGAGGGGGAAGTGTAAGCTGGGACAAAGTGAGAGAGTGGCATGGACATATATACACTACCAAACGTAAAATAGATAGCTAGTGGGAAGCAGCTGCATAGCACAGGGAGATCAGCTCGGTGCTTTGTGTCCACCTAGAGGGGTGGGATATAGAGGGTGGGAGGGAGATGCAGGAGGGAAGGGATATGGGGATATATGTGTGATATATAACTGATTCACTTTGTTATACAGCAGAAACTAACACAGTATTGTGAAGCAATTATACTCCAATAAAGATCTATTAAAAATAAATAAATAAATAATTGACATACATCACTGCATAAGGTTAAAGTGTTCAGCATGATGGTTTGATTTACACATATTGTGAATAAAAAATATTTGTAATGAGGTATACATCACGTAAAATAAACCGCACAAATCTTTTCTGTTTAGCGAATTGTTAAATTTGTAAAGTTGGTGACTTTAAGATTTTAAAGTTGTAGACTTGGTAGCTTTAATAATTGAATACACCCACCACCCAAACAAGAAGCAGAACGTTTCCGTTACCCAGGAACTTTTCTCTTGATTCCTCCCAGTCAATTCCTGCCATTCCCCAACACATCTAATGGAATCATGTCTGACTTCCACAATCAGCAAGAAATTTTGCATCTTCTTCAACACCATGCAAATGGAATCATACAATATATAATTGCTGTGCATATGTCTGACTGCTTTTGCAAAACAATGTTTTATGAGATTCACTCACATATCTCTGAAGGTTTTGTTTGTATATTTTCCCCTTTTTATTCCAGTTCACAGTTATTGTATGAATAGACACAAATCTGCCAAAAGAGTTTTCTGACCTTGTTGTGCCTTTCATACTCCCACCAGCAATCCAGTTGCTCTAAATCTTTGCCAGTATTTAGTGTTGTCAGTGTTATTTCAGCTATGCTAATGGCATCTGTGTGGTTTTAAATTTGCATTTCTCTGATGACTCATTATGTTGAATGCTTTTTCTTTCGCTATTGGCTATGTGCTATTGAATATATCTTCTGTCTTGTGTCTGATATTTTGCTTGTTTTTACTGGGTTGATTGGTTTGAAGATTACGTAAGCATGCTTTACTTGTTCTAAAAATAAAACTTTGTCAGATATACGTACTGTGAATATTTTCCTTCTGTTGTTCGCATACCCATATTCTTAATGGTTAATTTTAAATATACATTATACAATTATTATTATTTTAAATTAATAAGCTTTATTTTTAAGATCAGTTAAAGGTTTAAGGAAAATTTCAGTGGATAGTACACAATTTCCATATATCTGCTCATCTCCAATGTTCATGTGAAGGGCTATTTCTTACCCTCTC